>NW_026897547.1:0-338248 GCF_033153095.1 Gastrolobium bilobum
GTATACCCAAAGCCTCATAATGACTATCATGCTTTCTCTGAGAAACCGCCTTCGTCAGATAATCGGCTAGGTTATCATCAGTGGGAACATAATCCATCTTTACATCCATCCTATCAATGATTTCTCTAATAAGGTAATATCTGCGGAGCACATGTTCAGATCTTTAATGAGACCTAGGTTTCTTTGACTGCGCAATGGCTCCAGTGTTGTCGCAAAGCAACTGTATGGGCTCATCCACACTTGGCACCACCCTTAGTTCAGATATGAACTTCTTGATCCACACGGCCTCCTTAGCCGCTTCTGAAGCAGCTATGTATTCAGCTTCAGTCGTTGAATCTGTTGTAGTCTCCTGCTTGGAACTCTTCCAAGACACTGCCCCACCATTTAAGGTGAATATGAATCCTGACTGTGACTTGCAGTCATCTTTGTCACTCTAAAAGCTGGCATCAGTAAATCCTATCACTGAAAGCTCATCCACCCCACCATAGACCAGAAACGCATCCTTAGTTCTTCTCAAGTACTTAAGGATGGTTTTGACTGCTGTCTAGTGACCTTCTCCAGGGTATGTCTGGTATCTGCTCGTAATGCTCAAAGCATATGAGACATCTGGTCTCGTACATATCATGACATACATGATGGATCTAATAGCCGAAGCGTATGGAATTCCACTCATGCGATCTTTCTCAGGCTGTGACTTAGGACACATAGCCTTGGAAAGATGTACCCCATGACTGACGGGAAGAAAACCCCTTTTCGACCCTTCCATGCTAAACCTCTTTATCATCTTGTGAACATACGTGGATTGAGATAAACCCAGCAGCCTCTTAGATCTATCTCTATAGATCTTTATACCAAGTATAAAGGCCGCTTCTCCCAAATCCTTCATGGTGAAGCTTTCTGAAAGCCAGTCTTTAGTTGTTTGTAATGAGGTGATGTCATTTCCTATTAACAATATGTCGTCTACATAAAGTACCTGGAAAATGACATTACTCCCACTAACCTTCTTGTAAACACAAGGTTCGACTTCGTTCTTGATGAAACTGTTACTCCTAATGACTTCATCAAAACGAATATTCCAACTCCGTGATGCTTGTTTTAGCCCATATATCGACCTTTGCAGTTTGCATACCATATGCTCTTGGCCTTTGGTTTCAAAACCTTCAGGTTGTGTCATATACACTTCCTCCTTCAAGAATCCATTCAAAAAGGCGGTCTTGACATCCATTTGTCAAATCTCATAGTAATGATATGTTGTTATGGAAAACATGATCCTAATAGATTCGATCATGGCAACTGGTGAGAAAGTCTCATCATAGTCAACTCCTTGTCTTTGACGATATCCCTTCGCAACCAACCTAGCTTTGTAGGCTTGAACGTTGCCATTTGCATCAATCTTTCTCTTAAAGACCCACTTATTACCGATAGGAACCATTCCTTGCGGTTTTGGTACCAAGGTACATACCTTGTTTTGATACATCGAATCTATTTCAGATTCCATGGCTTCTAGCCATTTAGAAGAGTCAACATCCTTGACTGCCTCCTCTTAGTTACTTGGTTCATCATCCTCTACGGTTTGTTGATTCTCAATCACAAACCCATACCTCTCAGGTGGATGGATGACCCTAGTAGACCTACGGAGTTGTGTGTTTACTTCTCCATTGGAGAACGTCGCCTGCGGAGCAGACTCGGGTTCCTCAATCTGTTCATGTGGTCCTTGAACTTCTTCAAGATCAACCTTACTCCCACTGGCTCTTTGAGAGATCAAATCTTTCTCAAGGAACTCAGCATTCTTGGACACAAACACCTTGTGTTCATCCAAGGAGTAAAAGTAGTATCTCTTAGTGCCTTTGGGATACCCCACAAATAGACTTTTAGTACTCTTAGCACTAAGCTTGTCTGATGCCAACGTTTTGACATATGCTGGCGATCCCCATACCCTGAGGTAACTCAGGTTGGGTATCTTACCATTCCATATCTAATATGGTGTGGTCTGAACAAATTTAAACGGTACCCTATTTAGAAGGTATGCCGCCTTGTCTAAGGCATATCCCCAAAACAATTTTGGAAGTTGAGTCTCACTCATTATAGACCTGACCATGTCTAACAAGGTCCTGTTTCTCCTTTCGGAGACACCATTTTGGTGTGGTGTGTAAGGTGCAGTAAGCTGCGAGAGAATTCCATTGTCTCTAAGATAATCCTGAAACTCATGGCTCAGATATTCACCACCACGATCTGATCAAAATGTCTTAATCATCTTGTCACGTTGTTTTTCTACTTCTTTCCTATATTCTTTGAACTTTTCAAAGGCTTTGGATTTATGTCTCATCAAGTACAGATACCCAAATCTTGATTTTTCATCAGTAAAGGTAATGAAATAGGAGTATCCTCCTCTAGCCTCTATAGACATTGGGCCACAAACATCAAAGTGAATGAGTTTTAATAACTCACTAGCCCTATGAATTTCAAGCCCTTTGGGCTTGTGACGAGTCATTTTCCCAGCTAGACAAGATTCACATTGTCCATAGGATTCCAAATCCATGGAATCTAGGTATCCATTTGCATCCATCCTAGACAATCTTGTTTTGTTTATGTGCCCTAGTCTATAGTGCCAAAGATAAGATTGATTATCTGTCCTAGGTCGTTTCACATTTACATTGAGCACTTTAGTTCCCATTTTCAAAACATATAAGCCATTTATTAAAGAAGTAGTACCAAAAACAATATTATTCAAAATGATAGAAAATGTATCATCCTTAATAGTGAAAGCAAAACCATCTTGTTCTAAACAAGAAATAGAAATAATGTTTCTAGAAATCCTAGGAACATAAAGACAATTATTCAAATGCAATAAAAGGCTCGTAGGCAAAATGAGGTCGGTATATCCAATAGCATGAGCAGCAACTCTTGCTCCATTACCAACGCGGAGGTCCACCTCGTTCTTCTCCAATCTCCTGGGGCTCCTAAGCACCTGCAAAACATTGCAGATATGAGAACCACAACCGGTATCCAATACCCATGAAGTCGGATCAGCACAAGAATAATTTATCTCAATCATGTAAATACCTGAGGTAGAAACATCACATGCTTCTTGTCCTTCACACTCTTCAGGTAGTTTGGACAATTCCTCTTCCAATGGCCATTCTTGCCACAATGGAAGCACACATCATCGTTTTTGTCCTTGGGTGCACTCTTACCCTTCTTTTTTCCTTTCTTCTTCTTGGGTTTTCCTTTGGGCTTAAGGGAGTTTCCTTTAGTAGGCTCCTTGCCCTTACCCTTGGCCTTATTAGGCCCACCAATCAGAAGAGCTTGTGTCTTATCCTTCTTGATAGACACTTCAACAGTTGTTAACATACTTAACAACTCAGGCAAGCTCACAAGCATCCCATGCATGTTGTAATTCATAATGAATTGACTGAAGGAAGGTGGAAGTGAGGTGAGGACTAAGTCATTACTTAGCTCGGCATCCATCACGAAGCCTAGATTTCCTAGCTTCTCAATGAGCCCGATCATCTTAAGAACATGACTGCTCACAGACATGCTCTCAGACATCCTGCATGAGAACAGTTCTCTAGAGGCCTTATACCTCTCATGCCTTCCTTTAATATCATACAAATCCTTGAGATGCAAGATAATAGAGGGCGCATCCATATGCTCATGCTGCTTTTGCAGTTCAGGCGACATGGATGCCAACATAATGCAAACTGCCATCACATTGTCTTCCATGTGCTGTTTATGAGCTTCGAAATCGAAACTTTCATAATCAGCTTCCCCTACCTTAGGAGCTACGGGCAAGTCACCTTCTAGGACATAAGCAATTTTCTCGGCCCTAAGAACAATTCTCAGGTTTCGAAACCGGTCCATAAAGTTTGAACTGGTCAGTTTGTTCGTATCGAGTATAGAGCACAGTGACAGTGGAATAGTCATACTAAAGCTGAAAAAGATGTAAAGATAAATTAATATATATATATATATATATATATATATATATATATATATATATTGTCATGAAATAAGATCAAATTATTAAAGACTTTAAATAATATGCCCCTCCCACTATTTTATCCAAGTCTATGACCCTTAAAATCTGACTTAGGGTTATTCTACTTTTAGATTTTACCTTAGTGGGATTTTAAGAGTACGATTATTTATTTTAACCCTCGTCTGAGACCGCAAGATTAAAGTAAATAATGGGTTGATCTTTATCAACAGTATCTTATACATTCTCTTAACATTAGGTGGACAACTCCTTGTCACTTAGTGGTGCATCTCATGCAACCAACCTAGCACTATTACCCTAAGCACATAAGCCCGGCTGAGCCTGCAACTCATGCACTCAGTTAAGCACTGACCAACACCCTAAGTGTCTTACACTTCTAACACTTCTCTCACTCAACGAAATAGTTGGTCCCAATTGAGTTGTGGAGCACCACTATTTAGAGGAGGTTTGAGTAATATTGGTGGTGGGAGGTAATCATGCGCTTAATAATTGATTCCTTTAAGGGATCCTATATTTAGGGTTTACTAAGTCTCATCAAACGTATATGTATTATTATCATGCTAGTCGTAACCTATGTCAAACATCTATCGGGTTACACTAGTCGTAATTGGACGTGCACAGTAAAGCATACAAACGCGATTTGTCCAATTCATGCATACTAGTCGTTTTAAGCCATAAAAGCATACATTCGCGATACACTATCTCATGCATACTAGACGTTTTAAAATATACAAGCATATATAAATAAAACAGTTTTATTTGAGACGGTCATGGTGCTCGCTCCATCTTGCTCCTTAGGCCACGGCTCCTTCTCGTATAAAAGGTACACATATGTCCTAATCTAATCTAAAGATTGTCTCTAGGACATCCATATTCTAACATTTCCTTCCTTAATCTTCGTCGCGTTTTATGGAAGTTTAAACCAGTTAAGACTTTACCTTCCTTAATCTTCATCGCACTTTATGAAAGTTTAAACCAGTTAAGGCTTTACCTTCCTTAATCTTCAGCGTGCTTTATGGAAGTTTTAACCATTTAAGGTTTTACCTTCCTTTTATGCACGATAGGTAGTATGAACACACAATGAAATAAACCTGCAAGCTTTATTTGCGCAAAGTGATGAATATAATACATATAGCAAATCAAAAAGAACTTAACTATAAATATTTTTGAGTTTATCTATGTTCCATGTGCGTGGAATTGTGAGTCCAGATAATGTCTGAATGATATATGCGTTTTTTTCGGTTTTGCTTTGGACGCGATATGGCCCTACCCAATTTGCGGCCAATTTACCTTGTCGCGCATATTTATTGCTAATATCTGCTCTGTGCAAGACTAATTCTCCCACATTGAAACTTCATTTAATGACCTTCAAATTATAGCGCGCTGCTATTCTCTATTTTAAAGCGGCTTCTTTGATATGAGCAATCTCGCGCATTTCATTGATTGTGTCCAAGTTATGTAACAATTCCTGAGAATTACTTTCCTCAGTCGCATACATCTTTCTCCAAGATGGCTCTCCAATTTCGACTGGAATCATTGCTTCACTTATATATGTCATGCGAAAAGGAGTTCCTCCGGTGGTTGAGAGATGAGTAGTTCTATAACCCCATAATACATAATCCAAATGCTCTGGCCAGTCTCCTTTTGCTGCCTCCAACCTTCTTTCCAACCCTCATTTTAGAAATTTATTTGCGACTTCAGCTAGGTCGTTGGTTTGTGGATGTTCAACTGAAGTGTACATGTGCTTGATTTGTAAATCTTGAAGCACTTGATTGAATTTCTTGTCCACAAACCGCGTTCCATTGTCAGTAATAATGGTATGAGGGACACCAAATCTGCGTATGATCTTACGATAAAAGAATCTGCGTATCTTGCTAGCTGATATAGTGGCCAAGGCCTCAACCTCAATCCATTTAGTAAAATAATTAATTGTGACTATTAACCACTTCACTCCTCCTACCGCAATTGGAAACGGTCCTAATAAATCCATACCCCATTGGTAAAACGGCCATGGGGATATGAGCGATGATAATTCCTCTGGTGGATCATGGTGCAAGTCGCATGCTCTTGACATTTGACGCAATGCCGCACATGCTTTTTGGAGTCTTCCTCCATAGTGGGCCAAAAATATCCTGCGCGAATTAACTTTATGGATAAGGATTTTCCCTCCATGTGGACATATTGGACTTGTTGTGGGTCTAAACATTTCAACATTAGGGAAGAAAAATCCTTTTTTATACAACTGGCTATTGATGATGGTATAAAATGAAACCTGGCGCGCTAACTTACTAGCTGAACGCGGATCAGATGGCGTTGTTGCTTTAGTCAGATATTTCCAAATTGGAGTCAACCAATTTTCCCTATCATCTAGTCGTATCTCATCATCCTCTATCATATGTTCGGCACCGTGAGAAGGACGAGCTTTGCGCTTGATGACGACCATCACAATGCTTGGTTTGGGAACACTTTGTTGAATGACGGATCGATTATTTCCAAGGCCTTTGGTGCTAGCAAGCTTGGATAAAATATCTGCCTTGGCGTTCTACTCTCTTGGGATATGTTCAATTTCAAAACTTTCAAAATCAACTAACAACAAATGTACCTTGTCTAAATACTTTTCCATCAAAGCCTCCTTCGCTTGGTAGGTTCCTTGTACTTGTGCTACCACCAATTGTGAATCACTTTTCAAAATTATTCTTGCTGCTCCCAAGTCTTTTGCCATTGCTAGCCTAGCCAAGACTGCGTCATATTCTTCTTGATTATTCGAGGCTTTGAATCCAAAGTGAATAGAATGTTCCACTGTGACGCCTTGAGGACTTTCGATGATGATCCCAACTCCACTTCCTTTAAGATTAGAAGATCCATCAACAAAGATTGTCCAGTCTTCCTCTGACTGGATTCATTCGGGATGTGTCATTTCTACAAGAAAATCAGCTAACACCTGCGCCTTGATAGTCTGGTGTGGTGATGTGCCTCTGGCAAGTGTGATTTTCTGTGTTAAAATTAATAAGAATTGAGTCATAAAAGAGCAACTTAAATACATATTTGCTAATTATATTGATTCTTTCTTTTCAATAATATTTCTCACCTATTAATTATGTTTTTACAGGTAAAAGGCGGGAAAATTACAAATGATAAAAAGCCTGTTGACGCGACTCCACACAGAGAAAAGTTCCATGTGGCATCATGTTGCATAGTACAAATGCCAGAGAATTGGCGCTAACTAGCGCCAGAATGGCGCAGACCCGCGCCGGATTGCGAACTTTGCAGCGGAGAATTTTGAGTGGCGCTCAGTGGCATCAAAGTGGCGCCAACTGGCGCCACATTCATCACCAATTAATGGCGCACAATGGCGCCCACAAGCAAGCAAAGATGGCGCCAAAGGGCGCCCAAAATCAAGGAAGAATGGCGCCACTAGGCGCCAAAATTAAAGGAGGTGGCGCCAACTGGCGCCGATCCACGTAGAAGCAGGTCCGACTTTTCACAATTGGACAGTAACTCCGCGGCGAAGTGGCGTCGTACCGGCGACAACTGGCGCCGGGTTGCGGGAAAATATACTATGTTGTTCTGGGGGTATTTTTGGAAGGAAGAAAAGAGGATTATAAATAGGACCCATATGACATAATTAGGATTCAGACCTATTCTTCTGAAGAGAGACGACGGCAAAGCTCTGAGAGGATTCCTGAGATCAAGTTCTTCTTCTCTTTTCTCTTTAATTTTATGCTTTTGAATATTGGATTATTTTTAGCCATGATTATGTTTGGCTAATTTACTTTTTATTGTAGTTAGGGTCACAAACCCTATGTGAACCCTTGTTACGACGGATTAGTTTATAATTCTTCGTTTATTTAAATTTTCTTTATTTCTATCCTGTGCGTATTTATATTCTCTTTATTAGAATTGATCAATCTGATAGTTGAGAATAGTTTGAGGGTTAGAACCCTAGATAGGAATATTGGGGTTTTCATCCTGAAAGGGGGTAGGATAACGGTTCGTATGCATGCTAGGGATAGATGTGTATTGAATTGCGGATGACTAAATTATTGAGTTCATTGCTTAATTTTCATGAGGGGTTGCTAAGGGATTAGGATTTCAATTGAGATTAAAGGGTTAAATTGCCATGGGATTGGGATTTAACTAATTATTTTAGATAATAATTTATTCGAGTAATTTTATAAATGAATATTGTAAATTAATCCAAAGTAAGAAGTGGGGATCATAAGGTGAGTGCGCTCTAGCTACAATGCTTTTCTCATATTTTCACAAATCAATTCTTATTTTATTGTTCTTTTTCTCAATATAAAAATTACAAAACTAAGTCTTTATTTCAGTTCTCAATTTCAAACCAATTGACAATATTTCTCAAAACCATGTGAACACTTCCATTCTTGAAAGGAACAATTAATTGATATACGATCACAATCCCTGTGGAGACGATACTTTACTTATCATTATATTACTTGTGCGATCGGTACACTTGCCGGTGAGTATCAAGTTTTTGGCGCCGTTGCCGGGGATTGGCGTTTCTTATATCAATTAATTTTGATTTTAAGATTGGATTTTATTTTTTTTATTTTATTTTATTTTATTTTTAAATTTTTGTGATATTTGGAACAAGTGCTACTAATCTCTTTTCTAAGTTGTATGCGAGGTAAAGAGCCCGAGTTTTCACTTGATTTGGAGATCACAAAAACAGAGAAGAAAAACAGAAAATTTTCTCGGAAGAAGCTTGCATTCAACGAGTTAAATATTCTGTCAGAAGAAGAAGATAAAATGGCGGACAACAATGATGCTGACAATCCGCTCATGGACACCATTCTTACTCCATTATTCAACAGGCCCAATGCGAGTATTGTTCAGCCAAATGTTGCCAACAATTGGGAGCTCAAGTCCTCTCATATCAATTTGGTAGAGAGAGCCCAGTTTGGAGGAGAGGAGCGTAGCGATCCTCACCGATTCATTGACAGATTCTTGAGGATCTGTGACTCAATCAAACATCCTCAGGTGTCTAATGATGCAATCCGGTTAAGGTTGTTCCCTTTTGCTCTTAAGGGAAAGGCTCTTAGTTGGTTGGAAAGACAGCCTGCAGCAAGCATTCCAACCTGGGATGATTTATCACAGAAGTTCTTTGCTCAGTTCTTCTCGATGGAGAAGTACAACCAGATGGTGAATGATATCACCAACTTCACTCAATCTGAGGGTGAATCAATGTGTGAAGCATGGAACCGGTTCAAGGATCTGATGAGAAGATGTCCTCAGTATAACTTGACTGCTGGTAATCAGGTTAGAATTTTTTTCAATGGTTGCAAACCTGAGATTCGGATGGTGTTGAATGGTGCAGCAGGACGCACTATTAGAACTTTGAGAGCAAATGAGACTCTTGAGTTGATTGAGAGGATGGCTGCCAACGAAAACCAAGTGTTTTCATCCAAGCCTAAGAGAGGCATCCTTCAACTGGAAGGTGATGATGCAGTGCTGGCTGAAAACAGTTTGCTATAATCAGCAGGTAGCAAACCTGACCTCAAGGCTTGATAAGATGCAGTTGGCTGGTGTTCAGACAAAAACTGCTGCAGTAGTTTGTGAGTACTGCCAGGACAATCATGAATCTAATGAATGTCCTACCTTAATGGCTTCTGATCCTCCTCAACAAGTACATGTTAATGGTGTTTGGTATGATCAGAGACCTCAGCCACAAAACATCTCGAGGACTCAGAATTATCCTTCTGGAGGCAATAATTTTCAGAGGAGAGTACAAGGAACTGGACTTGATTTCAAGTCTAATAATTATTTGCAGCCTCCACCAATTCCAGCTAAGGAACCTTCTGATTTGGAGAGGTTAGTTGGACAAATGGCTCAACACTCCAATGCCTTCATGGAAGAGACTAGGGCCAATACTAAAAACATGAGTGCTTCTATCAGGAATTTGGAGAATCAAATTGGTCAACTGGCTAAGCAAGTTGCTGATAGAACTTCAGGCACTTTCCCTAGTAACACAGTTACAAATCCCAAGGAGGATTGTATGTTTGTCACAACTAGAAGTGGAAAAGTGGTAGCAGCTCCAGAAAAGCCGAGAATAAATGTGGAAGCTGAAAATAAGCTAAAGGAGGTTAAGGAGCCAGAAAAAGAAATTGAAAAACCTGCTGAAATGGAGAAGTCAGTTGAAAAGAAGAAGTTTAAGCTGAGTCCTGAATATGTGAGATCTATGGCACCTTATCCTGACAGATTCAAGAAGGAGGATCAGAAGCAACAATATGGAAGGTTTGTGGATATATTCAAGAAATTGCATATCAATATCCCTTTTGCTGAAGCTCTGGCTTGCATGCCCAATTATGCTAATTTCATGAAGGACTTGTTATCAAGAAAGCATAAGTTGCAAGAGTGCCAAACAGTAACACTCACTGAGGAGTGTAGTGCCATAATACAGAAGAAGTTTCCACCTAAGCTTAGTGATCCAGGGAGTTTCAATATTCAAATTGAAATTGGCAACACCGAAATTGGCAGGGCATTATGTGATCTTGGGACTAGCATTAATTTGATGCCCCTTTCTGTTTGTCATTCCTTGGGGATCACCGAGTTGAAGCCTACTTTGGCATCTCTTCAACTTGCTGATAAGTCTGTAAGAAAGCCTAGTGGAATAATAGAAGATGTTCTTGTGAAGGTGGACAAGTTCATCTTCCCTGCTGATTTTGTGGTGTTAGACATGGAAGGGGGAGCTGAAATGCCCCTTTTGCTGGGTAGACCTTTCTTAGCTACATCTCGTGCACTGATTGATGTTGAAAGCGGGAAGCTCGAGCTAAGAATGAATGATGAAAATGTTACTATTCACGTCTTCGATTCTCTAAAACAGTCTTCTCACAAAGACGATTGTTTTAGTTTTGAAGTCGTAAAGGAAGAAAAAGATGTAGCGGTTGAGGTTCCTGAAAAAGCAGATGATTATAAAGAAGATGGAACCTCAAAAGTGGAATTGAAGGATCTTCCTCAAACTCTAAAAGATGATGTCAAAGAGGTAAGGACGCTTCAAAGGAGGCGTAATTCTACAAAGAAGAAGGCAATGAGAAAGGAAGTGGTGAAACTCTTTGATACGAGTTGGAAGAGACACCAGGAGCTGAAGTTTGACAAGAGACACAGAGATTCTATCTCTCGGAAATGTTCTTTTATCGCGATGAATCATGCTTCACATTCAGGAGTCCAATCAAAATTGGTTTGCTTGCGCAATAGTTTGAACATGGGTAATGATTTTTAGGCTGATGCTGACAAGAATCGAGTTAGAGCTGTTATCCGTTTAGTTAATTATTGTAATTCCTTGATATTTCGAGTGCTAGCCATGTAGAGGACTGCTCTGCATTTGTCAGGATTTGCCTCTATGCCTTTGTGTCTCAACATGAATCCTAAAAATTTGCTTGTGAGGACTCCAAATGCTCATTTGGCTGGATTGAGTCATAATTTATACTTGTGCAACTGTTGAAACACATGTTCTAAGTCGTGAGGGTGTTGTGGGATTGTCGTGGTTTTGACAATCATGTCATCAATGTAAACTTCACGTAGTTGACTAATCTGCTGGCTGAAGACCTTATTCATCATACGTTGGTACGTTGCGCCTGCATTTTTAAGACCAAATGGCATCATGTTATAACAATAGGTGGCCTTTATGGTAATAAAAGCAGTGGCTTCCTCATCGTGTTTGAACATGGGGATTTGGTTATACCCTGAATACGCATCCATAAAAGAAAGAATTTGATATCCAGATGGATTGTCCACCAATTTGTCAATGGTAGGGAGAGGGTAAAAATCCTTCGGACAGTGCTTATTGGGGTCTGTGTAGTCAGTACACATGCGTCATTTGCCATTGGCTTTTTTGACCAACGCGAAATTTGAAAGCCAAGTGGAATACGTGATTTCTCTAATAATCTCAGCATCGAGCAGCTTTGTTACCTTAATATCTACTACCCGCTATTTTTCAGGAGAAATCTTACACTTCTTCTGCGCGATTGGTTTTGCTTTAGGATCAAGAGTAAGATGGTGGCATATTACATCAGGATCCACTCTTAGAATGTCAGCGGTTGTCCAAGCAAAAAGATCTTTGTTTTTTGATAATACCGCTATCAATTCCTTTTTCTCAGTGTCTGGTAGATGACGACCAATTTTGGTAACGTTTTCAGGTAATGGACCAAGTTGAAGATCCTCTAATTCACCATCAGGCTGCGGTCGCACATCACGCAAATCTTCGCGTATATCTAAGTTGGTCATGTTGATTGACGTATTTCCCTTCTCTGCACGATGAGTCGTTGATTTCACTCGTAGGCTGGTGTTATAACAACTACGTGCTTCTTTCTGATCGCCTCTGATAGCAACAATAGCGCCAGTGGAGTCTCGAAATTCATTCAAAAGATGAGGCATAGAAATGATTACCTTTAAAGCAACAATAGTTGGACGTCCTAAAATGACATTATATGCAGACGCGTATTCAATAACGTAAAAATGTACTTTAATAGTACGAGCCAAAGGCATGACCTCAAAGGTTACCCATATTTCTATGGTACCTTTCGGTTGTACACATTCACCGGTAAATCCAATGAAATCTGTACAGCCTGGGATGTTCATTGCGCGGAAGGCATCCCAGAAGAGTATGTCAGCAGAACTGCCGTTATCAATCATAACACGTTTTACCTGGAGATTGGCCAAACAAGCAGAAATTACTAATGGATCATCGTGGTATGGGATGATGTCTCCATAATCATCATCCTCAAAAGTTATGGATTGACGCTTGGCATGGGATGTAGATGGCTGTTTATGATCGTGAACTGTTATGACTGATTTTAAATGTCGCTTTGGTTGCGAGCTAGTGGCCCCTCCTCCGGCAGTTCCTCCGACGATAGTGGCTAATACTCCAGCAGCATTATTGGGCAGTTGTTGTTGTTGCGTCGCTTGTGGTCTATCCCGTGTTGGTATTCCTTCATGTCTATTAGTGCGGTCATAACGTGCGTTCCTATCATTATTATTTTTGGCCTGATTATAATCTCTTTTGGGATATGCCTTCTATCGGTCAGGATTCTAATCATTATCAGCACTTCTATCGCGCCTTCTTTGAGCCTCAAACTCTCTGCAAGTAGAAATGAATTCTTGAAGTTTTCCTGCTCTGATGAGTATCTCAATGGTGTTCTTCATATCAAAGCATTCATCTGTGGTATGACCGGTATCATTATGAAATTCACAAAACTTTGTCTCATCGCACTGGCCCCCCTTTTTCAGTGGTGGGGGCTTAGCAACGCGAACATAACCAGTTTGGAAGACTTCCTTAAGGATTCGCCTTCGAGATGTGTTCAAAGGAGTATAGTTATCAAACTTGTCCCACATTCTTTTTTCACGTAACCGTCTTTGAAATTTTTTCTGAAAGTCTTTTTAAAAATTGTCTACTTCTGCTTTCATGCCGGAAGTTTCCCGAGATCATTTATAATCTTCAAGGTTATTGAACTTTTTGACTCGCGCTCTTAGTTCTTCTATGGTGCGTGGGCGATGTTTTGCCAACGACATAGAGAAAGGGCCTTCAAGGAATCCTTCAATGATGAGATGTAAGGAGACTTATGAATCTAGATCTTTTACTAAGAGCGCTTCATAAAAAAACCTATCAAGGTAATCGCGCAGAGTTTCATATGCTTTCTGTCATACTGTTTTCAAGGCATGGATGGATTTGTACTGCGCTTTGCTAGTTGCGAACTATATGAGGAATTGATTAGTGATATCTCCCCAACTTTGAACTGAATTAGTTGTAAAGCGGAATACCATCTAAGTGCAATTTCTTTCAGCGTGGTTGGGAATAGTCTACAAGCTACCAGATCAGCAACATCTTGTTCCATCATGTTTGTTTGGAATTGCTCTAGGTGTTCTTGCGGATCTCCCTTGTCGTTATACTTTTCAATTGTTATTTTCACATCCCTTGGAATGGGGACACTCATGACGCATGGGGTAAAGGGATGTAAGACACGTGACACTGTCTTAGAATTTTCCTGGGAATTTTCAGGAGTTTCTATTTCTCCTTCCCCTTTCTTGCTCTGACCAGAGGGTTCAGGATCTTGTTTCGAATATTGATGTCCTAGCTCACTTTCACCCGGATTTTCAAGCTCTCTCTCATTTTCTTTCTCAGGTTCTTTCTCTTTTTCTTTTCCTTTTTCCTGATTTTTTTCTCTAGCTTTCTGTGATTTTTTTAATCAAGCTAAATCTCGATTTTGCTGAGCAATTTTTGTGTTCTGTTGAGTAATAAGTTTCAACAAGTGTTGGGTCATCGGTGGATTTTTGTGATGCACGAAAATTGGTGCAACTGATGAAGATTACTTTTCCCGGGAGGCTAGTGTTTCTTTCTGCTTCCCTTTGGAACCATTCTGGGATTTGCTTCTGGTATCAACCATGCTTTTAGATTTGTGGATGAACAGGTTCTAAGAGATGTTTCCCACAGACGGCGCCAATGATCGAGTCAGTACAATATGGGCAGGCCAATATGTATCGGGCCTAATCGCACACGGTTGATGTGAGAAGAATTTGGGTTGGGTTATCTATTTTCTGGGCTATTGATAGTTGTTGATGGTACGATGGGTATGATTCTCCTTTGGCGCGATGATCCAGACTGGGGGGTACCTGCAATGACACTCTGACGCTCAAGTCAGTATCAAAGTCAGGCTTATGTGGTATTCTTACTGAATTAGATTATCATACCTGGGTTTGTACCCTTTGCTTATATAGTGAATCAAATACCGCCTTTCATAGACGGTGTATCTTCTGATTGGTTGTAGAAGGGCTGCAGGTTCAACTGGTGTTGCTCTGGCCCTATCCCATTATATCAGGCTATCTTGATAGAGTAGTGGCAAGCTGATGTTGTCACTTGTGTATTGGTTCTATAGCGCGGTGGCTTTTTATCTATTTGATCACTTCTTTCATTATGAAGTTATGTTATGGACGGTTTGGGCGCGATGAGGCCATCGCGCCTTTAACTTCTTATGCGCGATATGGATATTGCTCATTATTTGGGCCCTTAACCCTTTACGGGCCTATTGTGTTTGGGCTTTAACCTTTGGTGGGCCTACTATATTTTATCCAGATATAAGTTCAATGTGTTTATAATCGATCTGTGAAATAATAACTCATATTTAATTCAGCTATTTAGAGATAGTTTATTAATAACTTTAATAAACTCAATTTAACTTTATTATCTGCATATACATAAATAAATTAATGGATAGATAGATAGAAAGATAGATTGTTAAATAGATAGACAAAATGAGAGATAGGTAGATTGTGGTAAATTAAATTGGCATAATTTCTTAATTTTTATTAGCGCTATCCTTAGTTTAATTTGCTCTTCTTTATTATTTTTACTTAAAAGCATTATTTGTACCGCAAAAAAAATAAAAATTACCAACAAGTGCTTTCGGAATACTGTTTTAAGTATATCCGAAAAAAGGGAATACTGATTAAAGAAAACAAATAAAAAACTATTAAAGAATTAAAAAAAATATTTATCAAATAGAAATTATAAAAAACTGATATTTACTTCCTTATTTAATCACAAATATTTAATGTGGGACAGTAAATTCTCCTAAATCAATATTCTTAAGGAATATAATTTGTTAGTGAAACCATACAAATATTTATAATAGAAATTATATATGATTATTAATTTACTACTATAATCTTAAAAGAGAGTGGATGATGACCTTACCTTAGAGTGTGGTAGTAGTTCATGTTACTTCGGAATATCTATGAGATAGGAGGCTCATCTTAAAATGACAGCCCAAAAATGTTGTTTAACTTTCAAAGGGAAGTTTGGTGGAAAGCTCTAGAAATTCCAAAAACTAATGAAAGATATTATGGATGGCTAAGGCTTAGTTATTAGCCATTTACGGATCATTGGAAGGTGATTTTTTATGTTCTAAATTTCTCTCTTTTAAATGAAAAAGAATTTTGTTCTAAAAGTTCTTGAGAAAAAAATAACATGTAATCCTAAAATATTGCAGACAATTTTACTGCTTAAACTAATTTATATAGCCTCAATGTTTGATTTTTGTACCAACAATAAAGCAAAGGAAATTAGCGAAGGTCATCCTCCTGATTTCCCATCTTCACGACTCCAAAATCACCACCTCGGTAAGAAGAGAAAAAACTTTTGTGTGGAGTAACGTGGAAGGAGGCACCGGAGTCAACAATCCAGGTGCAGTCATCATATGCAACATTCAAATAATTATCCTCACCTAGAAGGAATATATCGGCATCCGGGTTGGCAGCCACCGCAGTGGTGCTCTTGTCTTCCCTTTTCTTGAGAATAATCTGATCCGGCTTTACGAGCCATTCTTCTCGTCATTCTTCAAGGTCCAGCAGTCTGGCTTCTTATGACATGTCTTTCCACAGTAAAAGCACTTCAACTCATATCTCGGCTTTGACCGACCTCTGGACTTTTCTCGCCTGTCACGACCTCGACCTCAGCTTTTGCTTCTATCCCGGAAGTCGGATTTTCCTTTGTTCTCAGCAACGTTGGCCTCATATGTGCTTGAAACACCTCATTCTCTTTTCCTAGCTTCTTCGCCCAGGAGGTTGTCTGTCACGACATCCATCTTCAATTTTCCATCTATAGTCAAATTATTCAAAGTCACCACCAGAGCATCCCAGCTTTCTGGCAGCGAGCTCAACAGCAGCAAGGCCTGCATCTCGTCATCAATTTTCATCTCAGTCTTTGAAAGCTGATTCACAATACCTTTGTAAGTGTTGAGGTGTTTAATCATACTCATGTCGTCCTTGTATTCAATCTTCACAAGTTGGCGAACCAGGTATGCTTTGTTCCTGGGAGTTTTCTTCTGAATCATGGACTCCAACTTCATCCACAACTCGTACGCGTTCGTGAACTCGGACACGTGCTCAAAGAGGCTTTTATCAATATATTTTTTTATTGTAGCTACCGCCTTACGACTCTAAATCTCTCACTCTTTATCGGTTTTTCCTGCCGGTCTCTGCATCATCGATCTCCAATAGGTGCAATTGTCTGCGGTCAGCTTGAACATATCTCCATCATGGGTTATGCCACTGGTCTACATCTCGTCTCCCTCAGAACCCGTCGAACTCGGGCTCTGATACCACTGTTGGGAACTCGGTTCCCTCAAACTCAGCTTAGCAGCCTTTTGCAGAAGTCACTCAATGAGATCCTGGATCTCGGATCTCGGCAATTACCTCGGCCTGAACTTCACCATGTCGGGAAGCGCAGCGGAAAATCAAAAACACAAATAGGAGAGAGAGAGAAAGAGAACACAAATAGATTTTAACGTAGGAAAACCTTCTCCAACGAAGAAGTAAAAACCCACGGGACCTAGTCCAGATCAAACGTCCACTATGAAAATAATGGATACAAAGAATCAAAAAACACCAATGTGGTGGTTAACACAACCTTTCCAACAATGGTGATAATCAAACTATCCTAGAGATGTTTCACTCAAACTCTCTCTAGGGATCTCTCAAATAATTTTCTCTCAAATTTTTCTCTCTAACCTAGCCTCCTCCCACAACTAATGAATATATAGAGGAGGTGAGATCTAGGGTTTAAGGTTTAGGGTTTTTGGAAAAACCCCTCAATGGGCTTGGGCTTAGCATTGAAGGAGGAAGTCCAACAAGAAAACCCATGGCAAGCTTATCTTCACTGTCAACAATACGCAACACACGAATAATTGGCCCAGTAAGTTTCACAACATCAACACATTGTTTCCAAATATTAGAATCTAAGTGGCCTATTTGATTCTTGTTTCAAAAAATAGCTTTATAATTTTAAAAACAAAAAATAAAAGAACTTGTTTTATAGTGATTATTCTTAAAATTGATTTTAAAAAGCATGCCTATTTTTTTAGTTTTTAGAACTAAAATTCTAAAACATCTAAAAGCTATTTTTGTTATCTTTCCTGAGTTTTAACTCCCTAAACAAAGAGAAACATAAAGAACAAGTTTCTCATTAATGAAAATCTTATAATTATGTAAAAATATAAAACAGAAGGAAAAAACTTGTGTCTCCTTCTACAAGCCTGATAGTGAATAGCACTGTTGGTTCCTTAAAGAACTTCTCATAGTGACTTATGACGTCAAACTCCAAATCTCCAAATCCAAGCCTTAGAATGTCACATTTTTATGTAGGACTTGTCCTTCTAGATGGTGAGGAAGAGGAGGAATTTCATGAGGTTTTAGAAGATGAAAAAGAGAATATGGAGTAAAAAAGAAGGCTGCTTTGTGACACAATTCCAAAGGAGAAGAAGTTGGTAAATTCAGTTTTGATGTATTGGATAAATTATTCACAACTAATAAAATAGAAATCATAAGATGAAGTTAATAAAAAATTTATCAATCATACGAGTTTTATATTTTTTTTACTTTAAAATCACATTTTAAGAACAAATTTATCAAATACATTTTTAATTCTTTAATTTTAAAAATAATATTATCAAACATATTTTTTTGTTCTTTTTTCTACAAATAATTTTTGTAAGTTATTTTACAAAGTATTTTTTAAAACAAAATAATTAAAACACAATCAAACAGACGCTAAGACTTGTTCTATAATTTTATTTTTTTTGGCTTAGCCTCCCTAAAACAAGCTGAACCATGGCCTTTAATGCAATTTTTTAGAGCCAATATGCTTTGTAATGCCATAAAAGTGGAAAAAAAGTTAGAGTTAGACTAAGTATTTCCCTTCCACCAGTATATTATACACTAAGTTTGCAGCTTTTGATGCATTAGATGCATCAACCGACTTCAAAAAAATAGTTTCTTTTTGGGCAATAAATTAGAAAGTTAATAAGAGTTCTCCTACAATGATTAGTCTACCCATCTGTCATAATAGTGCATCATGTTTTCTTCCAAACAGTGTGACAACTCTCAATAAGTCTCTTAACTTCTACAACCCATTTATTCAACAAATGACCACAAACTCTGTAAAAGTTTGGACCTTTATATCTTGGACCTACACTACAAATAACATCTATCATTAGCTGATAATATGATGAATTAATTGTATTAAATGGCACACTAGCATCAGTCATCCATTTGGAAATTTTGAGGTCATATTCTCCATTACTTACTTGATGGTAGGTTGAGCTCCAAGAGTTGTTTTAGGGATAAAATAAGAACATAAAGGATTGATATTCTTCTCTTTTTGAGACATAGAAGGTGCTTTTCTTGATGGATTTTCTAGCACTTCATCACCTACTATTCTCACCTCATCTTCATCAAAAGGATTACTATCTTGATATTTCTCGTGGATTTTTCTTTATTTGTTCCTGCACTCATCAATACTTTGCTTCATTTAAAAACAAATATTTATTAGAACCTTCTTGCATTGTTCAACTTTCCTTTTTCTCCGATCAAGTGGATCTTAAGTTGATTGATGCCACCTCCTATAATTATCTTATCACAATAGAGACACACTAGAACAAATTTTCCATTCTCTTTAACAAGTTGTTTACAATGTGCCCAACTTGGATCAATTTTTCCTCTATGTTTATTTCTTTGAGATGAATTTTAAGATGAAAATTCTTGTGAGATTGGTGCTTCAGGTTTAGCGTATGACATCTCTAGCTCTAAACATAAAATAATCTATTCTACAAAAACCTCACCACGAGAAATGCCATATAAAAAAGAATAGAAACAAAGTGTAAATCTGAACGAATGAACAAATGCCAACAAAATGACGAACAACTATAAGACAACTAATCAAAAAAAAATATTGAGGTAAGCAAAATCAAGTGAATAAATAAAGATCATATCAACATGGTGTACAATTTTTACTCGTCTTTAATAAGACAGTAGGACAATATCAAATAAAATGTATGCAATTTTTACTCATGTTCAATAGAGAAGGATTTTGGGTTTTTCTTCCGGTAAACTACCAAATCTTGGGCAATATTGTGGATCTATGGAAGAAGAAACACAAGAGATGATCTTGTTAAAATCAACAAATAAAATTCATAGAGCACATCTAAAATCAAGATATGGTTTTCACAAATCAAAATTAATTAGGGAAAAAGCCATTATTCATTATCGTCTTTCAAAATTGGGAATCAAATGCTTATAGCTATTGGTCTCTTGCAGTCACCAAGTTCTCAAGATGATGACCAATTGCGCAAGTGCATGCATCAAGTAATAAATGGGAGTACAAGGTCGCAGATTATCATTCCCACGGAGAAAATATTGCTTAGTTGAATTTTAAATTGTATTAAAGAATAAAAATAATAAAAGAAACAATATTGAACTATTCTGGGTGCACGTTCACAGTTATCACAATGGCGTTCCCACTATGACAAAAGGTTCAGTTTAACTTAGAAATAATTCCTCGCGTCATTATGTATTTTAATCCTTCCTAGTTCAAGGAGGAATGGAAAATCATTGGAATAAATTGGTTTGTATTGAGAAACATTAAAGATAAATGCTGAAAATAATTCAGCAAGTTCAAGAAACGACACAGATGAAGTGAAATGCAGGACGACTATTAAAAGAAAAGGAATTGATGCACTGATCCACTGTAAACCAGCTGCAATCAGGCTCAGGACCTCATCCAATGGACTTATTCAGGTCTCTTTCATCGCAAATGCTGATTATTCAAGCTCTTGGGCTAAAATAGTATATTAAACCCCATATTCCTATGGCAGCTTTGTTCCCAACAATTACTCAAATTAGAGCCTTAAATGAACAAAGGGGTCCCTTGTTCCTAAGGCAACCAATGAAAGTGTTTCCACACTTTTCACCTTCCTCCTATTGTTCGGCAATCTAAAATCCCTTCCTTATAGAAGTTTCTTTCTCAGATTATGTACAATTTCCATTGATATAAGATATTAAAATACATAAACAATAGAAATTCATTAGATTCAGTAACTAAGATTCAATTACAGAGGTTAAACAACATTACGAATTATCCATCCCAAAAGGAAATTAGCTCATGCCACAGGCATGGCTGAAAATACAAACAAAGATTTAACAATCTGAAATCCCATAGACCCAAGATACACCCGAGTTATAGTTTGAAGGAAATGAAGAAGAACGAAGAGAAATTACAGACTCAAAACAATAATAAAATAGTAACAATGGAGAAAAATGAAAATGGAGAAGACGATTACTTTGTCCGTGTGGAGACTTGATGGAGAAAAGAGAGTGAACATGAGTTGTTACAGAAAAAGCTCCTTATTGTCTTCATTTGATCCTCTATTTGTAGGGTGGATATAGAAGTGGCATTCTTGTGATTAACACAATTTTTCCCTGCATCGTTGGATTGAGGATGTCTCCTCTTTCTTTGATCAAACGAAGGAAAATGCTTGAATAATGAATAGCAATCAAGCATTTTCGTTGAGTTGTCTTGTCTGTTTTTCTATGCCAGCACTGATTCTCTAATCCTTAGGCAGATAGTTGAAAATTCAGAAGGGGTGGTTGTCGAGCATTCCTTATCCTTCGACTTCAATACCACAAATAACCAGGCAGAGTATGAGGCCATAATAGCTGGCCTAATTCAAGCAAAGGAGATGGGAGCCCAGCACCTCAAAGTCTTCAGTGACTCTCAGTTGGTGACATTTCAGATCTCGGTGAGTATCAAGCCAAAGGACCACTGATGTGCAAGTACTTAGAGAAAGTCAAAGAGTTAATACAGACCTTCGAAAGCGTTGAGGTGGAGCATATCAGGCGAGCTGAAAACACCCGGGCAGATATCCTTGCCAAGTTAGCAAGCACAAAGAGCCCCGGTAACAATCGCTCTGTGATCCAACATAATTTGCCTAACCCATGCATAGTCATGAACATTGCAGACGTAGCCGCCGAAGAGACCTGGATCACGCCCATTGTCAATTACTTGTCTGAAGGAGCCCTACCTCTCGACCAAAGGGAAGCTAGGAAGGTAGTACGAAGAAGCGCTCATTTCTGCATACTACAAGGACGACTGTATAAGAGATGACTCTCAACTCCACTCCTAAAGTGTCTGAACCCCAACGACGTTCAGTATGTTTTAGAAGAAATTCACGAAGGAATCAACGGTCACCACATGGGCGGGCACTCGCTAGCAAAGAAAGCATTGAGAGCTGGTTTTTATTGGTCGACAATGGAGCGCGACGCCCATGAGCACGTTAAAAAATGTGAAAAATGCCAGAGGTTTGCCGACGTACACAAAGCCCCGCTAGAAGAGTTGACGTCAATCACCTCACCGTGGCCTTTCTACAAGTGGGGAATCGACATCCTAGGTCCCTTTCCCATGGCGGCTGGCCGAGTCCAGTGGTTGATTGTCGCCATAGACTACTTTACCAAGTGGGTAGAGGCTGAACCTTTAGCCACCATTACATCCCTGAAAGCGCGGAAGTTCTTTTGGAGAAGTATTGTCTACCGCTTCGGCATCCCTGGTGAAGTCATAACAGACAATGGTACCCAGTTCACCGACGCTAAGTTCCGCGAATTAATGGGAAATTTGCAGATCCGGCATCATTTTGTCGCAGTAGAACACCCCCAATCCAACGGCTTAGTGGAGTCGGCCAAAAAAATGCTGGCTAAAGGAATCAAGAAGAAATTGGAGGCACATAAAGGGGCGTGGGTTGACAATTTGGACAACATCCTGTGGGGATACAGGACAACCGCCCAGTCTTCCACTAGAGAGACGTCTTTCAGATCAACATACGGAACTGAAGCTATGATCCTCGTAGAAGTTGGTGAACCCTCTTGGCGGAGAGATCATGTTGCCGAGGTCTCCAACAGTCAAAATCTTAAAGAAGCATTAGACCTCCTAGATGAGCTCAGAGAATGTGCTGCTCAGTCTGACTGCCATTCCAAAGAAAAGTCAGTCACTGGCTACAATAAGAAAGTTGTTCCCCAGAAATTCACAGAAAAGAATTTGGTTCTTAGACGAGCAGACATTGGAAACAAAAATGCCCGCGAAGGAAAGCTCGCTCCAAACTGGGAAGGACCTTACCGAGTAGCAAACAAACAGGGAAAATGAGTATACTCCCTCGAGACACTAGACGGAAAAGCAATCCCCAGGGCGTGGAACGCAGATAAGCTCAAGAAATATTATAGTTGAACTACCATGTAACAATTCCTGCACTCTTTTCCTTTCCCAAGTTTTTGTCCCAATGGGTTTAATTGGAAAAGGTTTTGAACGAGGCAGGGTCCCACTTTTTCAATGAACATGATTGCCAACTTTTCACAATTCTTAGTACAAGTTAAACATCCAAGTAACGGGATGGTTCTCACCCCCGCCATGCGTTGGACTGGGACGATTCTCACCCCCAGCCAACGACCGAGTAACGGGATGGTTCTCACCCCTGCCATGCATTGGACTGGGACGGTTCTCACCCCCAGCCAACGACCGAGTAACAGGAGGTTCTCACCCCCGCCATGCGTTGGACTGGGATGGTTCTCACCCCCGCCATGCGTTAGACTGGAACGGTTCTCACCCCCAGCCAACGACCAAGTAACGGGATGGTTCTCACCCCCGCCATGCGTTAGACTAGGATGGTTCTCACCCCCATCCAACGACCGAGTAACGGGAGGTTCCCACCCCCGCCATGCGTTAGACTAGGACGGTTCTCACCCTCAGCCAACGACCAAGTGAAGGGATGCTTCTCATCCCCGCCACGCGTTGGACTGGGAGGGTTCTCACCCCCAGCCAACGATCAAGTAACTGGGACGGTTCTCACCCCCAGACAGCGCCTAAGTAACGGGACGGTTCTCACCCTCGCCACGCGTTAATGGAAAGTTGCAACGTATTAGACCCATGCATTGGGTGTGAGTAAGAAGGATTGAACAAGAAGCGGAAAAATTCATTAATAGTTAAAGAAGTACAAGTCCATGGTTGACATACCAACCATGGAAAAAAGGGGAAAGCTAACAGTTGGCATACCAACCGTGCA
This sequence comes from Gastrolobium bilobum, assembly GCF_033153095.1. NCBI lineage: Eukaryota > Viridiplantae > Streptophyta > Magnoliopsida > Fabales > Fabaceae > Gastrolobium > Gastrolobium bilobum. Next base: position 23,893 of record NW_026897547.1, read on the forward strand.
AAAAGGGAAAAGCTAAATTTACCAATTAAACTTGGCGGTCTCCTGAGGTGCCACCTCTTCTGCAGCTACCAAGGCATGTTCAGCCACGCTAACGGCGACAACACCACCCCCACTCTCTGCATCTGGCCCAGATAAAGTCACGCCAGCAAGTCTCGTCGACAAGTCACGTCCAGCCTCATCCTCAAAGGATAGCCATCACCGATTGCGTCGCCAGTAGGAGGGACTCCTGGTGAGCCTTCATCTTCGTCAGTGGCGGGACCCTCCTCAATTACCTCCACCCCGCCATCTGCTAGCCGCTCAATTATCTTGTTTCCTTCCACCTCATACTCAAGGCTGAAACCGGTTATGTCAAGCTCAGGATGCCAAACGCAGACTTGTCGAATCGCATTGTTGAACGACTCGTACACGAGGTTCGCCAAGGCTTCCTCCAATTCTTCCACCCGCCCAGTTGATTTTTTGAGGTTTTCCTGAGTGGCGTGAAGGTTCCCATGCACGAAGGCCAATTCACCGGATAATATGTCTTTTTCCGATTGGAGGCCCTCTTTGTCCTTTTTGGACTCGTCCAGCAATCTTGACAAGTCATCTTTTTCGGAGGTTAGGCACTTAACCTCTTCACTTGCCTTCTTCAGCTGCGCAACTAGAGACTTCTTAGCAGCTTTTTCGTCACTAACCTCCTTACCAAGGCGTCCAACATCAGCGGTCAGACCATCTACCTTATGCCTCATCTCATTGAGGCGATCATCCTGAGCAGAGCAGCAGCTGTCAACAGCAAGGGCGACCTCTTAGATACCCAAGATTCGGCCAATGACCACTTGCGTGCAATTCAGGATTTCCTGGTGATTGATTCATTCTGGCACCACCATCTTAGGTCGTCCGAGGTTAGGAAAGGTGGAGTCAAGGTCCCTTTCCGATAACTTGAGGGCCCTGCCAACTGGGATCTCAGCAGGAGAAGGAACCTCCTGCGCACTCGCCGTTACCAAAATCCCTCCACCACCAGGAGCACTAGTCACCATCATCCCACCGTTTCCAGAGTCCTCAAGAATGCCACCCGAGACGTAGCAGTCGCTATTTGTTAACTGCCTCAACTAATGTAACCTAAGGTGTGGCATCATTGAACCCCCAGGCGGGACTAAGTTTTCGTCTCCTCCCATTTTCAGTCCGGAGCTTTCATGCCCAGGCGACACTGATCCGAATGTCGACTTGCTCGCCGACGAACCTCCCACCAAGTTCATATAATCTTTAATTATAAGGACAACTGCCCTCCTCTCCAGCTCGCCAGCAGGAATGTCAGACGCAGATCGGATTTTCTTCCGGCGGTGGTGAACTTCTTTCTTTTTTCCTTTGTCCACATCTTTTCTCTTCGAGGCAGGGCTCAGCGCTACCTGAGGAGCCACACCCTTAGCAGTCCTAACCTTGGCAGCCGCCTGATGAGCCAGTCTCAACGTTTCCATCGGCAAGCTCTCAACTGCAACATAGGAAAGACACAAGTGTTAGTAAACACAGTTAATACTCACAACATAGCCATAAATGGTATGAATCACCACCACACCTCCATAACACAACACTCTCTTTGTAGGCCACCAATCAAGACCTCCCTTAACCTCCGCAAATCAATCCACTACCAATACTTCTTCAAGAGACAAAGCTCCGTGCCTAAATGAATACTGACTAGCGGGAATCTCATAATGGGCCTTGGTCCAATATAGCTCAAACTGACTTTTCCCACTCTTTCGGTCAACGAAAAAAGGCAATTCCCCCTCGCCAAGTACTGGTTGAATTCAGAAAAAAGTCCCCCCTCCAGTTCTTGTATGAATTGGCGTACTGAGCAAATATCGATCCCAATCTGGTCCCCGCCTTCAGCGAAACCCAACCAAGCTTTTTCAATGAGGGCGACACCTGGAAGCAATAAAAGAATAACCGCACAGAGAACACCCATCTGAAATATCGGCATATCTTTTCAAAGACCCGAACAAACGCCCAAGCATTAGGGTGCAGTGGAGAAGGCGCAACTCGTAGATGGGCTAACACCCCCATCTCGAACTCAGATAAGGGAAACCTAACTTTCTGATCCGTAAAGTGAGTCTTGTACACCATGAACCGCCATCGAGAGATCGCCCTACGGCAAGGCTTGTCACAAACTCGGTCAGCACCCCTGACCGCAATGCTTTGCCACTTCATCTCGTCTTCGGCACTTTCAGTAAAATCAAAATTGCCTTCTGTTTGATAAGCCTGGTTCAAAATAGCCCCACTGATATAACAAGATGAAGATGATGCCACCATCGAGTCTACCCAATCCCTCGCCAAAAAGCCTTCGTGATTTTGCGCAACCGCCATAAGTCAAGAGAATGCCCTCAAATCAAACCTGGGAGCGACAAACACACAGTCAATCGCCAAACACTTCAACCGACACCAAGAAGATCAACAAAAAGTCAAACTGCGAACCTCCATATCACCCAACTCCTACTCCCCGGACCACCAGCATCCCCCTACCAATAACTCAATCAAAAAACAACTCAAACACAAGAAACTTACCAACCTCTTCACCAGACCCACCAGATCGTCGCCTTCTAGATCCAGCAGACTGGCGCCTACCAGATCTAGAAGCGTTCTCACCAGTCACCACCTAGCGCCCACAATTGAGACGGGAACCAGACGCCTCACCAGAATACGAAACCACAGGTCCCAAAGCCCTCTCCGGAAACACGAAGAGCCTAAGATTTATGAAGAAGGTCCTCAGGGAGGGAAAAAACCCCTTTAAATAGAGTGAGAAGGATCAGGATGGCGTACACGTGTAGTACCCCACCATTTCGACCGTAGGATAACACAACCGTTAGATAATAGGCGGTTGTGATGAGGGGCCTAAAGGTAATTACAGGGGGACAAGACACCCCTCACGTCGCATTAATGCGCCGTGCTTTGTGACGTTTGAGTGCCTGCGGTTAATTACAATGATGGAAGCATCCATCATTACTGCTCCTCGAAAACTGAAAAGCCACATTTCCTGCCATAAAGGTGAAAGGTCCAAAAAGCCCCTTGCAAATCACGCAGCCCGCCAAAGATACAAATGGTATGAAACCCCGAACCGCCAAGACTCCAAATACTTACCGAGTCATCAAGAGATCCCTCACCACGCTTATACCAACCACTCAGATCGTCAGCAAGGCGTCGCCCAAGCCCATTTACCTTGGCACCAACCTACGCTTGCTACCAAGCTGGGGGGCTCTTGTTTCGGATGGCCCAACAACACAGCGGCCCAAAGGTCCAAGCCCAATCCCAACCCCCTATCCACGTCAGCCCTACCAACTTTCAGCCCCCAACCCCCAACGCGACGACACTCCCTAGGGGAAACACTAAAATGTCCCGTCTTGGGACCACAACCCCCAAAGGTGACTGCCCCAGATACCATAAGAGGATACTGCCCTTTGTCGCACGCTGACACCGTCAGGCATATGGGGCGCATCGTTGCTATCATAGCAGCGCCTGCCACGCCCAGCAGCGTCTGTCACCATTAGCAGATCCCAAGGAGGGTTTACCCCTTCCTCACCAACCCACACAAGATTCACATCACCTTCCCCTATAAATAAGCTCCCTTGGCACACCAAAAAGATATCTTATGTATCGTTATTCTGCCCATTTATATTGAGTCACATATACACACACCTAACCCCATTGTTGATTGCTTACTTCATACTTGGAACAGTGCCTCTTGTGCTAAGGGTATCATCCATACAGTGACTCCATCCCCAAATGAAACATAGTTGGCTTATAGATCCCAACGGTACACCATCTAACATGAAGGCAAAATCTAGAACTCATGGCAATCTTTATGCTCTGTTAAGGCACACTGCTGTGTGGTTGAGGGCTGACGAGAGTTGTTCAAATGAAAAGCAATTAGGGTTAGTTTAGTGACGAGGAGGGATACAAGTGGTTATGTAATAGGTTGTATATTTAATTTTTTAATACAAATAAATAAATAAAATAAAGAAATATTCAAATGAAGCATGCAATAATTCAAGGTGTACGTATACCTAAGGACTTTGACATTTCACGTTTGGAATCAAGTCATGATTGAACCAAATTCAGCTTACACGGTTGTTCTGATTCTGAACAAGGGAAACTATAGTTATTAATAGATGATGCTGACAGAAAAGACAAAAACAAAGAGATATAAAGAAGCAAACAGGACAAGAAAGTAAAAAACAAAAGAGCTAATGCTAATGATGCAGAAAGCAAAACTTGTGAATGTCACGTGATATTCCATCTCCTGCCTCATAGGTGTCAGTGTGCTATTCGTCATATGACACGTGCCGTATTATCTTCCTTGTGAACCCTTCCTCCATGTCCATGTCATTGTGTGACAGTAGCGTTTGATAAGAATCTTCACCCAAAAACCTTATCTCATAAACAGCGTGCTTTCGTGTGTATTGTAATTTTCTTTGTCCACGCTTTCGCATGTTTCATTCATGGGATTGGGAATAAGTTGAGTTTTTTTTTGGTGTGGAAATAAGTTGAGTTTTTTTGAACCTAGAATGCTCCTCTTTTATTTTCAGTTTTTTTTTTTAAAAAAAAATATGCTCATTTTTAATGTTTCATTGACCAGTTCTGATGTAATATCGAGCGGAAATAGGTTTTTTTTTTTTTTTATAATGTGTTCATTTTTTTATTTTTTAAAAATGAGTTTATCTCTAAGGTAAATTAGTAAGAACTTATCTACCTTAATTTAATTTAAAATACATGATTAGCCTAACAAACTAAAATTAAAGGGTAAATACATAATTACTCAATAAATCACTTAAAATAGCTATTAAGTCTTGACGTCATATTAAAATCAGAAAGCTGGTATTAATTGCAGCATGATTAGAAAGGTATTAACAAGAATACCAAAAAAAAAAAAGGTATTAAAAATATAATTCTTAGCAGAAGTATCAATTTTTTTAATTATTATATACATCTTTATTCTGTTCTACAACACTAAGAAAAGGTTTCCAGTAAAATCATTAATCATGTGTCCATCATCCAGTGATTCTCTAGGTTTATCTAGCATACATCTTCAATAAGATAATATATAAATTACGATAAATTATTAAAATTAAAATTTTTTTTTTTTTGGTAATTGAAATCTCATTATTTACATCTTTAAAACATATCACTTTTTTAGGGTTTTAGGGGGGGGGGGGGGGGGGGGGTGGTTGAATACGCCATGCAATTGAAGTGCATCAACAGCACCCAAATAAAATACCAAGTCACAAAGAAAACTTGTATTCATACATGTCCAATATAGATTGCTATTAACATAGTCCTATTCTATACATACACCATTGAATTTACAATTTGTCTAACATCAAAACCGTTGGGCAATTATACATCTAACTGCAAACATGTAGATTGTGTGCTATACATGTCAAAGAGAAGAGGCAAAAATATTACAATATACAATCGAATAGTTTATATGGAACTGTCAAATGAAGTCACTTATCATGCCATCTAAGGCATGCTACATGTGACCAGAGCAGAGGGGAAGTTTACATAACCACATGACAAACATGGAACATGGTTAAGGCCAAAGAACTTAGAAGACTTTTGAATTCTCAGAGAAGAATTTAGAAGCAGAATTTGCCAAGTTTATCAGAAAGGCAATCCAATCACCATAGCCTGAAGGGTGCACTTTGTGATAATGTCATGTCAAATGACATCATAAGTTGGATATACTTTGCAGTGAAGAATAGAGAATCAGCTCTTGAGCTTAACGCTGTTGAACACATCTTTGTTACACCCCTTTTCCTCCTTGAAGAAAATCTAGGCCCCTGTTACAAAATCAGACAGATTGTCATTGATTGCATGGAGAAAGAAGCATCAAATTTCATCCATTTTTCAGTGTTTTCTTTTGCAACTATATGACTGTTTCTTTCCTTTTATAAAACATGGTTAAAAGTTGTATATACTCAGTAGCTTCTGGTTTGGCTCAAAGGGTCATAATCATACATGTCACCGGCTTTGACAAACCGGCCCTTGACACGCCTTCTGACATCGGCTCTTGCCTTGCGAGAGGCATACCTCACTCTTTTGTCAAACCTAATAAGATAATAACAATTGATGTTAAATAAACTTAAGAGCAAGCAAACATGTTTTAAAGTTTCAAAACAAAAACAAACCCAGTAGTTACTAGTCAGGAAAGGGCTATCTAGCTTGATAGCAAACATTAAAAACAAATAATCACAAGTTGAGAACAGAACAAAGACAATAAACTATGGCCGTCATCAATACTTTCATCTCAACAATGGCAAATATTTAACCAACACCCTTGGCTATATAAATAGCCCTCCTCAGTATTTTGCATTTACTACACAGACCTCCCCTTTATTATGAAAAACAATACAAAATTCCATTGGATTTATATAAAATACTAGTAAAAAATAAATCACTCCCCATTGAAACTCAACTTGCGAAGGCAATCCTTATACACAGCGTTACCCTTACATATTTGCAAAGAGACTTTCACGGATTCGTTACCCTTGCATATTTATGAAAAATACTACAACAATCCAAAATACTGTCAAGCCCAACAGATCGGTTAACTAAGCTATTAGCTCATATGAGCTCAAAGTTCATTCCTAGCGTTGTAAAGTGTTGAACGTTGAGAGAAGAGTTAAAACACATTCATGAGGTCTAGAACATTAAATTCAAATGGTTGGCCATCAAACAGAATCTTCCATTAAGATGTACAAAACGAATGTGCATTAGTCCCCTTTCCTCAACATAAATAGCTAAGCAATGGCAGGAATGACACTTAATCATCAAAAATCCATGAGCTAACTGCAAAGTTAACAAATCATTGGGCCTGCTTTAGAGTTAGTGGGAGCTGCTTTTCTAAAAGGACGCAAGTTTGTAATGGTTTTCAAAATTGAGAGTAGGTCTATGTAGTAAATGCAAAATTCACTGGAGCAAAGAGTAATTTATTCTGAACTGTATTATTGCAATTACTTACTTGCGTGTCTTCTTCTTTTCCTTATAACGCATGACAGCATTACAGCGGTTAGCAGATTGTAGGGAATTCTCAGGACAAGGAGTAAACCAAGGAGGTTCTCCCATAAAAAGCGTCGAAGAAGCCCCACAATCTTGAGATTCTGCAGCATTATTCTCTGCAGTAATGCCAGTAAAAGAAAGGTTTGATTGGGCTTGCCTTCCCGTAAAACAAAGAACTGGTTCAGTTTTAGTGCTCAATATGGAATCTGCAGATGCTGCATTGCTGCATGCTGGTTGCAATGGATTGACCAGTCCAACTGATGACCCCTGAACATAAAAGTAAGATCTGAAAATAAGTATTTAATCAAAGAAATGTTAAACAACACAGCCTCCACAAAAGAAAACAAAATCCTCAGTCCAGTATGACTTATATATTACAAGCATGCATCATACTGAATGGTGAACATCTCATTCTTCACACTTAAATGTATGCACCATATGTAGGTGAAGAAAATATAAGTGCCTCCTCAAATAAATATAATAAATTTAAAAGAGAATACACTGATATTTTATGTTATTTCTTTATCATTTTACAAATTCCAGATAAATCAGTATTTAACATCAGTACTTTGATTGTTTGTGTTAAGGACCATCTCTCCTAAGAGCTTAACCTAGTAGGTACCGGCTTATGAATAGTTTTTATATCTAACAAGCCCCTCACTCAAGGGCAATCTGGGCTTGAAACATGGACAACGAATAGGCTCATTTTTTTTAACTTGGGCTAAAATTCAAATCTTATATTGAAGAATGGGGACAGCCTTATTTGAACTCTTGACCATTTGGTAATAGAGGCTTTGATGCCATGTCTAGGACCAAATCTCCTAAAAGCTTAAGCTATTAGTGGAGGCTGATGAATAGACTAATAACAGAACATAGACAATTAATGATTAAATTCATATAGGAGCATGCTTAGAATGAAAGTTGCCTATAATCCCTGTTGTGACTGAGCATAGGCCCTATTTCTAAATCTTTATCATAATAGTTACGATATTCAGAAGAACCACATGATTAAGGAGAAAACAAATGAACACAAGTGAATACACAAGAACAAGATTAACACAGACAAAGAATGTCAAGAATTTAGCACCTCAGCAGCAACAGCATCCTGACAATTGGAATCTGCAGCAGACATATCCTTTGTCCCAAACAAGCTATCAAAGCCACCATTTTCAAAAAGTTCCTCAGAATGACTGAGGGACATACCAAAAAGTTCTTCGTAGTTCTCAAGATTTAGATCCACTTCATCCATGTTGAAATCAGCATACAGATCATCATCTTCACATAGTGCAGGGCATTTGGTAGCAGGACAGTATAACTGCAGATTAATTACGAGGGATTAGTAATTTAATTGATGAATTTATGAGAATTTCAATATAGATAACTAAAGATGTGTAACTCATTTCAGTATAGACCTTTTAACTAAGCCGTCTACAAGATACAAATATGCAGCTTCTGTTTTTGAGTTCCAGCTACTAATAAATCAGGAAAGCTTATATTTATATTAAATAAAAATATACCTTTAGACCAAGAATCAATACATAAGCACAAACAGCCACAAAACTAGAGAATTCAACCAAAGGAATGATGATTAAGGAAAATGAAGTGGTTGACAATAAACTACATAGGAAAACAAGCTTTGCTAATAATGTTTCTTTTACTCTATGGCTTCGATAGGAAAACAAAATTATAAACCCATCAAACAAGTTGAGACAAAGCACTCATCCCTGGCAAGCTTGCAATTTCATTCCCTGGGCAGTTGTTAGAACTTAGAACGTTCATTACACCAAGTGCTGGTTACGAGACTCATGATGAAAATGATAATATAACATTCAGCTATACCTTTGGCATAAATTCATTGGCAGGTCCAGCTGGCTGGTCCAGAATACGAGGTTCTGAGCTTGACTCGGGCATTGAAGATGTACAAACCCAAGACTTATCCATACCAGGTGCATCAGTAACTTTATCTGAACGAGAAGCATTCTGGTTTTCTGGAGGAATCCAAGAAGTCTTGTTGCTGTTCTCATTAATACTCATTAATCCTAGTTCTTGCTCACATGTAGATTCACTCAATGAAGGGATATCCAACACAAATGACCACATAGAAGACAGTTCTGCCGCTGAAGGGCAGCCAGAATAGCAGCTGATTGGTTGCCTATTATGTGTTGAACAAGATGTAGAGGTACCATGACCTAACCAATCACAATTCTTGCAAAGTGAAATTTTCTCTTCAGCACACCTTACAAAGGCAGGTTGTGAATTACATCTCTCGCATAAAAGAGTCCGCGAATGACGCCTGGAAAGGGCATTAGCGGAATGAACATTTCGATCGCATGACAAACATAAGCACGCAGCATCAGATCGGCAGTACACCATGGACCTCTGGTTTCCACAAAAATCACATATATAACCCATCTTTGAACTGAGTTTTCTCTTTTTTCTTAATCTCAATTAAGAAATCTCCAATTAGTAGCAGTCTATAGTATACAAACTATAATATCTTCAAACAAAACAGAAATTCCTCCTTATTTGAAGATGCTGAAGCCAAATTCTGTCATATAACTAGGAAGCTGTTAGACACTGATAAAAAAAAAAGTAAACTATCAAACTTGAAAAACCATTTCAGATCAGCAAGAAATTATACAACAGAATTGATTCTTTCATAATAATAATAAAATATAATTAGAAACATTACCTAATAATAATTGCCAAGAAGAACTTCCGACGGGACTTTAGATTTGAAAATATAAAAATTACTGAATACACTAAATGAAATTTTACATAGCAAAATTACCATTTTAATTTGGATATAAACAAGGGCATTTCCATGATCAACCAAACAACAACAACAACAACCACGAAATTCATAGAGAAAAAAAAATGAACCGGTTTGTCACAGCAACCTTAACAAACATCATTCATGTGATAAGTTATAAGTAGCAGATCAATTCCAAATAACCAAAAAGTCAGAAAAGTCACTAACACAGAATCAAATACCCACAAAAAAAAAAATTGGAAGGGGAAGAAACAGAGACAACAAGAACAACATATCTAATCCAATAATCATATACCAGAATAATTCAACAGTCAATTAATTCTCAACCTTTCCTTGTGTAAAGCACCCAGAAAAAGTTTCATGCCCATAAAAACATGAACTTTGATAAAATAAAATAAAAAAACAAAAAAAAAAACATGTTTTTCTATGAAAGATGAAAAACACAGATGGAAAAAAACACGAGGTAAGAAAATTACCTTACGGCAAGGAAGACAAAGAGGACAAGATCGGCGAGCTTTTTCAGAAAAATTATAATATTTTAATGCAAAACTTGAAAGCAAAGAACCCCAGAAGCAGCTGAACTTTTCAAGACAACAAACATAGATACTTCTCTCTCTCTCTCTCACTCACTTTTTTTTGTTTATGTTTCTCTCTCCTCCTATGCTCTCTCTCTCTCTCTGCTATGTTCAGAACTTCATACAGATAGATGGATAGATAGGAATAGCAAGTGGTGTTTGATGTGAGTGTATAGGTAAGGTGACATAAGCAAAGTTGATAAAAAGTGCAAAACAAAAGAGTAAACAAATATAATGGAAGTGGGGCCATGTCCTTTTCATAGTGAAAGGAAAAAGGTCAGGGCTTTCTTTTTTATTGGTCCCTCACATGAGAAAATTAATACTCCCATTACTATATATAATCTTTTCATGCACTTTCTCTTATTGTACTTTGATATTTTTGCTTTTTATATTTTATTTATTTATATTCTATAAAAAAATTTAAATAAATACTCACTGTTTTTTTCTAAAAAGTGCATCACATGCTGGTTGAGGTGGACAAATGGTAACATGTCTTGTGACCTTTTTTACAATTTTTTATTTTTTTATCAATTGGGCTTTTCAGGCTTTGGGGGCAACTGGGCAAGTCATCTATGGATTCGTGGGGTCCTTGGTTTCGTGCCCCCACAGTATTCACTTGCTCAGTTATTTAATTTGCATAATATAGCTACAACAAGTATATGTTGTAAGACAAAATATATGTGATTTTAAATAATGTGAAATTATGTTATATGTCATTTTAAATAATATAAAATTATATTATTTTAAGTGAAAAAAGAAATGGATTATAAAGGAGAGAGTGAATAAAAAAATAAGGATATGAATTTTATTTCTTGTGAAAATAAAATAATATAATTTGTGTCATTTAAAAGGATAAATTTTTTATCATATTGTAATTACGTATCTAATGTCTATTTGCCGTGCATGTTTATTTGATTTTATTTTAAAAAATGATCTTATATTTATCTTAATAAAAAAAAATTATTCGATATCCTGAAAATTTATAGATATATGATATTTTCTACTTTAAATGGTTAACATAATTATCAAATTTTTAGCACGATTCCAAATTATTTCGCATTAAATCAGAAACCTTTCAACTCCAATATCAACCGAGTGTTATATTTAAAATAGGACTTACCATTTCTCTAGAAATCCTAAATGCACAATTGCCCAATATCAACCCTATTTAAAAATAAATGTATTTCTATTAAATATTAACCTAGAATTAAAACATAAGCAATAAAGACTAGACGCAAACCTTAAATATTAGCATAAACATTGAATTATCTAATATTATTTTATAGGTGCTAATTACCTCATGTAATATGCATTCTTTTCTTTTGTTTTTGTTATATAAAATGTTTCTCAAATATAAAATACAATAAAAAAGACGAAATAAAAATGAAACTTACACATCAAATTCCATGGTCGGTTTCATATGAACTATTAATTTATTGACTAATTTATATAAAATAGAGAGCACTATTTGACTTATTCGAAAGTCCTCAAATCTCTTAGTTGTTTTCTCAACTGCCCTTATCCATTAATATTTAATATTTTGATAATAAAAAATTAAAATAAGTCATTGTAAATTTTCTTTATTTGACATCTTTCATAACATCTTGAAATTATTTCTAATATCTTTTTCTTTAAGGGAGTGAACATTCTTATGAAAGATTAGTGAAAACCATGAGTTAAGTTCCATAAGAAATTTGGTTAGTAAGTAAGCTTTTTTATTTTGGATACAGGTTAGTAAATAAGCTTGGTAACATAAATTAACCATTATATATATATATATATATATATATATATATATATATATAGGTAAGATCTTTTGATATCAGTGTCAAATTTGAAATTTGACACCTCATTTGAGAGCAATTAGATCAAAAAAGATCAACGACTCTGATTTGTAAGCATGTGACACCATTGATCTTTTTAGATCTAACGACTTTCAGATGAGATGTCAAACTTCAAATTTGACAATGGTGTCAAAAGATCCTACCTCATATATATATATATATATATATATATATATATATATATATATATATATATATATAAATGTTATTCTTATATCGATGTAATAATAAGAAATTTTATATTCAATCTTGACCATTGTGCTTATATCGAACGGTTCATGTGTCTAATAAATTAGAATCATGAATTAGATATAAACAAGAACAATAATCAAGATTGAAAGTTTAAGTTATACTGGTATAAAATGATCCTGACCCTACATATATATATATATATATATATATATATATATATATGTATTTTTTTTTCAATTAATAATTATTTGTTTGGTTGACCCTTTTTCATTATTCACATATAGTATGTGATGGTATATATATTTAAATGGTCATCAAACGATGGTAGTTTAATTGGTGCCAGATAATTGAGCAGGTGGGGTGAGAGCATATATTTGATAATCCTCAATATCGTCTTTGGAAGGGATTTAAAGCCTTAATTTTGGAACCCACTCCGAATCGATGAACTGGTTGAAATATCTAAAAAAAATAAAATTAAATGGTCACGCTTGAGCGCATGCTTGACACCACTGTTCACGTTTTGTTCATCTATATATAATCATTTGTTGCTGCTGACTTAATTACTCAAATATTAAGAACAGCATGTATGAGTAGGATCAAGGCTTTACTAATTTTAAATCGTATAATTTAGTGTTTATATATAGGGAATTGTTTTTGTTATGTTGCATAACATAAAAACAAACTTCCTACACTCACAAAAGGAAAAAAGAGGAAAGAGAATAGGAAAAAGAGAAAAAATTTAAAATGGATCCCATATAAAATTTGTGTGTGTAAGAAGATGGTTTTATGTTATTTAACATAATAAAAACAATCCCCTTATATATATAGCTAAGACAGGAATCCCAAGGCCATGCTTCAAGCCATGGCACATAAACTCGCTGGTGAAACTCCCTATTCTTTTTTTTGGTAAAGACTCCCTATTCTTTTAAATACTGTACTGGAATCATAATTGAAATAGATCAGAATCTGAAACTTAGAATACAATGACTCGCAATGTCCCAAAATAAATGAAGAAACCTTAAATTATAATGTCCCAATTCGATTTTTCTTCCTTCTCCGAGGTGTTGTGTCTTGGAGTGACAAATGAAAACAATGACTTCCAATAAAATATGATTACTTGCTAAAACTAACCCTTAGCTCTTGTGAGCTATAAAATGTAAGTATATATAAGAGTGAAAGAAAACATTTTTGAATGAATTAGGATATCCTCCTTTTATGGACCAGCCTTCAATGCCTAAAACATGTAGGTTGATCTACAAAGAACCATTAAGGTATCATACTCATGTCTTCTTATAATGAGCATACTTATCTCAATGTAGATTATTCCTCACTCCCATCATAGATTATCACATAGATTATAATGGCGCACATTAATAAGTGAAACAGTTAGACTTTCCTCTCTCTCATGATTAATGAATATTTCTCAACTATTTCTCTCCATATAAAGAGGTATCAAGCATACATGACTTTTATGATTTGTTATTTTATCAAATGTTAAGGTCACTGTACCCTTACATATTTCCCATCTCTCAATCATAATTGAGATAATATTCACGGTGACTCTCCTAAACCTTTGATTCATATCACTGCCTCTTTGAGCACTTATATAGCGAGATACTATGTCACTTGAAAGATAAAGACCCTAGCTCTGGCTTCAGAATAGCTCACTTCCAATGAGAAAGGCTGATCATATTCTCAGAGAAAGGTAAATAAAATTTTTATTATGTATAGATCTATCATATTTAGTTATAAAATTCAAGTGTTTCTGTTTGAGATTTTCATCAATAATTATTAGCCTAACCAAATTTAAAGCAAAATGATTATTAATATTTTTATATAAATTAGGTAAAATAAAATTGTTCACTTTTATATTTTTATTATGATAATTGTAAAATTCGGACTAACTCAGTTATTCAAACTATAACTATATATGTATCAAACTTTCGACCAATTCGAACGCTATTAACATGTTAGTTTTTTAAAAATTTAAAATGCCGGCATTAAAAATCAGGAGCTCCATATTTTCTTGAAAAATATTACTCTCATGTGATATGAGAGAATTTTTTCTCATGCACTCGCAAATTAAGAGGGGGGCCTACTCTTTATTTTTTTTTATCTTCTCTATTCTCTCTTCTTTCTTCTCTAAGTTGTGAGTGCACGAGAGAAAAATTCTCACATGTCACATGAGATTAATATTTTTCTATTTTTTTTATGATTGAAAAATGTGTGAACGTACATTTGCAATAGAAACTATCTAAAACAAAGCTTTAATCTTGAACTCGCTCCGAATCGGATTAATTGCGAAGCAATGAACCGATTGGAATATTAAAAAAAAAAACTATCTAAAACAAATATGCTCTCTGGAAAACTTATGATGAATCAAAGGAAAAATTACAAAAAAAAAGTATCACAAATAATAATATTGATTTTATTAAAAATACTTTTTTAGATTAAAATATTTAAATATAAATTACTTTCTTTAAATTTACTTTTAACAAAAACTAACTTTATAAAAATTTTAAAATAAATTAAATTTGTAAATAGCAATAGCTAGTGAAATGGATTTGTAAATAGTATGAATGTGAAGAACCTTTTGGTGAATTCACGAAAAAGTTGCACTTTTTGTGATGTGGTGGGGTTGGATCTCGCAGGTCTTTTCATTGTCGATTGAGTGGGCGTTGCATGATTTTTAAATTAGCACTAAGATCCAAAAATGCCTTATCTGTACAAACAGTTTCTTTATTTTATTATATATTTTTTAGTCGTGCTCCTTCCACTTCATCTAACGTAAGTGCCATTTGTCACCCATTGTTTTCATTCTATAAGCTATGTCTTCATTTCCAAGTAGTAGTTTCAATTTCAACGTTAAATAAGGAGCTCATTTATGGTACAAGAGTAGTATGTACTATTGCTATTGAAAATTAAACACTTGTTTTTAATATATTTTTTTTTCTTTTCCATGTCATCAATCAGCATAGGTGTTTAATTTATATTGGAGGAATGTATAGAAAAGTGGGTAAGGTAGTAGTACTGTAAAAATTTCCTTAAATAAGATAGCACACTTGGATTTGAGAAAATGATCCATTGTGATATTTTAAAGAGCGAAAGAGAATTGACACAATAATTTATCCTGATTCATTCAATGTAGATTATATTCAGCTTGTTTGTATTTTATTCACTTCACCATCATTCATTACAAGTTACTCGGGTTACATGAAGAATATAAATATGATTAGGAAAACCCTAATAGTAACTATTCATAGATCCAAGCTCAAACTATTAAAAAAAAAAAAAGCCCTCAACAGTACCTAGCATCTACGGGTCTGGAGGCGCTGCCCCAGGCCCTCGTCCGCTCATTTAGGAGTGGAACTCCAATTGCTTTTATGCTGACCCCGACTACAAAGACCTTCATCAACATGCAAAGCATGAGTCATACCCAACAGTTTCGTATAAGTATTTTAAATTTAGATAAAATTTAAATTATATAAATTAATAAAATTACTTAAAATTATAATAAATATATGCACAGTTCAATTCAAATAAAATTTTTAAAAATCTAAATAATTCAGAAAAGAGATATGAATATTTAATTCATAAAAATAAAATTTAAAATAAGAATGCCATGACATGTGTCATTGTTGTAAATATAGTTATATAATTGTGTAATTATTATTAGATTGTTTCTTTGATTAGATAGATTATGGTAGGACACATTTTAGAGAAGGTGTGTGAGTGATTATGAGTTTGATTTGCTTAGTATTTGCTTAGTATTTGTTTACCTGTAATCAACTCTTTATTAGGAAAGTAATTATTTACATTAGTGTAAATATTGTAAATATTTGCACATTAGAATTCGAGTAATAATAAAGCTCGGAATATGGGAGACTTCGCGTCTACCAAAAACAAAAAAAAAAAAAAAAAAAAAAAATGTCTTCATTTACAACCTAGCTCTCTTGACTTATGTGTATGTCTTCGTTACTCTCAAATACCTTATTTTGGGTTTAAATAGACCTTTCACATCGCTGCTCTCTGGCAACTACCGTCAACCACCATTTTTGTTTCTTGAATAGGTGAAGTCAATAACAGGTCTGTTGTGCCATACCCATCTATTCTTAGTAGACCCATTGCTAGAAAGTCATGCATGAGCCCTATAAAATTTCACAGAGATCAATATGGTACAAGAGATATAATATCATACAAGACTTTGATATATTAATTTTAAAAAATATTAGATTTTGATATGTTAGGACACGTTTTGATATTAAATAATATTTTTAACTTACGTGGTGTATAATATATTTAATATTCAATAGTTTAATAAAAAATGAAGCTAAACTTATTATAATACTTATCAATTTTGCAAAGATACATAAGATATTCCAAATATTTATATTAAACTCAATAAAATGGTAATGGTAATCCAATAAATCTAATAGTTTAAACTAAAAACGCAACATAATACAACATTTGATTCTTTTTTGAATCTTTGCAACGCATGTTGGAGTGCTAGGAAGTGTCGGAATATCGTTGAATGTCGAGAAGTGTTAAACATGACAAGTCAGAGTTTTTGAAGTGTCGATGTTTCATAACATGAGCCCTTTACCGCTGAAGATGTTGTGTTTGATTGTGTTTTTTTTTATTTTTTTTATTTTTAAAACTATTACGCACAATAGTTAATGAAATAAATATTTTTTTATTTTGAAAGTTGAAAGTCAAAACATAAAATAAAACAACTCAAATATGTTTTTTGAATTTGATTCTAAAAATTAAAAAATAGTTATAATTTTTAAAATTATTTTTATAAAACAGACCTTATCAAATAAGTTTTTTTTTATTTTTTATACTGAAAATCAAAAAACTGTTTTTTAAAATAGAATTCAAACATGCCCAAATGATCATTGTTCTCCTCCCAAACAGGCTTATTCTCATTTGTGTTTTGTGGCATTTGAGTTGCATGGCCTAGTCGCTAGTGCACCTTTGCCCATTATGCTCATCTCAAAGATCACCCAAAACTTAGTCCCAAGGTTGCGGACAAGGTACCAACCCTTAGCAGAGCTAAGATGACACACGTACATCCTCTCATTAACTCCCTAGGTACCAACCCTTACCAGAGCTAAGGGCATATTTGGTGCATAGTATATAATAAAGTTTAATAGTATAAGATCTAATAGTATAAGACCTGATTAAATTTTAATACTATCCTGTGTTTAGTATGATATTGTATAAGATAATATTCTCCAATATTTTAAAAATTAATATATTAAAAAAATTTATTTTAATATATAAATATTGAAATGATATATTAGTTCTAGGAAATTGTATTTGTAAACAATATTAATACATCAACCCCTTATCAGGCCTAATCCACCACTCCTAAGCCGGATTAAGTTATACATCATTTTGATGTATAAAGGGGTCCTGTTGTATAAGCTTATACTATATGATGGTCACACCAAACAACTGAAAATGTCATAACGTATAGTATAAACTTATATTATCATGCCTTATACATCACACCAAACAGGCCCTAAGATGACACACGTACATCCTCTCATTAACTCCTTAGCTAGTGTTTGATAGAAGATTTATTTTGGGATTGATGGAAAAGTATAAGTGGATATTGGAAAATACCACGTTTGGTTCAGGTTTTTGAAAAAAATACTAGGCAAATAGAATAGATGGAGAAATGACTTTTGTGTTGATTTTTGGATGAAATTCACTGTTACAGAATACCACTTGAGATTTGGTATTTTGAGATAACTTGGAAAGTGAAAAAACAAGTGCGAAGTTTCTCCCGAACATACATTTTACAAATTTAAATAAATTTTCCTGATAATATTTCGGTCAACTAAATAATTTTTTTTACATTTTTTTACTAAACTCACTTTCCAACAATTTTTCTAGTATTCAAAAAAAATTTCTTGAAGCAAACGTTCCCTTAATAAAACTTTAGACTCTCGTTGTGGAGCTATATATAATTCGTAAAGACGTATGCTCTCAACTTTTTAATTAGTACTTACAGTTCTACATCTGAAGATTCATGGGTTATTAACTCTAGTGCTATTAATCGTATGACTTTTCATTCTCCATATTTTGTACAATAACCATTGCCAATGGCTCACATACCTCACTCACTAGTTGCGCAGTGTTTTTATCCGCCCCAAATTCTTTCCTGGTCAACACACATATTACGGATCAAATCCAGTCATTAAGGGGATTATTATTTATTATTAAAGGAGTCATTATTTTTACATTTGATTGTATGTTGATTTGGTCAACCTTTAATTGCTTCTTCTTTTTTTATTTGTTATATTTTACGGATCTGATTGGTTGAACCTTGTAGTGGTCCTTTCTAATAAATTACCTTGTAATCTCCTTATTTTCGTGACATGATAAATACAAATAATTATTACCTTCCCACACATTTTTCTTGATTGTATGAGAGCTTATACGAGGGCTTGATCCTAATGCATCTATGACACTAGTGGAGCTACATGGTTGTCTATGTATGCAAGTGCAGATATATATAAAAAAATTCGTTTAAAATAGATTGAAGAGTAAAGTATTTTTTGGGTTCTCAACAAAAATCACAGGATTCATTTTAATCTCTTAACGAAAAAAAAATGACTTGTGATCCCTCTGAAATTCAAAATAGACACAGTTAGTCGAAATGTGGTCCCTCTGAAATTCAAAGAAGACCCATGTTAGTCCCTTTGAGGGACTAGGGACTAACATAGGTCTATTTTAAATTTCAGAGGGACCACGAGTCGACCTTTTTTTTCTAAGAGATTAAATTGAACCCCGTGATATTTATTGAGGATCCAAAAAATACTTTATTCTAATTTGAAATAGCATTTACAAAAATTTGAGATATGCGTGAAAGAACAAAGCTTGATATATGTGAATAGTTTTCTTTTCTCTTCTGGTTTATATTCTTTTATTTTTTAATGCATTTAAAAAAAAAAATTAAAAAAAAATTCGGAGGCACCATTAATTAAATATGCAAATATAAATAAAATTTTATGAGTCCGCAATTCATCCTTGATAATGCAGTTAGGCACCGTGAGTGCATTTCAAAGATTGAGCATCTCTAACGCATCGAACCAGGAGACTTCCCCGATCGCAAGGAAACTTTACTAGAAATCCATCTAGTTCTATTGTGAATCAGTCCATAGAGATCGAAGGCCCCTCCTATATTATCACATGGCATCAATTAAATGGAGGAAACTACCTCTTATGGTCGCAAAGCGTTCAATTGTTCCTATGCATGAGGAGAAAGAATGACTTTCTGACTAGGGAAGGAGTTATTGCGCAACCAGCCACTAATGATCCCAGCATAGAACAACTTGAAATGATCCGGAAGATGATCGACTTTGCTGTCAAACGAGAAAAACCGTAAGCACAGAACTTGTTCTTAATCAAGTAAAAACCTAACTGCCCTACATGCACAAGTAGGGAATTCTGGTGCTTGGATTGTTGATTTGTGTACCTCAAACCATATGATCGGTAATGGATCCCTTCTTACTAATTTAATCTAAAAAGATGATATGGTATCAGAGTCTCTACGACAAAATGGCCTAAAGTTTGATCTTCCCACCACCCACTCATGTAAGAATATTTTAATAAATATTCTAGAAATTTCCACCACAAGTAGATGGCTTGAGCGTGTTGGAAATTTAATATAATACATAAAAGGGTTTTATAAGAGTTATGTTGTAGGAAAAGTGATTGTGTTATGTTATATAGAGATTCGTTTTGCGTGCCGGAGTTTTTTTTTTTTTTTTTTGGTTTCAAAAATTGCAGGTCCCACAAAATGTTGTGTGTGTAAGAAAGTTGTTGTGGTCATGTTAAATAATAGATGCAAAACCCTACATAAAATTATTAATTTGTCTTCACATAACATGTTAAGCTTTTAGGACAATTGTTTGTATGACATGCAATAACTTTTTTCCATTCTCATTTGGTTTCTCGGAATCTTGCCATAGGAAGCAAGATTAGAGTTTCTAAGGAACAAAGAGGATTGTGTTATCTCCTCAACAGACCTAAAGGTAGACATAGCCTGAAATTTCTAGTTATTTGTCATCAATTCAGTTCTGAGAGCCTTGTTTCACAATTCGGATTTCAACATAAGCATCCTTGGGACCTTCTCTTTTCTCTATTAAAATCTAGAGTAAATAACTTTTTTGCTCCTGAGCAAATTTCACGATACCCGTTTTAGTCCCTAAAAAATAAAAAGGTTATTCGTGGTCCCAAAGAAATTCAAAATTGACCTATTTGTTGAGATATATAGTTCCCCATTAATTGTGTGGGCAACTAATATGATCTTTATAAGGCTTTGGGCACTTTCACCCTTTGAGCTAGCTTTTGGGGTGGTGTATCCCAAGGTTCTTTACAATGTGCTAAGAACCTTGGGATACACCACCCCAAAAGCTAGCTCAAAGGGTGGAAGTGCCCAAGGCCTTATAAAGGCCACATGAGACTATATATCTGTTGGTAGTAATTTTCAAATGAAAGAATATCGTTCTCAGGGAACAGGTTGAATTATTTGTCTTTTTATTTTTCTGAATTAAAAATTCTGAAATTGGAACTTAATTGGTTTTAGAACAAGAAGTTTTTTTTTTGTATAGTTTTTATCATGCATTAAAACTGATCTAAAAGTAAAGAATCGATTTATCAATATTAAAAGACTTCTGAGTATATCTC
The DNA here is from genome assembly GCF_033153095.1 of Gastrolobium bilobum. Classification (NCBI taxonomy): domain Eukaryota; kingdom Viridiplantae; phylum Streptophyta; class Magnoliopsida; order Fabales; family Fabaceae; genus Gastrolobium; species Gastrolobium bilobum. Next base: position 45,003 of record NW_026897547.1, read on the forward strand.
AAAATCATGGATGACAAAAATATTTGCAAACTGCAAATTCGTACAGTACTACAGCAAGTTTATCTCAATTTCTGAAGTACTACGGCAAGTTTAGTTGAAACTTTTCAGAATCAACATTAAGGTTCAAGAAGATCTTTTCCCAAAGTTTCTTGAAACTTTATAGAAAATTTATCAGAAATCACCCTTGATTATCCCTAATCAAGAGGTTCATTTAATACTTAACAAAAATGCATTTTTCAATTTATTTTTGTTGAATTACCCAAGTTTCATTCCCATGAATTACTCGAGTTTTAAAAGTGAAAGAATTAAACGAATAAGATAAACGACAGTAACAATGCACATCAGAAAATATTCATCCAATCATTTGGACAACCCAGAAAAGAAAGGACTTAGAAACCCATATTCAGAAATATTGCAAATCTAAAAAGTAAAGAAACATGCATTACCAATATTCAGCATAGAAAACTCAAAGTAAAAGTTTACAAACCGGTTCTTCAAGAATCAAAGTTCCTAAACTAGAGCTAGGAAGAAAACTTGCAGAAGTATGAAAACAATAGCTCGCATGCAGATCCATGATTCCTTTCCTTGAAGGTGCGTTGTCAATGCACTTCGAGTGCAAGAATTGAAGAACAAGCATTCAGCTTTTTAGGAATTTCTCAACACTCAGATTCAAAGAAAAAGATTACAAAAGATTCAAGACATAAAACTGAAAACTAAAAAAAACGAAAGTTCTCTCCTCGTGGCCCTAATGACTCAGACTCCTATTTAGCTAGAAACTAAAGAGCTCCAAGAAATTGAATTGTTGTCCATCCATATTTTTGTCCATCCAATGGTTTAGATTTGATCTCACTTTCAAAGAGTTGATCATATGGCTCTCTAACTGCAGTAAAAATAGTAAAAGAGAATAGTAAATCATCAAATTGTCTCTTTCTCTCTCTTTTACCTTATTGGGTTGATTGGTACTCATTTGGCCCATTACCATGCACTTATATCCAGCCTTTAACTCAAATATTGTAAAAACAAAGCCATTAAAATAATCATAATTTATAGCTAACAAAATACTCCAAACTTAGTTAATTGCTTGCCCTCAAGTAATCAGACAAACTTCACTCATAACTTAGCCTGTTAGCTAAAAAATAATAAATAGTTACATATCAACATAGATTTAATTTCAATAACTCAGTTAAATTAATCAACCATCTATGCAAAACATCACACTTCTTAAAGCATTAACCAGGCTTAATGTCAACCAATTCCTACATCAAATTAATCATCCAACTCCAGTCAATCAACAACTACATAAGCATTTAATCAAAAAATTCATGCTCATTCAAACAGTTGCAACCCTTGACTTAACTTGATTCAATTGACATTCCATTGAATTCCTTTCCAGATATATTCAATCAATCACACTCTTCTCTTTTATAAGGAAGTTCACTCATTATCATCATGCATGAATGCTTCCAATCTACACTAGGGCCGGCAAAATGGGCTGAGCCCGCCGGGCTGGCCCGCCCCGCCTGCCAAATGGGGTGGGCTGGGTTGAGTCTTTCAACCCACCAGCCCGCCCAACCCGCCCCGCCAAACCCGCCAGCCCATATGGGTCAGCCCGCCACGGGGTGGGCTAGCCCGCCAAGTCATTTTTTTTTTTTTTTTTTTAGGTTACCCAATTGTTATGTAGCTTCTTATCTTAGATTTCTCTGCTTGCAAGTGGCTTTTTTGAATTGTTGTGGACTGCTCATACAACACTTTGTTACTTGTTTTGTTATTCTATTTTATCCTGATATGATTTTATTTTTTTATTATTATTTTTGGATTGAAAGATGCATATTTATATGCAGATTATTAAACACTGATCTTCTTGGTTTCATAAGCACATTAGGATTTTATACAGATTTTTGTATGCTTTTATGCAGATTTTTTTATGTGATTTTATGCAGAATTTAATTTTTTGTATTTTATTTTTATATTTTTTTTATTTTAGGCGGGCTGGCCTGTAGCCCGCCAGCCCACTCATAAAACGGGCCGGGTTACTCAATTCAACCCATTTTGTCAAAACGGGCCGGGGCGGGCTAGTGGCGGGCCGGGGCGGGCTGGCCCATATTGCCAGCCCTAATCTACACTACCATTTAGAAACTTGAAGTCCAATATGCTACCTCCATCAAAGGGTCTTTAAGGCTTGTAATGAGGCAGGGCTAGGATCTTTGTTTTTCTGGTCACTTGGCTAATTAAGCTAACCCTTTAGTGTCTAACTAATCCTCATTAGCTTTTTCTGATTTTTGCCTAAACAAGACAAAGGGAAATTAGTGACTCTCTTCTCCCTTTTGTATAACTTCTTTCTCTTTTTTATTGATCACTTTAAAAAAAAATTTACTTTTGCCTTTTTCCTCTCTCTTTTTTACGGCAAGCTCAGAGATCTCCTTTTATAACATCACTTGTTCCCTTTTTTCGATTTTTCTTTTTTTACCTCCTGATCCTCTTTTCTTTTTCTTTCCCTCCTTTTTTTACAACCAATTTCCCTTTGCCTTATTTAGTTTACTGTATTTCTAAGCTAATGAGAATTAACTAAATACTAAGATAGCCATATAGGGTGGACAAGGAATTTGGCTCATAATATCAGGGTACATGATCAGAAAAAAAAAGGTTTCAGGCTCAAATATAGGGATCAAGGGATATAATTGAAGGGTGAGGTTTTTGGCTCTAGGCTACATATTCAGAAACAATGCCCCAATCACACAGAAATAGCATATTAGTCATCCAAACAAAGTGCAGCATTCAAAACATCAATACACAATGACCACTCACAAAGGAATAGAGTGTTTAGGTTCAAATATCTCACATGGGTTGTTAATCCAGTGGTTTATCAGTGAATCAGCAAATCAGGGATCACAAAAAAAATTTATGGCATGTAATTTGATTTTCAGCTTATATAAGTATTGATCAACTAAGTTAGATCCCTAATTGATTAGGAATTCATCCAATCAAATCTGGCTATACTTAAGCAATGATAATGTTAAACATATCAGGTTATAAATCATTTCCAAGTTACCACTCAGCTAATCAAGCATTCAAAACAGAGTGAATTTTTATCATCATTTTTTTTAGCACTAATCAGCAAAAAATTGGTAACAGCAATTAATCACCCCAAACTTAAAATTAAGCTGGGTCCTCACAGCAAATAAAACAAGTCATGCATAATCTTAGATAAAATTAACTAAAATAATGGTAAGTTATAAAAATTCTTGATAAAAAGAACCTGTGTGACCGTGAGAAGGTCAGCAGAAAGAAGGGAAGACTCAATCATCAGAGAAGGAGTCCTCCTTTTGGTGCCATTGTACTGCAATATGAATCAGTGAGCAATTCAAAAGAAAAGTGGTCTGTTAATAAATAAAGGCAACTCAGAAATATCAAAAGGAATCAAGAATAAATAAATAAAGCAAATAAATTATTATCAACCGAGGAACAAACACCTATAAATGACAGTAATTTAATAAAAAAATCATATTCAGAAAATTAGACATGCCACTCATGTAAGCTAAAAAAAATATTTAGTTTGAGATGAAACATTTCACAGGCACATGCAAAATTGCAAAATCAAGGAGTACCTACATTTCTTGGCAATATTGTTGTTTTCATCTCTCACAACATGTCAGGTAAAGCTAAGATAGAGTTGAGAGTATACAGAACAAGGACAAGAAAAATAGGCTATAACTCAAAGCAAAAATGAAAAAGTCGTGGTCCCTCACAAATTCAAAAAAGACCCACATTAGTCCCTCAAAAGGACTAAAATGGGTCCACTTTAAATTTTTTAGGGATCACGAATAGACTTTTTATTTGCTAAGGACTAAAGCGGGCATCGTAAAATTTGCTGAGGACCGAAAATGATATTTACTCTAAAATCTATGTTTTTATTTTCTTCTTTTTCAAGAGAGTTTGTTGAGTCTTTTTATTGTGAAATCTGTTAATTGCCAAAAATATTAGTAAGGTAGTTTCCATAACCCAAGAGAGGGACAAATTTAATATTATAAAATATTTGCAAAAGTCCCTTTCTTGATTTCAAAGTATCATTTTATGCATACTTTAATGGGGTTTGCATTTGTCATTTAACATGACACAACAAACTTTCCTACACACACAACATTTTGTGGGGCCCACACTTTTTGAAGAAAAAAGAAAAAAAGAAAATTACGGCACGCAAAACGAATCTCTATAACATTACACAATCACTTTTCCTACAACATAACTCTTATAAAACCCTACTTTAATATGTGAAATGATCGCCAATATACTAAAAAAAATTCATAATACAAAATATACCACAACGATATACATTATAATTGTAAAGCGTCAATTCAACCTAAAATGTTAAGTTGTTAAGTGAAGATTTTTTACAATACTATCATATATTAGATATCAAAGAAACAATTAAAGTGATATAAATAAATAGTAAGTGTTAAAGATATGACGAACTCTATTTATCATGGTTTGAACGTCATCGTTTGTAACATACTCTAGTACTTGAGAAAACCATCCACACCTACTTCACTAAGCTTCAATTAATGCTTCATAAATTGCTACTACTTCCAAGTATTAGGTGCTTGTGAACCTACAATCTACCCAAATTTATAGGTATTGTATACCCTTTATAACTTTTCAAGTTTCACTACCCTTAGTCTTGAATTTATATTATAGAAATGGTGTAGAGATGTTTATACACTCTTAAAATGTAGATAATATAAGTTGAAACTCTGGGTTTGAGGACTTTCAAGAAATAAGCTCAAATGTATAATCTTTGAAAGAGATTATAAAATATATGGAATTTGTAGTGTAAAAGCTCACACATGGTTGATGTTTTTTTTTCTTAATCAAAGCTCTTCTCTTTTAGTTGTTTCTGTTATGTTATCATCAAAACATATCTTATATCTAAATAAACATCATTAGGTAACCTTTTCTCTTAATTCTCATAAAATGGTTGGACCTTTTGCAATTATTTGTTTTAATATTTAGGGACCTGCTTCTGTTTCTAGTATTTTTTTATAAAAGGTTTGTGCCTTTAATTAATGATTGTAACCCCTTTCAAATTATGTGAAAAGTAATAAAAAGAATAAAATACTATTTATGATGCACTTAAAATTGGATCAGAAGTATTCGTACGTGTTTTTCTTTTTTGGTATACCAACTCTAATTACCTTTTTGAGGCGAGTCTACTCTTGGGTATCCCCACAAGCTTAAACTCTTTGAGCCGACTGCGAAATTAATCTCAAGTCAGGGCTTAGTTATAGTTAAAGTTCATCGTCTCTCCCAAAAGATGTATTTCTTGGGAATCGAACCCAGGTTCGTGCATATTTATGTGTGTCATTTTAACTTTTAAAGTTTGTTTTTAATTTTAGTGACAATATCATACTTTTGGGCTTTTAATGTGGGTCTTCTTTGAATTTCAGAGGGACCATGATTTCAACTAACTGTGTCTATTTTGAATTTCAGAGGGACCACAAGTCGACTTTTTTTTCTAAGGAATTAAAATGGGCCTCGTGATTTTTGTTGAGGATCCAAAAGATACTTTACTCTTCAAGCTATTAAAAAAATTTGTAAATGCCATTTCAAGCTATTCACATGTAGAGATGGCTCACCAACTATTCACTATATGAAGCTTATTTTAAAAAAAATAAAATAATAATTTGTGTGTACACTTGCACATATTGGCAACCATGTAGGTCCGCCAGTGTTGTACACAATATGCATAGGTACTCTCTATGCTTTTCCAAAATAAATAATTACCATGTGAAACATATACGTCAAAATGATCATTAAAAGTCTAATGTCATGCAATAGAACTATATACTGGCCTCCTTCCATGTGATGCTCTAACACTATCATTATCTATACCTAAAATATGGTCCCCACACGGGGTAAGATAACAATCTCAATAAACTAGGGGTCCTTGGAGCAAAAGCAATGTATATATATATCCATTGCAATGTATGTGTATATATATATATATATATATATATATATATATATATATATATATATATATCCATGCAATGTACATCAATCTCAATCAAGTCATTTCTTTGGTTCATCAGCATCTCTGGAATGCTCGTATCAATCAGTTTTACTGACCAGAGAACAAATAAGGTATGCATTACACAAGGAATGGTACCTCTCGCAACATACAAAAATGGTTCCTCTCATGCAAAAAAAACACAAAGAGTATGCATTACACAAGGAATGGTACCTCTCGCAACATACAAAGCATAAGGAATGGTTCCTCTCATGCAAAGAACACAAAGAGTATAAATTACACAATGAATGGTACCTCTTGCAACATACAAAGCATAAGGAATGGTTCTTCTCATGCAAAGAACACAAAGCAAATATACATACTATGCATTATCACATTTCAGTGCAATTGTATACACCACATATTAACCACTACTCCCTCAAAGCACGGTGGAACAAACAGGGGATAAATCCCAAGGTCCGATAACTTACCTCAAGTAGGCTTCCTATCCGATGTGATTGCAAATGCTAAAATGCTTTTAGTGATTGTGCAGTAGTATTTGAAACATGAATTATGCCAATAATATTCAACAATGGACCCTTTTGTTTACATACTGAAGTACAACTATCATTTATTCTTTAATTGTAACATCACGAGCTTCATCAACTAGCAAAGAAAAATAATCATCGTTGAGATCACTAATTATTGCTTTAACAGTCAAATCAGCACAAGCTTGAGCAAGATCTTTCTAAATTTTTGGTGAAGTCAATTTGTGATTATCAGGGGCATTTTGCAAGACCAAATGACTCATCTCTTTATTTGGCTTAGTATAAAACTTTAGAGTTTAAAGAAATAAACCTTATTGATTAGAACTTTCATATTCATCATGTCCCTGAAAAGGATGACCATTTCGTAGTAGGTATCTAGCACAATCTAAAGAAGCTTTCAGCCGAATACGATAATCAATTCTTTGTTGTTCAAAAATATTTGAAAAGGAAATATCAATACGTTGCTTTTGCTTCATCAAATTTTGACCAGCTTGATAACATCTATTGTGAACACTCCTATGATCTCCAACATGAACTTTGATTCTATCCTTCTTTTGCCAATTTTTGAACACCACACCGACAAATGCTTCCTATGTCGAAGTACTACCTCCAGCCTCCATATCAAATAAATAATAATAAAAGCAAAAACATGCATCTTGTGATACACTATACTCCAACCAAGAACCAAATTCTTCATACCACTTAAGATTGAATCTACGCATTTTCCCATACATTTTTTGTTTGAGGGAATGGTTTATGAATTGGTTGAGTTGGCCCCTTGAGAAAATAAGCTCTCTGAATATCCTCTCTCTCTCTCTCTCTCTTCAGGATTTGATTTCATTGAATAAATTGAAGGTCTTTTTCTTGGATCCGTTTCAAGATTTTCTATATTAACTTTTGCTTGAGTGATTCAAAACTTTGAAATTAAGATGCTTGTGGTGGTACACTTTGTCTTTGAGATTAAGGAGAATTTTCCGCAATTGAAACATTTTGTCTCTGAGGTTATAGGATTTTTGGACAATTGGAACTGAAATACTATTTAAAACTTGTTCACTTAAAGATTCGGGTTATGTATTTGTGGGTTTTAGACGTTTAAAATAAGATTGTATCCCTGACAAATCATAACTCATACCTGATACCAGGCTACCAGCGTCCGCCTCCGTAATCTACCACTAATCGTCCAATCCTTTTGAGTTTTGAGAAAAGGAAGAAGAGGTTCGAAAGCCCTAATTTTACAAATTAAAACACTAATTAAAACTAAATAAAGAGAAAGAGGGGGATAGTCACTGAGAGAGAGAGATCTCTCCTTCGAATCGAAGGGACGATCGAGGGCGATGACGAAGGGAGAGTAGGAGAAAGAGGGGAAGAGCTTCATCGATCAGTGATGTGATGAGAAGGAGGAGAATGAAGAGCTCCACCGGGCGGTTGGAGTTCAGAGCTTTAGAGGGAAGGGTTTTCAGAGAGGACAGATCGAAGGAGGCAGGTTTTTTTTAGAGAGGACAGAGGAGGATGAGAGAAGAGAGCGTGTTCGTGTAAAAGGGGGGTTCGAGTGTAAATGTAAACAATTTTTTTTCATCCACCGAAAAATTAAAAAAATTTAAAAGTTTATAGCCGCACTACCTTATCTTGTTTAAGGTATATGTTCCTTGACTCAAGAAGCCCAACTTTTTGACCATACACATATTTAGATTACCTTCTATGAGGGAGTTTCATAAACTTTTTAGGTAAATAAAATGTGGATACCTCCAATAGGATCCCATAAAAATAAATTGTAATTCATAACAAACCATTTCTTATTTTTTACATGACAATAAAAGTAAGAACAATTGCATCACTACAATGAATATGGAAAAATATAATTTTATGAATTTTTATCGTGCAAAATTTGCTATGTAAAATTTATCGTGTGTAATTTAGATAAAAATTAAACACATAACATATCAATATAAAGAACATGAAGAAATGTAAATCAATAATTGGATATATATATATATATATATATATATATATATATATATAGTATTTATCTCATATATGGCATTATACACATCTATGGTAATTATAAATTGTTGAATTACAAATCAATAAATATATTATAAAGTGAGGAAATATAAATTACTAAAGTATAATTGTTAAAATATAAATTGTTGAAATGAATAGTCTAAAAGAACTTCAAACATCGTTCACATCGAGACTGATTAGAGGAAGAAGACAAAAAGTAAAACAAGATAACAAAATAATATTGTCATTGGGTTTATATTTTAAAGAAAGAATTTATCCTCATCTTATTCAATTTTATCTTTCCTTGTTTAAAAGCTCCCTTAGTATCAATTTCTTTTTTTTCTCTCACTCTCTCAAGGTAGAGTTTTCTTCAAAAATTTCCTCTCCTTCTCGTTAAGTGAAGTTTTCTCCAAAATTTTCTCTCCCTCTGCTTAAGTATATTTTCTTTCAATTTCGAAATAATGATAATGGTTTCCTTTGCCTTTATTTGCTGGGAAAATATAACCATGCAATTGGTAAATTTAGTAATGTAATAGTAAAATACTATTTATATATTAATCATTAAAGAAAATATTCTCTTGTGAGATTACTTAGAACTTAGTTTGTTAATAATTTATAATTACATGATATTTCTTGAAGTGTTGTTTGTAATAATTCATAATTATATTATATTTTTGGAGTGTAATTTGTAATAATTTATAGTTTGTGTTATATTTCTTGAAAAATTATTTATTATAATTTGCAATTATTTTATGTCTCCCCGAGTGTAGTAATAATTTACAAGTGAATTATATTTTTTTGGAACTTTATTTATTAATGATTTATCAATAATATGTATGATTATTAAATAAATACAAAATTATATATTTTACACGAAATAAATTATAACCACATATTATTGAGAATTTGTCAACTCACAAATTTAATTATTATAAATAATTTAATGGAGTTACACTATTGCGTGCAAGAACTCGAGAAATTACTCCTAATTTTGGAAGTGCATACTCTAGCACTATGTGCTATTGTTCCAGCTCGAATATCACCTAACGTTGGAGTGCTCAAACACCATAAAAGTATTCTTGCTTATAATTGAAAAGAAGCACTAAAAATTATTGCTATTGTATTTTGAACTGTACAAATGATTCTCTATTTAAAGAGACTAACTGACCTATTGAGTTAAGCCCACATAAGGTTCTAGAATAAAATAAATAAATGAAATAATATTTATATTATTTACAACACTCTCCCTCAAGCTGAGGAATGAATATTTATCATTCTCAACTTATTAGTAAGTTCTTGAAACCTATTAGTATGAAGTCCTTTAGTCAAGACATCTGCTAGTTGATGACCAGAAAGAATATATGGAGTAGTGATTAGTCCACTGTCTAGTTTCTCTTTGATGAAGTGGCGATCAATCTCAATATATTTGGTTCGATCATGTTGGATTGGATTATGAGCTATACAGATAGCTGACTTAATATCACAGAGTAACTTCATAGATCCTTCACATCTCACCTTGAGATCATCAAGAATGATTTTCTGCCATAAAAATTCACAGATACCTTGAGCCATAGCCCAAAATTCTGCCTCTTCACTTGACCTAGCAATCACATTTTGTTTTTTTAATTCTCCATGTTACTATATTTCCACAGAGAAACATACAATAGCTCGAAGTAGACCATCGGTCAGTCACAGATCCAGCATAATCAGCGTCTGTAAGGATAGTTTTCCTCCTCTGAGGAATAATAATCCTCTTCCTAGTGTGCCTTTTAGATATTGGAGAATCTTGTTCACTGCTTGCAGGTGTTTTTCCCTCTGATCATGCATGAATTGGCTAACAATACTAACTCAATAAGCTAGATCAGGTCTAGTATGAGCCAGATATATCAATCTTCCCACCTTTCATTGATATTGTCCTTTGTCAACTGGAGGGCACTCTTTTTCACTTCCTAGTTTGTGATTCTACTCAATCGGAGTACTGGAAGGTTTACACCCAAGTTTTCCTACTTCTTTAAAGAGATCAAGAACATATTTTCGCTGACAAATAAAGATCCCCTGCTTCGAATGAGAAACCTTTATCACAAGAAAATATCTCAGTTTTCCAAGATCTTTAACTTCAAATTCAATAGTCAGTCTTTCTTGCAGCGAACATTTCTCACCTATATCATCCCCTGTTATAATAATGTCATCAACATAAACGAGAAGGATAATGAGCTTACCTTCCTGAGAATGTTTAAAGAAAAGGGTGTGATCTCCTTGACTTTGCTTGTATCTCAATGAAATCATATCCTTTGTAAATCTTCCAAACCAAGCACGTGGGGATTGCTTCAAGCCATACAACATCTTCTTTAATCTACAAACTTTATTATCTCCATTTGTAGAGTCAAATCCTGGTAGGATCTCCATGTAAACCTCATATTCTAATTCGCAATTGAGGAAGACATTTTTCACATCAAAGTGTTTCAAATCCCAATTAAAACGAGCAGCAAGGGACAATAGAACTCTTACAGTGTTCCTTTTGGCCACTGGAGCAAATGTTTCTTCGTAATCAATGCCATAGGTCTGTGTGTACCCCTTGATAGTCGAGCCATATATCGTTCAAGAGTCCTGTCAGAATTATACTTTAGAGTATACACTCATCTGCACCATACTGCCTTGTTTTCGTTTGGCCTATCAACGACTTCCTATGTATTATTCTTCTCCAATGCATTCATCTCATCACGCATAGCTTGAACACAATTATCATCATTTAATGCTTTATGTACTGATGTCGAGATTGAAATGGAGTCAAGTGCTGTAATAAAACTTATATGCTGCATAGAAAGATTCTTAGAGGAGACAAAATGAGAGATAAGGTATTGGGTACAAGACCGTTTCCATTTCCTTACAATAATGGGTAAGTCATCAGAATTAATATTAGGCTCAGGAATAGAAGAAGTAGTGCATTCAGTACTTACCAGTGGTTCATGCGATTGCAGTTGCTGGTGGAGCAGTGTGGATTATTTCTTCCTTTGGTATAGTAGTTTTGCGTACTTTTTGTCGATCGATAAGAGGCATATCACATGAAGTATCAAAAGAACTATCAACCTCATCGACTAAGTCTTCTTTCTTGTTATCAACTTTTGGAACATGTGGGGAAGTAAAAACTGACTGAAGAGGTATGGATAGTGGTAAGGGAGGCTCAGACTCAAAGGAGAAAATAGACGAAGCTTCTAACTTAATCTCCCCCTGAAGCTGAGGATGAGGTAAATATGACTCAGATTCATGGAAAGTGACATCCATGGAGATAAAGAACTTATGACATGGAGGATGATAGCATTTGTACCCCTTCTTATCTGGAGCATAACTAATGAAGATACATTTAAGAGCTTGAGGGTCCAATTTGCTCCGATGTTGTTTATGAATATAAACAGAGGCAATACACCCAAAAATTCAAGATTGAAGGCTCTGCATGACTGGAAAAGAAGGATATCATGGAATAAACAAGACTGACATGTCCAAGCACTAGGGAGGGTAAGCGATTGATCAAATAAGTTGTTACTAATATGGCTTCTCTCCAATAAGAGCTGGGAACAGATGTCTGAAAAAGTAATACTTTGGTTACTTCAAGCAAGTGGCGAATTTTTTTTCTTTCAGTAACCCCGTATTGTTGAGGGGTGTCTACACATGTAAGCTCATGAATCATACCCTTATCTGAAATGAATTGTGACAGTCGCTGGTTGACATACTCCGTACCATTATCAGATCTCAATCACTTAATGCTTTTACCAAACTGTATCTCGATCATGTGATAAAATCAAATAAACAATTCTGGTACTTCTGACTTGTCTTTCATCAAAAATATCCATGTCACCCAAGTGCAATCATCAATAAAAGAGACAAACCCCCTAGCACCTGAAATGCTATGCACTTTAGAAGGCCCCCAAACATCGGAATGGATAAAAGTAAATGGCTCAATACTTTTCATTGAACTTGAAGGAAATGACACACGGTAGTGTTTTGCAAGCTCACAAACATCACAATAAAAGAAGTCAATTGACTTATTCAGAAACAAAGAAGGAAACATTAACTTCAATAGGGTAAGGTGCCCCAAGTGCTTGTGATGAAACCAAATCTATGAGAATGAATGAGACGGGTAATGAATGATTAATAATTGATTCTTGGTGTCACTTGTAGCATTCTCTGAAATGAGATAGTACAACCCACCCTGCTCCTTAGCAACTCCAACTGTCTTCCCCGTGGTGAGATCCTGAATAACACAATGGGTAGGAAAAAAAGGTGACAACACAATTCGTGTCAGTTGTAAGCTTATAAGTGGAGATGAGATTATCAAAGAGCTAAGGAACATGAATAACATTTTTTAAAAGTAAAGAATATTGAATTTGAATGTTACGAAAATCTATAACTGATTTGTAGGATCAATCAGCTACAATTATAGTGTGGATACCACTAGTAGGATGATATGAAATAAATGGATTAGCTAGACAAGTCATATAAACAGTTGCACCAGAATCCATAATCCATGAATTTTTAAAATCAGGGCAAGAAGCAAAAAGAGATGTAAAGTGTGTGATTTTACCAAACACGGCAAAAGAACAAGTCTCCATGGATGAAAAGGGAATAAGGCAGCATAAAAAAGAGTGAAGATAATTACCAATAAGTCAGATGTGATCAAAGGAGTCTTAAGAAACCGAAAAAGATTAAATTTTTATGGCGAGATCAAAGACCCACTTCTGAAACAGTGTCGGATCAAGCAAATGAGCATAGATATGGAACCAGGGAGTCAAGGCGATTCTAATCGAGGCGGTCTTAGACAAATAGATGGCGTTACACGCCGTCACGCGCCCTGAAGGTGGTGGCTTCTAACAGCTGTAACGCCCGACCACTTGCAAGAATCAATGACTGTCCCCACACACTAACACGAGACTCTTCAGTGTGCTTTGTCCTCACTCGCACACTTCCCGGGAAAACTTCCCAGGAGGTCACCCATCCCAGAATTGCTCCAAGTCAAGCACGCTTAACTGTGGAGTTCTTCCGATCCGGGCTACCGAAAAGTAGATGCATCTTGTTAGTATAGGTAGTACCAATTAATTCTTATAAGTCATTCCCAACTGTACCGTCTCATACCAGCACAGTCTCTGGAATCCCTCTCTTTCGGGTGTTGATTCGATTCATTCATGTACCCCCGTCCCTAGAAGCCTGCCAGGAGCCGCTCCTTGTCCATGCCCTTTCGCACCGGCGATCACTCCCCGCCCTCGTCAGCGCCCGGGATGTTACATGCCAACCAGCTTCCGCCTGGTTGGTCCTCGAACCACACCATACTGGAAGAGAGGCCCTGCTCTGATACCACTTGTAACGCCCGACCACTTGCAAGAATCAATGACTGTCCCCACACACTAACACGAGACTCTTCAGTGTGCTTTGTCCTCACTCGCACACTTCCCGGGAAAACTTCTCAGGAGGTCACCCATCCCAGAATTGCTCCAAGTCAAGCACGCTTAACTGTGGAGTTCTTCCGATCCGGACTACCGAAAAGCAGATGCATCTTGTTAGTATAGGTAGTACCAATTAATTCTTATAAGTCATTCCCAACTGTATCGTCCCATACCAGCACAGTCTCTGGAATCCCTCTCTTTCGGGTGTTGATTCGATTCATTCATGTACCCCCGTCCCTAGAAGCCTGCCAGGAGCCGCTCCTTGTCTATGCCCTTTCGCACCGGCGATCACTCCCCGCCCTCGTCAGCGCCCGGGATGTTACAATAGCGATGGGCTTTTTTCGGCGGAGTCGTCTGGAAGTTGCGATCCTTTCTATGGCTGATTTGAGTTCAAAGGTCGTCGGATTAAAACAATTCGGATAAAAAAAGATCGATTTGGCCTTTGGAGATGAGAAAACGTCCGAACAGTGGTAGATCTTAGAAAATAGAAGCTAAACAGTGGTCCCCTTGGTCCAAAAAGGTCCCCGAAATTTTTTTTGGCTGGCAGTTTGGTGGCAATGAGAGGCAAACAATTAAGATTTTGCTATAAACCCGGCAATTGCGGAAGCAAAGATCTCAGAATCAAGAGCTCTAATACCAAATTTAAAAGAAGCAGTAGATATTATTACTATTGTATTTTGAACTGTTCAAATGATTCTCTATTTAAAAAGATTAAATGACCTATTGGGCTAAGCCCACAAAAGGTTCTAAAATAAAATAATATTTACAATTATTATTTACAACACTTATTGTAAGAACCCGCACCGTTAATTTAGGAATATAAATTAATTAAATGTGAATTTAGGAAATAATTCCATAATTGACCCTAATAATTATGAGAAGGCTTAAATAATTATAGTAAGTGAGTATTAATGCTGAAAGTCGCTTTTCTGACGAAAAGTGCAGATACCGGTTCTGCCTCACAGTATAAATGCGTACCGATGAAGTATCCCGAAAAATTGTGAAAAGTATGTATACATCACTAGAATAATATCTAGGACTAGTATAACAAGTTTGGAGTCAAAATAACGAGAATTGATGTTAGAATTGATACCGGCTACGTAAAAACGCGTACCGTAGAGTGCTGCGAAAAATAAAATAAAAATATGACAAATATTAGAAAAATGGCTAGGTTCAAAATCCAAAGTTTGGGATTAAAAAGATAAGCGTAGCTATTAGTGCTAATACAGTGTGGTTAGACTTAATGAGACTATAAATAACCATTGGCACAAAGACCTAGGTTAATTCTGATTACCTCCTACGTGAATTTCTGAGCTTGTGAGTGCAGCCTCCTTCTCCACCATTCTCCATAGCTTTCTTCTCCAAAGAAATCACCTTTCTTCAAGATTCCTTCACCAAATGACCATAGATAGTTGAGAGTAACCCTTGTGTGCATGAGGTGTCACCCTATTCTGAGTTTATGCCACTGTTTTGGGAAGGGAGAGTGCTGACTCTTTGGTTAAGTGAAGAGGTCACCATTTCCTTGGTTGTGAGAGCTCCAAGTGGTGAGCTTTGTGAAGAAAGGGCCAACCTTGCTACTCATTTTTGTGGCCTTTGTGTAGTCTGACCTTAAGACTGTTGGTGATCTTCAAGAGCACCCCTCTTGTTGTGTTTTGAGCTTTGGGTATGTTCTTGAACCTTTGATCATGAGTTTCTATGTTAAAAGTTAAGTCTTGGCATGTGAAAAGAGAGGTATAGGTAACCAACATAAACATGAACCTAAATATGTATAAAAATGCATGCTTGGACGTTAATATGGGTTTAAAGTTGAACCTTTGAGTGATATCTTCGTGAAAATGCAGAACTGCATTCTGTCGCTCAATATCCGGATATTGATATCCGGATATTGATATCCAGATATGATATCCGGATATGGGGTTTATGATATCCGGATATGCCCCCGACAAATATCCGAATATTCTGGGAATTTTGAGGCAGTAACTGTTCTGTTCATACATAACTGTATTTGGGGTCTATGGACCCTAGATTGGTTAGTTGAACCTCTGTAATAAATAATCTAAGTCAGAATCAATTAGATTAAGGGCTTATGGCTTTATGAGAAGCCTAATGGCATGAAACGATAAAGAGAACGTTGTCATTATGTCATGAACTCTTAGATTATAAATATTGATATGATTGCTGGTCTAAACAGATTGTGATTATGCTGTTTGTGGACCTTGAGCTAGTGTGGACTCAGTCTTGGATTGATAGCTTGAGAGGTAAGCTTTTGTGTCCTCGGATTGATCTGTTGTCTGTTCCACCGACCTCCATGGGAGGGTGGTTTATATGCATGTACGCTTTATGAAAATGATATATGCATTGATATATGCCTGAGACATGATGATATAGTTGTTGATGTAATGTATGAATGTGATGTTGTTTACTTACACGATCAGACTGCGACTCTGTTGTGTAAGGCATAAGGCTATGACCCTTATGTTTAGATAGGTCGCAGACGTGCATAATCCCTATCAAGTTCCCTGGCCAGTCGAACCGCATTTGCATACATAACATGATTAATGAGTTGTAGTATTTAGCTCGTTGAGAAAGAGATTATACTGTCATGATTTAAATGCCTTAACATGAACATGCATTGAAATTACTATTTTTGAACTTATATTATACTTGTAAGTGAGCTTGGGGCCGAAGAGTCCTTGAGGACCCCTTGTCTACTGAGATTTCTTTTTAGAGATCTCACCCCACGTTTGGGACACATTTTCATGTTCAAGTACCTCGGGGGTTGAGACCTCGGGCAGCAGGAGGCCGGAGTTTAGTTGATTTATGCATGCTGTTGTGCGGATATTTCTGGATGATTATCATGTTTTTCTTTTGGATATATTGTTATTTGATTTGAGACTATATTGGGTTTTGTTGACTTATTTGGTGAGCATGTGGATTGTCCATGCCACATTGACTTGACTTTGTCGACTTAGATTCGAGTTGTATAATGTGTCAGGTTTATGGTCCGGACTACGTGTTGTAGTTCCGTGATTTAGATACACACTTATTTATAATATGAGGTTATTCATAGTAGTTAGCTGTTTATTTGCAATTACATACAGGCAATGTTTTATAAAAGGATTAATTCATCAATTTGGTTAATATTAATGACATCATAATTGAAAAGAAAAAGTTACTTCCGCATTTTAATTAAGTGTTGCTTAATACGATGATATGATAACAAACCGAGTATACACGGAATGTTACATTTATCTTCTAGCTCTATTACTTCAATCTCTCAACACTTCGGGCACCCATTTCTTAGCATAATGTCATCTTGTTTTCTTGTATTTCACCTTTTTTTTCAATCATATCTTCAAATATACCGAGAAAATCCCAACTAATTTTCTTTGTCGAAAATTAATGAATTACAGGTAGAATTAATAAAATTTGTTTATAAAAGTTGAAAAGTGCAGAATACATTACTTTTATCAAGGATTTAGGAGTTTTTATGTTATTTTTGCATAAGAAAAATAGGTAGGGTCATCAATGCGTGCTTGTTGCTGCCGCAACATGTGGCTAACATTGGAAAGGGCATACATAACTTAGGTCCTTACTTTTAGGAGTGTTTAAAAGAACCAAACCAATCTTAACCAAACTGCTCTACATTTTAAAAATCGGTTATTTTTAAAAATCAGTTTCATACGAAACTGTATTTTATTTTATAAACTGGTTAATATTTACCAAAATCTAAAAATAAATAGTTATCCATAACCAAATTTCTCTATAATTAAAGAACAAATAAGTATTACCTTTTATCGTGCCTATTATATTAGTCAATTGACTCGAACTTCCAAACAATAAACTAGCAGAAAAAGTTAAGTAGCTCAAGTAGAAACATTTATTTAAAAAAAATTACACAAAAATCAAAAGGTCGCATCTTACGAAAGCACTTCTTATGCAACGTAACAACTTTTTTCCCAAAAAAAAAAAAATTAACCACGTACAGACCTCTGAGTAAACTCACAACTTGACAATGTGAAGGCTTTGAATTGCCAAAGATGAAGTTAAAAAATCATAACGAAAAGAGCAACGAAATTAATCAATTGGCTTAACATCTCTGAGATGTTTAAGATGATGAATCAGCGTCGTTAAAAGGACAACTCACAATGGGTTTACTTGTTTGTTCTTTAATTGTAGAGTAGTTTGGTTATGGATAATCGTGGGTAACCAATTATTTTTATGGTTTGGTAAATAACTAGTTTATAAAATAAAATGCAGTTTCATATGAAATCGATTTTTAAAAATAATCGATTTTTAAAATGTGGAGCAGTTTGGTCATGGATAGGTTTGATTCTTTTGGACATTTTGAAAACCCTTACCCATACCTTCCTCCATCAGTTCAAATGAAACTCTTAGTAACATAAATCTTAAGAGAACGAAGAGCAATTTTTTTATAATTTAAAATAATTCAACTGTCCTTCTACCAATTAATCTCAAAATAACGTGAAGCAATTCCTGTAAGAATCATTTCATCTGGAGAGTTCCAAAACAATGAAAATTCTTGCAAGAAATAGTTGGCCAACTACCTATTACTGGGGAAAACAAACGACTACTTATAAAAATAGCACAATTCATCAAAAGCCGATTTTGAATTTGTTATAAAATCAGTTTTGAACTTGATAACCGGTTTATGGTTCATAACCGGTATTGATTTAAAATCGGTTTTGAATTAAAATCCGTTTAAAATCGGTTATGAACCATAAATCGATTTTGGAACCAGTTTCAAACCGGTTTGGAAAATTAAAAATTGGTTTTAAAAAAAGAAAACCGATTCAGTTTAAAAATCAAACCGTTTAAAACTGATTCGGTTTAGTTTTTATCAAAATCGATTATGAACCGCTCCATCCACACCCCTACTTACTCCTTGCTAAAAGCCTAAAACCCTATTGTTTGTTCAATAAAGGTTTGCTTCTTAGGTCATAGTGTTCCTAGTTTTTAAAAGTTGGCGTTGTGTAATTCTTGGTTGGGTTGGACCTGAATTTTTTGATTTAGGCACCCGATTAATTAGGAAAATTAAGTTAAGTAAAAAGAAATAAACTAATTTATTTTTTAAAATAAACCACAATAGGAATATTATTAGCAAACACAAATCACTTAACATGAGAATTAAATGGACCACATTTGTAAATCCACATTTAAATTATTGTCAGTTTGACTAATCTTAATTTGCGAGTTTTTTCACTCATATGCCCACAACTCTAATCCCATTTTTTTCCCCTACAATCTCATCTCCCACTACCACTAAAAATAAAAATAAAATAAAATAAAATAAATAAAAACAAAAACAAAAACAATACTAGGTTGGAGACCCTCTACTTGTTTTAATAATAATCATCTTTCCCTTTACCAGTTTACCTACCCAAATATTATTTTATTCAGGATTTCCCGATCCAACATAACTCACCAATGGATCAAATTTTTCTAACCAAATGTCTATTGATCCCATCGAGTTGGATCCTTTAAAATCCATAGACTTGTTATATTTTTATTATATCATTTCTGATTCAAACCAACTTATTGGCACACAGATCTTGCTAGAATGGAGTTTGAGCAGCTACCTTTTTCTTTCTGTATTCTGCTCTCTTTCTTCAAAGTTTTATTTTATTTCAAATGTCAATGGTACTGGTGAATTTGCATTTGTTTAAAAAGGGAACATGATATTTCCTTTTTGGTTTATGCAAGTGCAACGAGAAAAGGCAAAGAATCTGTAGTTGGTACATAATTACATATGCAATGGTATAGGGTAGGAAAGAAGTATTATTATTATTATCCGAACACAGGTATTATTATGTTCCTGAATATAAAAAACTACACATTGCTATGATCCGTGAATATATGTAGAAGTGGAACTAGAATACATAATACGAAAACAAAACATGAGTAGCACATTTTGAAAATTAATTAACAACTTAATAAGTGTGCGTGCATAGTTGAGAGTGAGTAGCATATTTTGAAAATTAAATAACTTAATAAGCGTGCGTGCATAGTTTAGTTGAGTGTTCTGATCAAGCCAGCATGTCGTTGCTGAATCAAGCCTGCATACGCTAAAAAAAATAAAATTGTGAAAGAATCGTTAATCTAATATGCATAGTTAGACTGAAAAATAGGTTTGAGGAATATGCCTGCTACGATTTAATTTTACCATTGATTTGAATTTTGTGCCCCCGTCTATTTTATATATTACATTCCTGACAAGCTCCTTCACACGAGTTTATTGAGTTTGAAGAGTGAACAATACACAAACTCATCTATATGTATTAAAATATTAGAAAATAATATAAATCATTAAAAATGTCATCACCCAATACTTTAAGGTATTGGGTAAAATTATTTTTTTAATAATTTATATTATTCTCTAAAGGTGATAGCTTTTTTAATGATTTATATTATTCTCTAACACACTCTTTCACGCAAGAACCCTTTGGACTTAAAGCGTGAATATGAATTTGATGTTTGTCATTTTACATGATATAAGTTATGTCATTTTAGGAGAGAGATAGATACAAGAAATGAAAATCATGGGGGAGAAAGTTAATAATTTTTTTTAAATTTAAATTTTAAATAAAAAATATTATTTTGTGTCTATCTCTCTCTTAAAATGACATAATTTTATGTCATTTAAAATGACAAACACTTTTTCCGTATATTGCACGTGCCCATTTTTTTATTTTTTTTACCTTGTGCTTATTTAATTTCACTTGAAAGTGGGGGACAATAAGGATCAAACTTGTAACCTTGTTGATCACTGAAACTCTGATACCATATAAATAACCAATTCAATCAAAAACCTTAAAGTATTAGGTGATGGCCTTTTAATGATTTATATTATAAAAAATCTCCATAATATTTAATTATTTGTTAATAGAATAAGAAGATTTTAAATCATGTAAAAATCATTTTAATTCAACAACTTAGGATATTAAATGAAAATCATTAATAATTATATATATATTATATCTTTAACACACAACTTTTGGATCAAATCGAGATTCGGTTGGAGGTCAACACACAACTCGTATTTTGGGTTGCATATTTTCTGAATAAATATGGTCCAAACCTACTAAATTGCCATATATAATTATTGTGTTTAGAAATATTACAATTACATAACAATTCCAGACATAACGTATCCACGTGCCTTTTGGTTTCCAATTACATAAACTCAAAAGTCTAAAAGCGCATACGCATTGTGTAAAATTGTGTAACCCCACAGTTGAAGCATGTATACACAATTCGCTACCTTGATTCATCATGCATAAATTATGTACAGTTAAACGGTTTCAAATGATGAACACACAAGTGTGCCTAGCTTTTGTACGAACAAGCTCATGCACAAGTTATGGGACATCATAGCAAGAACAAAAGTGAGATTGGAAATCATTGCATAGCCCAGCAACACAGGAAATTCCATGTATCCTAAAATTAGATTAAATTGCACAAGTGTCTATGCATCAGTTTAACTGAAACAATTTGACATTTTGCTTTGGCCATAGCAATACAACAGCTTTAGTAAATGATTTTCTGGCTGTCAAAATTCACTTTACAGGTAAGACAATAAAAGGCAACATTTTCCCCACCAACCAATACCTTTCAAACCCTATGAACTCAGACTAAAAAAGAAAAAAACAAGTTCTGACTACCCAACAATACTCTTTAATAGAGTTCAAGGACCATCCTAAAAGAGGGGAAGGCCTGCATATGTTTCTAACTCAAGTCTAACTATAATGATCAATATCAGTTACAGGAGGACAGTACCTTTCATATCCTCAACCCAAGAAATCAGAAGATCCCATTGCAAATTTTCCAGCTTTGTACACTCAAGTGCAGCCAAATGTCATGTCATCCCCACAGAGATCTCCAACTATATTTTAAGAGTTTCCCAAAATTTTGCCTCAGATAGGACTTAATTATCTTGTTTATCTGTCAGGAAGATGTCAAAGCCTCTCAATAGTTACTTTGCCAATTGATATGTGCATGTTGAGGCTGCTGATAAACACTGCCTCCAGGCCCTACCATATCAACTGCTCCAGCTCCAGCTCCAGCTCCAGCCATTGTCTGGGATTGTTGCATAAGTGGATAGATGCCAGCAAAGGTGCCATGGCCGGCTTGCGTCGGGGCATAAGTCACGTGCTGACCCTGAGGTGGAAGGTTGTAGAATGAACTGGTGGGCAAACTGGAAATGTCTCGGCCAGGCGCAGCCACCCACACTGCCGAACCTTCACTCTGCTGTGAAAACGCAGTATATAATTATTTCATCAAATGTAAGAATTCTGGTACCATGAAAACCTAAATACAAATGAAGTAAAGCAGATAGGGTCCAGCCTGCTAAACTTAATTGAATAATGACGGTCAAAAGGAACAAACCTGCTGTCCATTGAGGTATACATTATTTTCCTTGAACTGGGAGGAACCAAGATCCTCATTAGAGGTTGAATTCCCTGCAGTTGCTGCAGAACTAGGATTATAACCACCAGCAGGGGAGGAACCATATGTGCCATAGGCACCTGGCATTACAAAATGTGTTGAGTTAGCTGCATTTGTACCAGGTTTGAATTGTGGAAGAGGATATTTCATCCCAGTCGCAGCTGCTGCCGGAGGAGGTGGATACACAGTGCTGGCCTGAGGTTGTTGAGGAAATGCACCGTTACCCAGAAACTGGTGGATTGCTTGAGGAGGGACATAAAATGGTGAAAAATAGTGACCATAAGGAATGTAGTTAGGAGGGTAATGGGATATATGAACCCCACTCTGTGGTCGAAAGACAGGGAGAGGCTGCTGAGTAACAGCTATTGAGTTTTGCATCAGCCCAGCAGCTTGAGTCCCAAGCGCTGTTGGACCTGCTGTGGACAAGACAGCTCCCTGCAAACAAAACATAAAATGTGTAAACTTTTAGCACAAAAAAAAAATGCTTTCATGCATCACTCCGATTAAAAAAACATAAAAACAACTGAGACAGGTTCTCTAAATTTATTCTAAAAACTAAAAAATAGTTATAATTTTTATAACTATTTTTACAAAACAGACATTATCAAACAGATTTTTTTTTTTTCTGAAAATCAAAAAACTGTTTTTAAAAACAGAATTCAAACAGGCCCTAGATTTCTTCATCGTGATTTTTACAAAAATGTTAAACAGAATCGTATTAGGAACAAAATATTGCAATTTATTAATGTCTGTTTTGTAAAAGAACAAGCTCACAAACCAAGATAAGTTCCCAGAGAAACCACATGACCAACAAAGAATGGAGAGTACATGTTTACGGACAGACTACATTTACAAACAGAAATAAATTTGAATGACCATGAGCACAATGTTTTCACATAACCACCAATAAACCATCTAACAAATAATAGAAGCATCATTTTGAAATGATCACTCTAATTGAAAGCCAGAGATATATCGGATTTAGTAATGTGTCTCCAGTCTTGGAGAGTACACAATGTTAAATCTTCATAACTAAAATAATGACACTTTAACAATGCAAACCTCTTGAAGAGACTGAGAATTTGATGCAGGCTGCACTGCAACATTGC
The DNA here is from genome assembly GCF_033153095.1 of Gastrolobium bilobum. NCBI lineage: Eukaryota > Viridiplantae > Streptophyta > Magnoliopsida > Fabales > Fabaceae > Gastrolobium > Gastrolobium bilobum. The sequence goes on from NW_026897547.1 coordinate 68,566, forward strand.
CATTGTACTTAGTAGTAACCCCGGCAGAGGGAAACGGAGAAAGACGACCATCACTGTTAGCACCAGAGCGGTAAAACTGGGCATAATAATTAGTTGGATCAAATGGTTGTTGGACCTACAGTAAGATAACAATCAAATTTAACCTTTTAAGCAACCAAAAAAGCAAAGTAAACTAAATAATAAAAAATAAAAAAAGATATTATAGATAAGAGGGCTCACAATAAAGCTAGGAAGCCGAGAAATATCACGTGCTTGAGACTCGGAATTATCAAATTGTGCAGGCTGTGTTCCCAACATTGGGGGCATGAAACCAAAACTGTAGTTTGGAGAAGTATGCACCACCGAGTACTGATTACCTTCAGATGGAAAAGTAGTGTCTTGCTTGGACTCATTATAATCCTGAATAGCATTGGATGACCCGTCCATGTCACCAGATGATAGATTCTCAGGCATAGTAGTGGGTGATTGTGGATGGTCAGGATAATCGCCCACCACAGAAGTAACTGGAACATTTTGACTGCTGAAGTAAAAGATATGATTTGTCAGAGGGACAAAATTGAAAATTGCTGGAAGCTAGGCGAAAGTGTACGCATTAACATGGCAAAAGAATACATCAGGTATATGTATCAGGAAATGCAAACAGACAAGATACGTGTTCCAGTAATACAAGTACAGAAAAATACTGAACTAAATAACTGAAGGGTGATAAAGTCAATTCTAGGGTCTACAAACAGCATTATAGCACCCACAGCAAATGGAAGAAATTGAAAATTTATTCAAACTGGTCACTTGTAATAAGTACTCTCGTTATCCAGGGAAAAGATTCATTTATCGAAAGTCAGAAACTTAAGCCTTAACAAACAATAATTATAGGCTAATTATATCTCTTAAGTTATAAACTCACTCACATAACTGAGCAGGTATCAAAGATCTGTGCATGAAAATTTTTATTCTCCCCATTAACATCCTTTCATGAAAGTACTTAAGTATTTATATTCTTTAAGTTTTATTATACTTGAATTCACCAAAATCAGATTCACAAACTATACTTTTAAAAGATTTTACCTTGACACTTGCTCCTCTGCAGTTTCTTCAACAGCCTGAGATACTCCGGAAAGAGGTGTAGAACTCTTTTCGCTCTCTGGGCCATTAACATAACTTGTATTAACTCCAAAAGTGACTCCCAAACTCCCAAAGCTAAATTTGTTCTTTTCAGAATCAGGTACAGAGATATGATTTGGAAGTATAACATGTTGACGTGGTGGAAGATGTAAATCCTCCAGCTTCCTCTGCAATTTTGAAGTAGCTTCTTCAGAGTCAAGGACACCAGACACTGATTGTAACTGCCCAGTTGCTTCAGCTGAAACAGCAGAAGACTCAGATGCACTAGCTGGTCTAGAACCCTGGTTAATTGTATTTGTTGGCTTCGGTTTCCACTCCTTATTTGAACCAGCTGTTACAGAAAAAAACTAATTATAAATCTAGATCAAGCCAATTCATGATTATAAATGGTTAAAGCAGGGAAAAAATGTAACTGCAGTCACACTTAGCAGCATACACATGCAAATATATACAATCATGAAGACACCCATCTAACCAGTAAAATACACCTAAATACAGTCAATATAAATGGGTTACAACCATATAATAACTACCATAATAAGATACAAACAAAAAAGCATCATGACAAGTACTAATAAGGCAACAGAGATTTTTCGGATAAATGCAATCAAGCTGTTAACATCATGATAAAACTGTAAAGAAAAAAATAGTAAACTAATAACTCAAAATAAGATAAACCCTAACATGGTATTGGCAAAAAAAAAAACTACTGGGGGGAAAATGCATGCTTCTTACAGCAACTAATTTCAAGTTTTAAAAAATTGTATATATAGGGTGGCCCTGTGAAGGCTTAATTGTAGACCAGCACAGCAACTTTACCCCATTGATTAAAGTTATGCTTTCTTCCTAAAATTCTCTCTCTTTTCACTCTAGTTTCTCTTTAATCCTGTTTACTTTCTAAACTTTCCCTTATTGGTTTAACATTGTTAGAGAAATATAAAAAACCATTAATGTAGCCTCATCTAACAGCTTAAACTTTTGGTTGAAATGGATCTTCAAATAGTATCAGAGTCTATGTGACCACGTGGTTACGACTTACGAGTTCGATCATCACTGCCCCCCTTTCTATTGATAAAAATAATTAACTATTATGGAGTTTCTTAGCACAGATAGGCTGGGCCAAATGCATCATCCACCCTTCAAGCCCAACAGGCTCTTGTGTGAGGGACCATGTTAGAGAAATATAAAAAAAAAAAAAAAAAATCATTAATATAACCTCACCTAACAGTTTAAGCTTTTGGTTGAAATGGTTCTTTACAAACATTATCCGTTCACATTTTCATATCCACTCACAAAACAATAAGAAAGTAGAAGATGGATACAGATGCATACTAATAGAGATGAATGTAAAAGAGAGAGAGAGAAGCCATTGAAGAGCTTTTGAAAGATATGAAGATATTATTAATTTGATAACAGATACAAAGAGAGAGCTCTATATATATATATATATAGTTAGAAGCTGACTCAGCATAACAAACTCTAAATAACAAACTAATCATAAGAAAAATAATCAGGTGCATCACACACCTAGAGCAAACGAATACACAAGGGCAAATAACAAACAGTACAAACTAACAGTACAGTAAAACAGTAAACTAAGCATTTATATGCTAATATGCCCCCTCAAACTCAGGAGTGATGGAGTTGAAGAACATCCAGAACTCTGAGTTTGGATCTAAGTTTAGCAAATCTGGGAGCAGACAGAGGCTTCGTGAGAGTGTCTACTAGCTGGGCTGAAGCAAGAACATGAGAGACAAGAAGCTCTTCAGATAAAACTCGCTCCCTAACAAAGAAGATATCCAACTCCATGTGCTTAGTCCTGGAATGGAGAACCGGATTATGAGACAGACCAACAGTTCTAAGATTAACATGAAACACCATAGGAGTGGTCAAGGGAATATGAAGTTCACAAAGAAGAGACTGTATCCACAAGATTTCAGCACAAGCAATAGCCAAGCTCCTATACTCTGCCTTTGTACTAGATTTGGCCACCAATGTTTGCTTTTTGGACCACCAAGACACCAAGTTTGGGCCAAGAAAAAGGTAGGCACCTGACGTTGACCTTTGATCATCTGGGTTTTATGCAGTCAGTTTGTATGGATTTAATTGGTAGTTGAAATTGAGTAGTAATTATAGAGTGAAAAAATTTGAAAGTTTGAAGTGCATCAGATTTTTGCCTCAAAGGATATATCCATGTAAATCGAGTATTGGCATCTACAAAAGAGATATAACATAGATGTCCATAATGGATTTTACTGGTGCAGGGCCCCATAAATCACTATATATCAGTTCAAAAGGCTTGCTGTAAACAGTGGTTGGAGGTGATGAAGGCAAACGATGAGCTTTCCCAATGCAACAAGAACAAAAAATTTCCACTATTTTATTATTGAAGGGAATATTACAAGTTTGAAGGACAGACTTAAGAGTATCTTTGTGGGGATGCCCTAAACGGCGGTGCCACATTGAGTAGACAAAATTTCCTATATCACAAGGTTGACTGCTATTTACTTGAGCATTATCACTACAAGCAAAAGACCTTGCTGTAGACACAGCAATACAAACAGCAGGTACACTACTAGAATTGAAAGGAATTCTTGAGACATTATGTGAAGCACGAGCTGAGACTTGATGTAGATCAATTCCATCAAATTTATAGAGACCACTGGAGTCAACAGTCCCTTCAAGTAAAATTTTGTGTGACCCCTGCGATTTGACAAGACAAACAGTAGGATGAAATTCAAAGTATACAGAGTTGTCTTTTGCAAATTGGCTAACACTCACAAGGTTTTTCATAATTGAGGGAACAAGAAGGAGATTTTTGAGGTGTAATTATGTGTGAGAATCAAGAGGTGCAGTGAAAATTTGATGAGCCAATGACTGTGACTGTCAAACTTTGGCCATTTCCAATCAATATCTGTTCTGCACCACTCAGCTGCTGACTCTAAATCAAGTTTAGTGGATTGGAGGTGACATGATGTGTTGCACCAGAGTCTGGATACCACTCTAAAGTAGGAGTAGGTATTCCAGGTTGTGCAGCAACCATAGCTTGTGGTGTAGCTAGTATAGCCTGAACATTTGCATAACGTACATATTGAAAGGAGCGATTCTGTTGAGGCATTACATGCTGCTGAACCTTAGGAAAGAACTGAGGGAAAATTGTGGATTAGAAGCATTATTAGGAGAAGGAAGAGTTGGAACAAAATTCTCATCATATCTATGCCAACAAGTTTGAACATCATGTCCAAACTTGTAGCAGAGCTGACAGCAAACATTTGATCTTCCTCCATGTCCTCTTCCTCTGTTATTACGTCCTCCATAGCGTCCTCTTCCTCTGTTTGATGGAAATGAACGACTAGAATTATCAGAACCAGTGTTCTGTTCCTGATCACGTAAAACAGGGGCAAACAGAGTGTTATTGTTGCCATTGTTATTTGTGATGCTCTGTTTTCCAGAATCTGACTCATACTTACCATATAAATGTTGAGTCAGATTCACAGTTGCGGATTCAGATATCATAGCATCTGATTGCTTCACCAACATTTGTTCATGTGTCATCAATTGAATACTGAGATCTTCAACAGACTACGGATTCTCACGTCCATGAACAGTTGTGACGAACGCAATGTACTCAGCAGGTAATCCTCCAAGAGTAATATCAGTACGCTCTTCATTACTTAATGGACTTCCTATAGCCTTCAAGGAATCACAGATACCTTTGATACGAGAGAGAGACTCCTTCACCGTCTTCGATCCCTTTTTGATGGAGTGTAACTCAGATCTCAACAATCTTTCCTTCGATTTCATCATTCCTTGAAATAATTTGTGTACTTTATCTCAAGCTTCATGCGAATACTTCACTCCTAGAATTTCGTTCACCACTGATTCTGAAATGGTTGAGAGAAGCATCGAATCTTGCGTTATCCATTTGACATATGCAGGATTTTGAACTCCATTGATTCGATCTTCCTCTGACTGAAACTGAAGTGGTATCTTCGGATTCACCAGGAAACGATGCATGTGATGCAAGGTGATAATAGGATCTACAATCTGATTCCAGAACAAATAATTGTCCTATGTTAACTTCACTGCTATTTGTTGATTGAACAATTGTGGCACTCTGTTTTCTGTTGCGCGATTCTCCATAGCTGGATTTCGATTTGCTTGCGAAGATCCTTGATTAGACAAATGCGAATATGATGCGTTTGAATCTGTTGTGGGAGACATGGTTTGGCTAGGTATGGATCAGACCTTCAGATCGAAGGCTCTAACACCATAATAGAGATGAATGTGTGTGTGTGTGAGAGAGAGAGAGAGAAGCCATTGAAGAGCTTTTGGAAGATCTGAAGATATTAATGTGATAACAGATACAAAGTGAGAGCTCTATATATATAGAGCTAGAAGCTGACTCAGCATAACAAACTAATCATAAGAGAAATAATCAGGTGCATCACACACCAGGAGCAAACGAATACACAGGCAAATAACAAACAGTAAAACTAACAGTACAGTAAAACAGTAAACTAAGAATATATGCTAATACATACAAAGGAATTAGTCCTCTTACTCATCACCAGAACACACACAAACATATTGATCCAATACGTCAATTGAATTGTTTGAGCAGAAAAAATACTCCCATAACAAGACTTCTAAACTTACAATATAACCAGAAAACTCTGCATTTTTCACTCAATTCTGATTACTTAAAACTGCCTTCTTGTGTGTATGTAAATATTGGCAAGAGGGTAAAACACACAACAGCATCAGAAGAATACAAAGCATACACACACAAACAAATTTATGCATGATGCCTCTACAACAATGTCTGTATATGTAACAGTAGTTATTGCATGGAAATAACAAACACTGGAGAATACGGACGGAGGAGTTAAAAAAAAAAAGCCTCCTTGTTAAACTGCAGAAATATGAATTACCTTTCTGAAGGCCGACTAATTGTTGTGACCGGCTACTGTAGTTGGAAGAAGGCCTATTTACTGAAGAGCTACCATGTATTACTACTGTTGACGAAGATGACACCTCAGTAAGATGATTCTTTGCCACTCCCTGGGATTTTCCTTGAATCTTTCCTTTCAAAGAAGAGCTACTAGTCACAGAAGCTGTCATACAAATATTGGGAAGAAATTCATCATTAATTACATTGGAAAACTTCAAAACCCAACAAATTATTAAAGTACTCCAAGTAAAAATGTCACATGTCCTAACCAGCAGTGTTAACAGCAGTTAATTCCCCAGGAGGACGTTGACTTCCTACTTCACGTCTAATTGCCCCAACAGTACCAGGAAAACATGAATTGTTAGATGGAACCAGTACGGGGTCTGAAGAAGAGAAACAGATAGCCGATGACGATGCAGGTCTAGACCCTAAGCAGTCACTGGCAGAAGACACTGACTCACTGCCAAAAACAACTGTTGCACTTCTGTCCAAGCTATCAGGTGGAAAATCACTACCCAAACTATTATTACCACCAGAAGATGGAGTAATTCTGTCCATACTAGTAGTTCCAGATGCTACATTGGAAATAACTGGAACAGAACTGCAAAGGATATATAGTTATGTAGCTTCAACCAAATGTATCAGGACTTAAATTCACATTACTGTAAAATAATTAGCAACTAGAGGATAGCAATGACAGCTAAAAATTCAAATTATTTACCTTGTTCCAGAACTTTTTTCTTTAGTCTTTGTTTCTTGAGAAACTGGCAAAGGCGGTGCACCCTTCTCAGTTACTTGATTGGTTCCACTATCTTTGCCTGTACCAGAATTCTTGCCACCAACAAAATCTGAGAGAAGGCCCATAGAATATACTTTTAGTTTAGCAACTCTACTGCCCAACACAACATCTAAACTTTAGCAAAAATACACATTACATTGCAGCTACATCCACTACTTTTCATCAAAGTTACCAGTTATAAATTTTAAGGGCAAGGTAAAAAGTTCCAAGATATGTAACGGCAACGCCATTGGTTTGGATACCAAAAGGTGACAAAACAAAACAACCAAATGCTACTACAGCATGTGCATACTCAGCTTACCTATTTCAAACATTTCTAAACATACAGAACCTAAAGAAATCGAAGCAAAAAATATTTTAGCTGAAAAATTAGCAGGTAAGCAGGAAAGAGAGAAATAGGGAGTTATCTAACACCAAAGGGGGGGAAATTCAAACAAGTAGTTCCAAATAGATATTTTACCATGCGACACATGATGAGGTGAAAATTTTCCCCGACCACCCCTAACCCCCCGCCCTTGCGAGCCAGGCTTCGAACGAGACTCCAAAGACTGTCTGTTCTTAACAGTCTGCAGAATCATAAACACATGGAAGGAAAAAAAAAAAAAAAAACTGAATTAGCCAGCTCAAAATAATGCTTAAATGCAAATTTTGAACAAAAAACAATAAATAAAAAGGGCAGAGCATAAGTAAACATCAACATCAACAACACCTTTATCCCAAACTAGTTGGGTTGGTGGTCAATGAACCCAAATAAAAAGATAGAGGGAAAAGGAGGAAAATTAAATAAAATAGGAATTAAAAATTAAAAAGAAAAATACAAAAAATAGAATAAAAATAAAGATAGATAAGAGAGAAAATAAATAAGAGGAAAAAATAGTAAATAAATAACAGAAAAAATAGTAAAAATAAAAACAGATAAATGAAAAGGAAAATAAATTGGATAGGAAAATAATTGAATAAATAAAGAAATGAAGGGGAATAAATATCAATCCCCATTAAATCCCGACTAACGAGGGTAGGGATGAAGACAATCATTGTACACAGCCTTATCCTTGCATATTTGCAAAGAGACAGTTTTCCAAATTCGAACCCATGAAAGGTCACAAAGGAGCAGTAGTCACATGCCAAACAACTAGCCATTCCAACCAAACAGCGAAAAAAAATTCCATGAGAATATGATGCAATTAACAAATAAGAGGCCACTATCTAATTCTAATCAACAACAAGAACAAATTACCTCCTTTCTTTTCTCCCTTTTTCTTTTGACCTCATGAAATGTGTCTGCAAAACAGTTGCTCAATGTTATTTTCTTTAGACGCATATAATAAGAACAATAAATATGCAACAGCAACATTAACCAAGAAGAAGGCAATTAAATGCTCAAGCAACTTCAAAATGTTATTACTAATACTAATAGCAATACATGAACGGATGTTGATAACTTGATATGCAAAATGATGAGGGTTTGAAACTTCATACTCAAACCAATAACTCACAAGGGGAGGAGGGGGAATATATTAAAAAATCATTTACAAAGACAGCCAGTCTGATATATGTAAAATTAAACATGCATAAACCAGAGAGTTAGTATTTTGTACTGAACATTTAGGGATTGAAATTCGTTCCAATAGCAAAGAAAGGTAAAACTAACGAGTTTAATCAGACAGTCAAAGAAAACTGGTGCAAAATAACAATTTCAAACTTCATGACCCAACCAACAAATCCAGTAGAAAAAAATGCTTTCATTAGCATCACAGAACCTCATAGACATTACTTCACACAAACATCTTAATTAGCATGTAGACACACTGTAATAGTCTTCTGAAAACCTCCCACACAAAAGCCATATGTTAGAGTACGTCATAGTAGCTGAGTCCTTAACACACTGTTAGAAACTACTAACTTCCTATCTATCTTTCTGACAAACTAACCTTTTCTACTGTAACAGAATTTTAACAGAGTTGCAAAGAGTGCTGACCCTTTAATGTGTGTGGTGTGGGAAGGACTCAGCTACTATAACATACTCTAACACCACACGAGACCTTGGGGCTTAAGTAGAATGTAATAAAAGCTAAATGTTATGTCACTCCATCAAACGAAGAAGACAAGTGAAACTAAAAAATGAATACCATTTGCCACCAGAATACTAGATAAACCGCTAAAAACTATTTCTACAGAAAGAAAGGGGAAAAGATAATTGCTACATTTTTTTCCTAACAGACTGGAAATCATCATTGAGAGTTATAAAAAAAAAATTCAATTTATTGACTTGACACAACATTAATGAGAAATGTTTTAAAAAAGTAATGAAACACTATATACAAGCATGAACGGAGTACCAGACCAAATAAAGTGGAACGTACAAAGCCCTCTTGCTAAGAGGTCTATGTGGCACTAACCAGTCCTTTTTAAAACTTACACGCTTAGTAATAATCAGGAATTGTGGATTTCCATAACCATCACACTAAACAAGAATGATAATCCCCTCACGGTAATGCATTTATCACCTTTTTTAATAGACATTTTAATTGAGAGAAAGGGGCAAATGTCCGACAAGGGATGGGGATATGATATCCTGCTCCCAAACAGAGAAACCAAAAGAAAACAATGAACCTCAAAAAATGCAATAAGCTGTCAAATCTTTCTCCATATCAAACAGGGAAACCCCTTGATGAAACCATGCACAGACACTAAAGTAGCAATGAAAACAACCCTATCCCCAGAAAGAAATAACCCTAAAAAAGTGTGCAACCTTCCCCAACCAGATACAACAGAGAACGGCAAGAACAGCTGATTTTTAGCATCATTATTCCAAAATCTTTGAAAAATATCACGAGAAACAGCTCGAAGGTGGGAAAAAAACCAAAAATTCAATAAGAACTACATACAGATTACAGACCTTATACTTTACACGAAAATTTGGGAAATAGTTGTGTGAAGTCTGCAAATAAGCAACAAATTACTGGCATTGATTCTAAAAAGCATCAAAACGTTTTACCTTACAAGGGGTTTTGGATTTCCAAATGGGTTCATCAATGAAGAACCTCTACCAATCAGGAGAATGAGAACAAAAAATAGGAATTACCCAAAATAATTAATAAATAAATAAAACCCTCCCCCTTCACCCCAGAGTAGAGGATAGAGTCCAAAACCTCCTATCTAGATTGGAGGAAAGATGAGTATAATAACCAATAAACCAGAATGCAGAACCAAAACACAGAATCCCCCTCTCAAAAGAATCCAGTTTTGGTCTACTTAATAAACTATCAGCAGCTAAAAGAGCATCAAACGAGTATCAACTCAGCTGAACATTTGGCGACAATGTAAGTTTATAGACAAAAAAAAGCATCTCAATTTACTAAAACGAAGTAGAGTCAAGTTCAAAACTACAGTAAGTCAACCAAGAACATCTGATATGAAACTAGACACTCAGAAAGTCCACAAGATGACTCATGCCTTAAGAAAATCTAAACTTTCCATATGCCAACTACACAGAACCTCACAAAAATCAAAAGGGGTATTAAAGAAACCCAAACTCAACAAAACAAAACTTTATCAACAGTAAAAGAAAAACCGAACTTTCTAAGACACATTCACACCAAAACTCACCAAATTCAAATGGGGTGTTATAAAAAAATTTGAAACTTGAGCCAAACAAAACTTCATCCCAGAGGGTTCCCACTCCACACTCCAAAAACCCAATTCCATCAACATGCTCCCAAACAAAACAAAACAAAACCCATATGAGAAAACACACAGGGATCACCCCACAAAACAAAAAAGATCAAGATCAAGATCAATATCGAAACAACACAACAAAGAAACAGAACCAAATGATGATACCCTGAAAGAGAAGCCTATGTACAGTCTCGTTGGGATCCATGGAACACTCCTTGAGCATTGCATAAATCTCATCCTCGCTGTGATTACCCGTGATTTCCTTGATGTTCTGGATCATCTTCCTCACACCGCTTGGAATTGAAGCCCTCAACCCACCACCGCTCATCTTCGTAACACAAAGCAACAAACTTTCAAAAAGGAAAGAAAGAAAGCGAAGGGGAAGCCAATTGGGTATAGCAAAAGAGAGAGAGAAGGAAGGGTTTCAGTGATTATTATTGGTGATGATGATGACGATGATGCAAACAAAATACACTAACGAAGAAACATTTTAAGTTAACAAAAATTGCCACAAAGTGTGATCTGTTATTATTTCTAAACAAATAAGAATGTTTCTTCTTCTTCTTCTTTTTTCCTTTTTTCTTTTTTTCTTTTTTTCTTTTTAATTGATTGATCTATATCAAAGTAAGATATACTGAGAGGAATGTGGGTGGAAAAAAAAAAGGTAGAAATTATGAAAGGAAAAGAGAGAGAGAGAGAGAGAGAGAGAGAGGCAGGAAGAAGAGAGGGAGCAAAACTAAACTGTGATTCAGAGGGTAGGGCTTTATGGTTCTTCTTGCTCTGTTTTTCCTTTGTTTTTTCCTATGTTTTTGTATTTTATTTTTATTTTATTTTTGGTAAAAAAATTTACTTCTTTTTTTGGAAATAAAAAAAAAATAAAAAAAATAACGATTGGTGTCTTTATATACACACACTTGCCTTTTCTTTTCCTTCCATTTTCCTTTGAGTTTCCTTTCTTTTTTGTTTAATATATTAACTAACAAGTTGGTGTCTTTAAATTTAGATAGAATTTAAAATTACAGAAAAATTATGCATAAATAGTTTTAAAAATAACGATTATTATTCCTGGAGAAAGGAAAATTTGAAAAATTAATTTAGTATAATGAAAATTTTAATTTAAGATTTGTGGATAAATTATAGGAAAAAAGATGTGTCATTTTAATTGACACAACTTGTGTTCTCTCATTCTTACAAAGAGATGGGATCCACTGGAAAAAAAAAAGACAAAAAAAAGTGTGAAACCCACAAATTCTTACGAAAGTGAAAAGACGCAAGCTGTGTTATTTAAGGGAATATTAGTCTCATGTTACATGGGAGTAGTTCTCTCATGTTATAAAAAGAAATCAAGTGGAGCACACTATTAAAAAGCAAAAAAGAAAAAAAGAGGAGGTGCAATTTTCGAAGTGAGAAAAAATGAGAAAACTATCTCAGGCAAAAAAATTAAAATAATACATTTTAATTAAAATAAATATGCATTTATTACAGTTTTGGAAATAATTACGGATTTATTGCACAAAGTGACGCTCATTTTGGGCGTCTCACCCTGAGGGGAGACGCCCCAATGGGGCGTCACTCATCAGGTGTTGACACGTGTCATTTTTTTCCAAAAAAAAAAATGAATTTAATAATAAAACTTTTGAAGGTCATAACTTTTGACTCGGGTATCCAAATCAGGTAATTTTTTTTTTGATTCCACATAACTTTTCGAGATCTACGCAATGACATCTCGTTTGATATATTTTATTTCTCACAAATATAATTTAAATTTAAATCAGGTACTCCTTCTTCCTTAGAGATTTAGAATATTTATTTCATTATTTCCTTTATTAATACAGATTTTTCAAATTAATTTTTGAGTTTAAATCACAAATCAAATCTTTATTTTGTTTTCCTTATTAATAATAATTGTTACTTTTAATTTAAATCACAAACCAAAAAATTTTTATAATAAAAAAATTATTTTTTTAATTTAAATCACACATCAAATCTTGATTTATTTTTTATATTAAATCACAAACGCGGAACTTAGATGCTTCTGAGTTTAAAAATGTGACACGTGTCAACACCTGACACGTCACCAATCACGTCTAAATTGAGTTTCAATCAAGAGGCAATCACGCCTAATTTAGGTAATTTTATTTTTGAAAAACATTCTTAAGCTATCATTAATTTCAGACCACGAATAATAACCTAGAAGCTTATAGCATTAATCATTAATTTCAAAAATAATATCCTTCTTTCTTAGAGATTTAAAATAATTATTTAATTATTTCCTTTATTTCTACAGATTTTTCAAATTGATTTTTTAGTTTAAATCACAAATCAAATCTTTATTTTGTTTTCCTTATTAATAATAATTGTTACTTTTAATTTAAATCACAAACCAAATTTTTTTTATAATAAAAAAAATTTATAAAAAAATTAAATCACAAATCAAAATTTTATTTATTTTTATATTAAATCACAAACTCAGAACTCAGAGGCTTCTGGGTTTAACCGCTCTTATAATATCATTTTTGCAAATTAAAATTGTATTTGTGAGAAACAAAATATGTCAAGTGAGATGTCATTGCGTAGATCTTAAAAAGTTATGTGGAATCAAAAAAAGAATTACTTGATTTGGATACTCGAGTCAAAAGTTATGGCCTTCAGAAGTTTTATGATTAAATTAATTTGTTTTTGAAAAAAAAATGACACGGGTCAACACCTGATAAGTGACGCCCCATTGGGGCGTCCCCCCTCAAGGTAAGACGCCCAAATTGGGCGTCACATTGTGCAATAGATTCGTAATTATTCCCAAAACTGTAATAAATACGTAATTATTTTATTAAAAACATTAAATTAATTTTTTTGCCAACTATCTCATGTAAAATAAGAGTAGTATTTCCCATTATTTAAAATGACATACATTTTTTCTTAAATTATATTGTACTACTACTAAAAGAAATGTTACCCACAAAACATATCCATTACAATTTATTTTTTAATTGGAAGTAGATTTTCTTATGTTAAATAATATATGAGATTATTTATTTTAAAAAATGAGGTATATCCTCATAAAATATGGTTATATTAAATAATACATGAGAATAGTTATTATATTTTTAATTAATTAATACATGAAAGTATTAAAAGTTGTTTTTACAATTAATACAAATAAGTTATTTGCATTCACTCCAAAAATAATATCGTTTTAGAGTAAATGATTAAAAAATTATGATAAAACTATTATAACCTTAGAATAAATTAAAATTACAAAAACACTTTGATATAATTTAGTGGAGATAACTTATCTGCATTTACTGCAGAAAAACAAACCCATTTAGCCTTTTAGGTTTTTTTTAAATTAAATTTGACTCGAAAAGTTTAAATCATAAATATTTAATGTACCAGAAATGTATATAATTTAAGGGTTCGCTTTTTCTGCCGTTACTGCAGATTAGTTATCTGCAGTAAGCCCAATACGACGTCGTTTTGGGGCGGAAATCATAGTATTTTTGTAATTTTAATTTATTTCAGGGTTATAATAGTCGTTATATTTATAATTTTTTAAGATTTCAATACCAAAACGACGTCGTCTTGGGAATAAATGCAGATAACTTATCTACATTAACTGCGGAAATATTTTTCTCATAATTTAATAGTTAAACAAAAAAGCTAAATGGTTAATGGGAAGCTTAATTTTCAAAAGGTGTTTCTTTTTTTTGGTGAAGCAAAGGTGTTTCTTATTTAGTGCATGTTTGGATCCTCTCTTTTTAAAGCTAGAAGTTACTTATAAGCATAAGTTAGGTCAAACAAATTTTGAGAAAAGCTCTTATAATGAAAAGCTCTTTTTTTTATAATGAAGAAAAAACTAAAAGCTAAAAGCTCATAGGAGGAGTTTTTTTTAAAGCTCTTATATGATTTTCTTGAATTGTGTGCTTTCTTTTTAAAATGAAGAGCTATATATATAGAGAGAGAGAGAGAGTTTTCTTGAAATATGTGCTTTTAAGCAAAAAAAATTTATGTAATTACTAAATAGCTTTTAGCTTATTTTTTAAGCTCTTTTTTTAGCTTTAGCTTATAAGTAGCTTCTAGCTTAAAAAAAAATGATCCAAACAGCTCCTAGTTACAAGAGTAGTTGTGTAATTTGGAGGTGACTAATTATATTTTTTGGATTAAAATTATGTTGTTTTCATATTTGGTTATTAAATTTATGTTTAATGTTTTTCGTCAAGAAACAAACATAAGAATGAAAGATCAAGATATTAAGGGTTTTGGGATCTTATTGCAAGTCCTACAAACTAAAATACGATTTTGAATTTGAGCCTTATGAGTTTTCATTTGTTATGTTTTATTTTGAAATTCTTCTTAAATGTTTAATTTTAAGAAATTAAATATTAACATTTTCACTCCATAAATTCATGGTTAAAAGTGATTTGTATGAAAATTATTAATGTTAAATGGAGAAAAATAAATCTCTCGAAGAAGAAAAAAAAAGGAAAAAATGATTATTTTTAATTTTGAATCGATGATTAATGACTACCCAAGAACAATTTAGTTGTTACTTAAAAATATATTCAAATACTACAAAGTCACTAAATAGATAGTTTTATGCTATGAAGCACCGACACTTCAAAAACTCTGACGTGTCGTGTCCGACACTCCAACACGCGTTATAGAAATTCAAAAAAGATTCAAAGGTTGCACTGCGTTGAGTTTTTTGTTCCAACTATTAGATTCGCTGGATTACGATTACCATTTTATTGAGTTTAATATAATATATTATATTTCTTTGCAAAATTGATGAATATTATAAGTTTAGTTTTATTTTTTGTTAAATTATTGAAGATTAAATATAATATACACTACATAAATTAAAAATATTATTTAATATCAAAACGTGTCCTAACGTATCGAAATCTAACATTTTTTAGAATTAACGTGTAGGAGTGTCGTATCATATCGTGTCATGTGTCGATATCGATGCTACATAGATTTTATGTTATCGATGTTAGAAGCCTTGAAATAAGGCTTTATTCCGGATAGAAGGCATTGAAATAGGGAAAGAAGAGCTTTATTCCGGATATAAGGAATGAAAACCTTTATCCCAAATATATTGCATTAAAATTGAGAAAAAAGTACTAAAATAAATAACATTAATACGTTGAAATAAATAATCAAGACTTACGGATTACAGTGGAATTTATTTTTATTTTTCAAACAAAGATTCATTATTAAGGTGCTTTTCACACCAATGCATGATTATATATACTTTTACATCTATTATGAGTATAAATATTTTGATTTTTGTACTCAAAAGTTATCTAGAATGTGTCTGGGTGTGTGTCTATGTGGCATTGAAATAGGGAAAAATTATTTTATTCTGAATATACGACATTGAAATAAGTAAAGAAGTGTTGAAATAAATAAAATTAAAACGTTGAAATAATGCATCAGAAGTTATGGACTATGCTGGGGGGAATTCAATCAAAGATTCATTGTTAAAGTGTTTTCAAACCAATGCATGATTATATATACTTTTACATTCACCATGAGTATAAGCATTTTGATTTTTCTAGTCAGGAGTTATGTAGAAGGGTTTAACATTTTGCTGCAAAAAATATTTATACACTCACATAAAAGTGAGTGTGTACCACTAAATTTTATCTCTCTTCTCTTCACAGTAGGATACACTTACTTTCATATGAGTATGATAGAAATATTTTTGTAGCAAAAGCATAAATATTCATCCCTATGTAAAATATATGTGTGCATGGGGCATTGAAGTAGGAAAGAAGCATTTTATTCCGGATATACAACATTGAAATAAGAAAAGAAACATTGAAATAAATAACATTAATTCGTTGAAATAATACATAAGGAGTTACAGACTACTGTGGAAAAAAATTTATATTTTTTTCATTAAAGATTCATGATTAAGGTCTTTTCAAACCAATCCATGAGTATAAGCATTTTGATTCAGGAGTTATGTAGAATATGTGTGTGTATGTGGCATTGAAATAGGGAAAGATGGGTTTTATTTCGCGTATACAACATTGAAATAAGGAAAACAAATATTGAAATAAATAACATTAAAATGTTGAAACAATGCATTGGGAGTTACAGACTACAATGGAAAAAATTATTTTTTTCCAATCAAATATTCATGATTAAGGTGCTTTCACACCAATGCATGATTATATATACTTTTACATTCACCATGAGTATAAACATTTTGATTTTTCTAGTAAGGAGTTATGTATTATACATACAGGGGAAGAATATTCTTACACCAGTATAAAAATAAGAAGCCTTACACCAAATCTTGATCATTGATATCTATTAAATTAGAATCGTTAGATATAAATAGGATTATCGATCAAGATTGAGAGTGTAACTTGTGTGTGTGTCTATCTGGCATTGAAATAGAGAAAGAAGTGTTTTATTTTAGATATACGACATTGATATAAGTAAAGAAGCATTGAAATAAATAACATCACCGAGAGTTATGAACTACAATGGAAAAAATATTTTTTTTTCAATCAAAGATAATGATTAAGGTGTATCCAAACCAATGCATGATTATATATGCTTTTACATTAACCTTGAGTATAAGCATTTTGATTTTTCTAGTAAGGACTCGGGAGCTATATAGAATATGTGTGTGTCCGTATGTGTGTGTTAAGGGTGGCAATTTTCAACACGACACGCTAACGTGACACAACACAAACATGATATGAAAAATTTGTGTTCAACTTAACTTGTTTTCAAATTCGCGTAGTGTTTGTGTTGAAAAAATCTGACTAGAAAAAAATTGTGTCGTGTTGCGAGTCAACCTACAAACCCAAAATTTGCTTGTGTCAATCTTCTAACAGGTTATTAGTGTATGTTGTATCTTAAATAGGTTATTCATGTCTTATCATGTTGTCTCAACCCACATAATAAGTAACACAATTTAGGATTGATAGGTTATTCATGTAGTGTTGTGTCGTATCGTGTTGTCCTGCATAATAAGTAACATAACTTGTTGGGTCGAGATGTGCTCGAGGTAAAGTAAGAGCAAAAGATTAAGGAGTAAGTAGCAACTGAAGAGCAATTAACCACTTAGAGAGCAAATCTACCCAAGTCGTGCAAGCATACGCATCAAGTAATATAGGGTTTCTTATAGCCCCAAATTATTATCCTCAGGGAACAATTGTAAAAATGACGTTTGAAAGAAATGCAATTGAGAAAATATAAATTAATAACAATTAAAAAGTAAAAGACACTTCTATCGAGGAGCCAAATTGTTCTAAGTTTAAGGTTTCACCAAAGAGCACTAGTCACAAGCTATTTGAACAAAGTCGAACAATTCTGCAATGACTAAGCACTAGATTTTCCCTTTTTAAACTTATTCAAACTTGCCTAAAAAAAGATCAGAGAACGTTGAAAATAAGAATACTAATTTTCGACTAAAGAGGTTAAGAGCGGGAGTCAACATCATGAGCATAAGGAGCAATACAAAAACAGGAAGTAGACTGAGTTGGTTGTGAAATCTTTTTAGTTTCCAATGATCAACAAAAGAAAGGTTATAAAAATCTTGATTCAAGAGTGAAGAAACATAGGCTTTGGGATTTTTATTTTCACCCTCTTGGTCGTTCCTACAATGGCATATGAATTCAGAAATGAAATGTGCTCCTATAGTAATTTTGGGTGTGAAAGAGGCCTCATGTGTTCCTTATTCATAGGCGTTGACTCCTTTCTAGTTGATTTCATCCATTCAATTGATCGAAGGCTCATAATTCTTCAACTGCTCTCCAATCAGAGCTTTGCTCCTTGCCATGTCATCCCAATTTACTGTTGTGGTCCCCTTTCTTTTGCAACGTTTTTCTGAAATTCTCATTGTTAAGGCATTGCACATATTCTTCTCTGCCATTACTTATGTGGCAGCTCCCGATTGGTTACTTTCTGCTACAAAGGATGCTGCTTATGTTTTATATTCTCTTTTTGTCTTTTTCTGCTTTATTTCCTTCTATGTTTTCCTTCCTTGCTGAATTGTGTTTTCTTCACTTTGGACTTGGGTTTCCTGCAAAGAGCAAATCAGCCCATTAAGCCCATAAGTAGTATAATCAAGCTAAAATGGTCCCAGTACTCCTCCATTTCCAAACTTAACAATTGCTCAAGCCAAAATTATCATTAAAGTGCTCCTGAAGGCAAACTTGGCAACACACAATAAAACATCACATAAAATAGAGGGATTTTTCGATAAAATTCAATGGATAGCTCTCTATTTTGTTAGGAGCTATCAATAAGCAACACACTATGAGTTTGCAAGTTATTTGTGTCATGTCGTATCAACCCACAAAATAAGCGAGTCGTGTTTGTGTCGAAGGTTTTAACATGATTTCAAATTTGTATCGTACTCGTGTCAAATTTATATCATGTCATGTCGACCTAAATTGCAACCTCTAGGTGTCTGTGCGACACTTGAATAAGGATAGAAGCGTTTTATTCCGGATATACAACATTTAAGGGAAGAAGATTGAGATAAATAACATTAATATGTTGAAATAATGCATCAGGTGTTACGGACTACAGTGAAAAAAATTATTTATTTTTAATCAAATATTCATGATTAAGGTGCTTTCACACCAGTGTATGATTACATTTGCATTCACCATGAATATAAACATTCTGATTTTTCTAGTTAGGAGTTATATAATATAATATAATATAATACTATGTACAATTATATATATGTGTGTGTGTGTGAGGCATTGAAATAGAGAAAGAAGTGTTTTATTCTAGATACACGACATTCAAATAGGGAAAAATCATTGAAAAATAACATTAATATGTTGAAATATTGCATCAGGAGTTATGGACTACGGTGGAGAGAAAAAAAATTAATCAAAGATTCATGATTAAGGTCTATGTAGCATCGATACTGACACGAGACACGATACGACACGACACTTCGACACGTTAATTCTAAAAAATATTAGATTTCGACACGTTAGTACAAGTTTTGATATTAAACATTATTTTTAATTTATGTCATGTATATTATATTTAATACTCAATAATTTAACAAAAAATAAAGTTAAATTTATAATACCCATCAATTTTGCAAAGAAACATAAATTATCCCAAATATTTATATTAAACTCAATAAAATAATCGTAATCCAACGAATCTAATAATTGGAACTAAAAACGCAATGCAACACAACCTTTAAACCTTTTTTAAGTCTCTACAACTCGTGTTGAAGTGTCGGGGAGTGTCAGAGTGTTGGAGAGTATCGGAAAGTGTCGGACACGACACGTTAGGATTTTTGAAGAGTCGGTGCTTCATAGATTAAGGTGCTTTCAAATCAGTGCATGATTATATACACTTTTACATTGATTATAAGTATAAACATTTTGATTTTTCTAGTCAAGAGTTATGTAGAATATGTGTGTGTGTGTATGTGGCATTGAAATAGGGAAAGAAGCATTTTATTCTAGATATACAAGATTGAAATAAGGAAAGAAACACCGAAATAAAGGACATTAATATGTTGAATAATGCATCAAGAGTTACTAACTACGGTGGAAAAAATTATTATTATTTTAATCAAAGATTCATGATTAACATGTTTTCACACCAATGCATGAGTATATATACATCTACATTCACCATAAGTATAAACAATTTGATTTTTCTAGTCAGAAGTTATGTAGAATGTGTGTGTGTGTGGCATTGAAATAGGGAAATAGGCATTTTATTATGGATATACAATATTGAAATAAGAAAAGAAACACTTAAATAAAGAACATTAATACGTTGAAATAATGCACCAAGAGTAATCGACTATGGTGGAAAATTTATTTATTTATTTATTTCAATCAAAGATTCATGATTAACGTGCTTTAGGGCATGTTTGGTGCAATGTAAGGTCTGATAATATAAGTTTATACTATACATTATAATATTTTTAGTTGTTTGATGTGACAATCGTGTAGTATAAGCTTATACAGCAAAACTCTTAATACATCAAAATGATATATAATTTAATCAGGTATTTGGAGATGGGATTAGACCTTACAAGTATTGATGTATTAAGTTAATCCCCTCCTGAATTTTTCTCTTTCCATTTTACCCCTTTCTTCCCCATTCATCGTAGCTCTCATTTCTCTTCTTCCTCCGCTAACATCGCCTCGCCTGTCACCGGAGCTCGGCAGCGAACGAATCACCATACTTAGCTAAAAACTCAGTTTGAAGCATTATCCATCACAGACGGCATAAGATCTATCAGTAATTAGCGTTTGCAACTTGCAACTGCTCCAAGCTAAACACCGCAATTCATTTACAAGGTACAAATCTCCCTCTCATGTTTTCTTCACTTTCTTTTTAAAATTTCCAATTCCTCTGGCTGTTTGTTTACCGAGAAAATGTAAGAAAAATGGAACTTATGTTTCTGCTATTTTTCATTTTAGATGGTGGCTGGGTCATACATCCATGGTTTCAGTTTGATTGTTAAATTCATCAAAGGTTATATCGCCATAGATCTTGATTTTTCTTTTGCTTTATGCCCTAATTTATACCTCTTTTTTGTGTCAAGCGAACTCATCTAAAATCAAATGCTTTAATTGGTTTTTAATAAAGTGTTTTTCTAGAATGAAATCTTACATTTTCTATTTGTTTACGAAGTTCACTAGAATCATGGTTTTGGATTTATCGTTCTGTGTCATCTTGATGGAAATGGCATTGTTTAATAAGCTTGAACGGTTTTAGTAATTTATTCTATGCCCAGATTGAAAGCTGTAGTTGAAGAAACGAATGCATTATTACTTGCTTGCATTAACAGCTTTTGACATATGTCAAATGGCTTTTTTACCTTTCTGGTTCGGTCTTTACATGAAGCAATCCTTGTATTTGTATTTCTTTTTAATATTAACTGGGGGTGTATTCTTATCGTATCAGTGGTTTGTCTCGATATGCATTCACACTACCTCCTTCTATTCAAGTATTTATCAATGTGTCTATGCACAATATATATAGCTGTGAGGCAAAAAAATTACTAAGCTTAAGATACTAGAAGCGATAGCAGAAGCATAAGGAAAATCATCTCTGCATTTGGTCCATTTTAAAGACAAAGTTCCTGAGAAGGAAAGAACGAGAAGGAAAATCATCTTTGTTGATTGAATAAACATCTTATTCATATATTTGTATTTTTTTAATGGCATTGAAAACATTTATTTGCCCAACGATGAAGTGCACAAAATAATTTTGGGGTGAATGAATAACTGAACATGGTAAGTTATTGTTACTTTAAGGGGTCTTAAGTCTTAACTCCTAATGGCATTTTGAAGTCAGGTATTTTTAGAAAACTGAAATTGAAATAAGCTAGGTGCATTTGGAAGAGACTCATAATATGGTAAGTTATTGTCCACTTTAGGGGGTCTTAACGATGTTGTTGATGATTTCTGCACGGTCCAATATTTAGAGCAATGATGATATCAGGACAGAAGGCAGCACATTTGGCATTGAAGGCATTGGGGAAGAACAATGCAATTGATGGAACATGTGAAGTTGGAAGAAAAGAGCCAGAGTTTGTTTTGGCTTCTGTTGATAATGAGATTTTTGGACATTCGGATTGATAGATTTTTATAAAAATTTATATCATATGACATATTTGGAAGAATTACATGAATTCTTTTTAAAGGGTATTTTTGTCAAAAATATTTATTTTTATCCTATCTGGTATTATACAGTGCATTACCAAACACTGGTTAGTATTATTTTATACAATATATTATCTTATACAATGTCATACCAAACATTGGACAATATTAAAATTTAATCAAGTCTTATACAATCAGGCCTTATACTATCAGGTCTTATACTATCAGGTCTTATACTATACAGTACACCAAACATGCCTTTAACACCATTGCATGATTATATATACTTTCACATTCTCTATAAGTATAAACATTTTGATTTATCTTGTCATTAGTTATGTATAAGATATATATGGGTTATATGAGTGTCAAGTCACTGGATATAAGCATTTGTCCAGTCACTAAATCATAACCATATAAAGATAAATAAATTGTGATAAAGAAAGAGAGAGAAAGGAGGAATCATAATAATTCAAAGATGAATCAATTAATATAAGGAAATAAATGAATAAAATGACGTAGTTTAATACTAACTTGATCATCCAGTGACATAACAAACAATAAACCCTATATATATATATATATATATATATATTAGTGTGTGTGTTTATGTAGCATTGAAATAGAGAAAGTCATAAAGAAATGTTTTATTCCAGATATATGACATTGAAATAAGGAAATAAGTATTGAAATAAATAACATTAATGCATTGAAATGATGCATCAAAAGTTACGGACTATGGTGGAAAGATTTTTTTTTCAATCAAAGATTAATAATTAAAGTGCTTTCAATCTGGTGCATGATTATATATACTTTTACATTCACCATGATTATAAACATTTTGATTTTTCTAGGCATGAGTTATGTAGAATATATGTATATCTCTGTTGTTGAAAGAGAGTACGTATTTGAAGTTGGTGTATGCATAAATGTCAACTCAAGTAAAATTTGTATTAAAATATTATGTTGGATATGGTATATTAACGAATTGGCCAAAGGTGAACATCGATATGCATTGTAAGAAGTGTATCTAGGTCTATAAAGCATGTTGGTATACATGTATATAACTCAAAGAATTAATATCTTTAAATCTTTATTGCTAGTAGTATGTTGTGCAAAATTGTAACTTCCAAACAATCACATCTTACCCAAGTGCGTGTTATCAACAAGTAATATAAGATTTCAAATATTGTTCTCACGAAGAAAACTATAAAGTGTATTCAAAGTGAAGCAATATGAAATAATCATTTTTATATAAAAACTAAGGGTTCACTTTTTCTGCAGTTACTGTAGATAAGTTATCTGCAGTAAGCCTAATACAACGTCGTTTTGGGACGAAAATCATGGTATTTTTGTAATTTTAATTTATTTCAGGGTTATTATAGTCATTATAATTATAGTTTTTTAATATTTCAATCCCAAAACGACGTCGTTTTCATCTGCAGTAACTGCAAAAATATTTTTCTGAAAAACTAATCACTAAACTTAAAATTAAATGTAAAAGTGAATAGAAGATAGAGAGTTAAGTTCAAAAGTCTACTGAGATCAAATTTCCAAATACTGTAATTAACATTGAATGCTACAATAATGCACAATACTTTTTATTTGGATATTATCCATCAATTTATCGTTTACTCGACTAGTTCAATTTGAGTCGCGTAGAATCATATAGGCAGCAAAGCTTTCCCTACCAAGTTTTAACACAAGGGCTTTCCCAGCGACTTAAACTCGAGACTATTAGTTAAGTTTAAATAACCCCTCACCAGTTGATTCACGTGTTTGGTAGTAATAATACGCAATACTCAATCATTAACTATAATAGGTAATTATATACATAGTTTTTCGACAATCACGTATATATAATTTAGAAATTAATTCTCATATCCCTATGCAAAACTAATCATTGAATTCGATTAAGAACAAATTCTAGTGGTTGTGTGGTGCAAACCACCCATATATTCACAACTAAATTAAGTTATATAACATAATTAATCCACATTGCCAAATGGTGTTTTAAATTCACTTGCTTTCTAGCAACCTAAATTCTAAGACAATTGTCTATTCCTTTCCAATAAATAAACAAGATTAATTAAAATAAAAGTACTTTATCAAGCAACTAACTAAAAACAACCAAAGTAGAGTTTAGGCATTTGTGACTTTATTACTATACAAGTACTCTTTCATCCAATCATAGGGAATTCAACTCATAATTAAAGAAAGAATCGTTGAAACACAAACAATAATGGACGAAAATCTTGTTGTAGCACTGCTCCTGCAGCTACTACATCGCCACCTATCTCCATCGTACTTGTGTTGAACCATAGATCATGAAGACTATACAAGTGAAGTTTTAATGATTACAAAGCACCAACAACCTCAACATGGAAGCACAACATGGGCAGTGGAACAAGTTTTAAATGGTGTAAGAAGACCAAAGCAAAGTGCAAAAATGAAAAGAACCGCTCAAATGCACAATGTCAACCTAAATGTCAAAAAATTCAAGTGATGAACGCACTACAATGCTCAAACTATACAAGAAGACTTATGTTCTTATTGTTTGTCATAAGTTTTAGAGTCATAGAAACTTAGAGATTAAGTTTATTGAGCTTTAACTTGAAAAATTGCACTTAGAAGTCATAAACTCATATAAGTGACATTTATATCATTGATCATGCATACAAGATCACACACACATGGAAATAAATTTGTTATATGAGTGTGAGACATGAGCATACACATGTTAGAAGTCACTAGAAAGAACTTAGATGCATTAAAATTCAAAATATCAGCAAGCAAACTGTAATATCAGCTGAAGTAATCGATTATCTGGATCCAATGAAAAAGTAATACCTGATTAATAGTAATCGATAATCTCATTGCTTTGAAGAAGTAATCGATTACCCCACGAGAAGTAATCAATTACTCTCTGTTTTGAATGACTTAAACTCTAAGTAATTCAAATAATTAGATGTCCAAAAGCTATAAATGACTAGTAACTCAATTGGGTATCTATATAACCACTTCTTAGGGGTTTAAAACTAAGAATTAACACTGAAAAACATTAGATCACCAAAAATCAAAGATTGAACTTATAACACCTCGTATTTCTAAAACGTATAATTATATATGAAAATAAGGATTAAAGGGTAGGATTAGTGAAAATCCGGAAATTAAGGCCAAAATACAAAGGAAGGGTAAAACGGTAATTAGCCAAACATGTAACCCTAGGAAGGTAAAATTGATTAGGAGGTCTCAGATGAGAAAACTAATCCTGGAAATGGATTCAGAACGAAAAATCGAGTGGTTAGGCAAGTTTCTGAAAATTTGGTGAATAGTGATTTTACCGGTTAAAAATATTGCGGTACAGTTGCACCGTAAAACGTGCTGAATGAATTTTGAGCTCTAGGTTTGGATATAAGTTATAAATGGTACATGGGACTAAGAAATATGATTTCTGGTGAAAATTGACGGAAATTAGTGAGTTTGGGGAAGCGTACCCACTGCGCGCGTAACAGCTTAAAACTGCAATTTCTTCGAACGACCGGAAAACTCCGGATTCATCTGATCCAGGGCAATTAAAAGACAATGATTAATGTTAAAAATTAGAGTTTCTAGTTAGTTTAGGAAATTATGAACGTTTAGCAGAATAGGAGGAAAATTCAAATTAGTTTGAAATCGCGTGAGGTGGCAGTGGGGCCCACCTCACTTAAGTGGACCTTGCCACTTGGACAACACCACAAATCTGATTTTCTCTCTCCTCCTCCCTCCTCCAAAACCGTGCTTGGCTTCCATGGAAGGGGAGATTTGCTTCCAAATTTTCTTTCTCTCATAACTCCCTCCATACAACCCCGAATCAAGAAAAGTTTGTGAGCAAAGTTGTTGAAAATCATCATCCGAACACAACCCACCGATTAGTTTTCCTTGAAACCCTCTCATTTGAGAGAAAATGGCCAAAACCAGCCACAAAAATTGGAGAAAAATGGAGGTTTTTAGAGTTGTTTGTTTAAGTCATTGCTTGGGGATCACTTGGAGGGGTCATAGGCCAAGCTTGTGAGTATATTTCAACACTTTTTATGGCTTGATTCATGAATCTAAATTTTGAAAACCTAGAGCTAAATTGTGTGATTGATGTAGTTAGAGAGCTCAAATGGAAATTGTGTATTAGACAATTGTGGCTTAGAATGATGTTTTAGAGTGATAAATGTCATAAAAATTATTGATGAAATTGGGATTTTAACTTAGTACTTTTTGGTTAAGGTTTCATGACTTTATGATTTTGATTGGTTGAATGATTGTGTAATTGAATTGTGAAATGGTTGTATGAGTTAATAATAGGATTGTATGATGTGTGAGAATGTTGAATTGGATTGAATAACCCTTGGTGTAAGGCTATGAGCATTTCGACCATGTAGGGTAATAGGGAAGTTGATGTTATAAAATTATGTGGTTGATGTGTTGTGTGGTTAAATAGTATTTGGATGGGTTGTATGATGAGTTGATGCATTGGAAATTAATAGAAAAATGCTTAGAGTGTGTGTGATGTGTATTTGAACCTAGAATGGAATAATTGGTAAAATGGTGTTGTGATGGTGTAGGATGGAAAATGGGACTTGAAATGGTGTTGTGGTAGCCTTAGGATGCTAAAGAAAAATAAAAATAAAATTTAGAAAAATAGCCTTAAATGGTCGAACCTACCTAGTGGGAGGGGGAATTTTGACATTTTGTAATCTTGGTTTATTGCACTTTGTATTAATGATCCTTGTGCGATCATTGTAGGTTGCCTCCCGCGGAATTGAACTCAGAACCGTGAGCTTGGTGGGTTGCCTTTGGTCCCGGACCAAAGGGATTTTGGCATCCCTGTTTGTACCAAGCTCGGGAACGTATTAAATTGGAGCTGAAAGAAGGAGATTATTCAGGTAATCCCTTGGTACTGGGGTTTGATCCCCATGTGTGCTCCACCATGCCCATTGAGGGTAATGGTAGGAAATGTATGTGAATAATATAGTATAACATGCTCATGCATATTGTATGTATAGTGGTACATAGGATGTACCGTGTCTCTGGCCAATAAACTGTTGCCTTCGGGCGTTAAGGACTTCCACTGGATAGGTCTCCATGAGGGAGTTCCAGTTGACCTGGGGTCGTGGTGTGTGATCCGTAGAGGAGCACACTAGGAAGTCTCGGGTGGATATGGATGGAGGGTGCCTTAGTTGATGTTCTGGGAACACTCCTTGGTTTGAAACTCGTAGGCTATGGGCCGAGGCCACTAGGCCGGACGTTGCGTGGTGTTGGCATTGACCATTCCAGCTTCATCGTATTTTGTTTCCCTATGCTCCCCTACTTCACTAAATCCCTTGTTTTATCCCGTTTTTAAATGTTATATTATGTTGTTGATATGCATCGAAGTGAGCCATGGGGCGGAGTATCCTCCAGAACCTTTGGATTACTGAGATATATCCGTATATCTCACCCCGCTTTGGAGACTTTATTTCAGGTAGTGGTTGTGGTGCTGGAGCGGCGGGCAAGAGGCCCGTAGGTTGAGCATGAGGATTTATATTGGATTTTGCATTTTGAGGCCATTGAGCCTAGGCTAGACATAGGGCATGAACACTGTATGTAGAGTTAGTATTATGCATTGTATCATCGATGTTCATGCCATGTTTTGTCTAAGTTTAGCTTATGTGTACCACTTTTATTTTGGAGGATATATGTATATATTGATGTTGTTTCTTTAACGTTGATGTAATATTTCTAAGAAGTATTGTAAAATGTAATTTGAAGACCTTGCGTAATATTGAAACATGTATATGATGAAAGGGTAATAGGCCTATTCTAGGATTGATTTATGTTTTATGTTCAAGATGCATGCAATTGAATATGGTTATTGAAATTAGTTTAACTTGGAGAAAGTAAGCATGTATTATGATTATGGATTAAATTTGATATAAACTGTGAAGGGTTGTAAGAGCACCAAGGCATTGCTAGTCCTTGTGTGGCACCCATGATTATTAGGTACAAAATTGAGGTTAGATAACACACCTTCAAAGGTGGGATTTATTAGAAAAACAAAGGAAACTCTAGCGAAATTTCTAGAAATTCGCAGAATTTAGGTGAACTTTGGGAGAGCATATCTCTCTCCACAGAAGTCCAATGGGACGTGCCATACAAAGTTTTAAATCTTGAGATATCCTCTACCTTGTGTTAAAATTTGAGAATTTTATGGGTTGCACGCAGCCCTGTAGAGGCCAGGGAAACCGGACTGTACAGAACGCCCCTGTAGAGGGGGTTGTTTCTGGTTGTTTTTGAGAATTTTATTCCCGCTTCGTTTCTTGGTCAAATTATATGCATGATATGTCAAATTTAATCTTTAGGTGTCTAGTTTACTGTATAAAAAATTGAGAGCAATTGGTTGAGTGGATTTTCCATAATCACTGAGAGAGTAAGGACTGTTTGAAGCCTGTTTGAGGTTGGCTGGCATATTTGCTTGTCCAAATTCAAACGGCGATATCCGGAGCAAACGAGAACTTTATGACTTGTGTGATATCTTCCTAGAAAGGTAGTTAAGTCTAGAATAACATACTAAAATATGAGAGGTTCGCAGCATGCGGTTTATCCACAGTAATTAAAAGACCGAACCATGTTTGGATAGGTAGAAAACGTAAAAATGAGATTTTAGCTAAGTGGGTTTATGGGAACCCCTTAGTGACTTGAGAGAAGTATTTTATCATATATAAATAGTTTAAATAATTATTCCGCAAAGAGTTTACAGTTACGGTCATAACTTTTATTTATTACGCTTTATTATTATTTTAAATGCTCGCGTAATAAAACGGAAAAAGTTTACTCGCATTTTTATAAATGAATTGCTGTGATTGTAACTGCGCTTAATATCATAATTAATGTTACCAATACCGGTGTACAACGGGCTGTTACAGAACCATTTTAGACTCTATTTGCATATCAATGAGAAAAAGCTCAATATCTCTTTCGTTTCTTAATCTTTTTCTGATTAGTTTTGTAATTCTGAACGTGGAGAGGTTACCCTACATCTGTTTTAACAAATTGTACTGTCGTAATCCGTTTAGTGAAGTGAAGTGATTCTATAGGGGTATAGGTTGAGATTGATCAAGATTAGATCAAGATTCTTGTAAAATTCCTTTGTACAGTGGTTTTTCAAGCAATTGTTGAAAGTTTGATGATAGTGGAATGATCGGCATCAGTCTAGATGTAGCTCTCAACTGGTTAGAGGGTGAACCAGGATAAACTCAGTATTTTCTTTTCTTTTCCCTTCTCTTTCGATTCGCTCTTATAACTCAATTTTGTATGTTATACATGTTACTTTGATTCTGTTAAAGGGTTGGGAATTGCTAGTTTTCTATTTGATTTCATTTTTTATTGTTTGCTTGTAAATGAGTATTGATTTACATTGTTTCTTGCAAAAGAAGTAACACGCAATTCACCCCTCCAGTGTAATTATTTTAGCCATATTTTCTTTACAACTTGCAGCTTCTCTGAGGACTCTCCCCTCTCTCTAGACCTTTGAAACAATGTTTTTGGATATAATTTGATTGATTGGATTCAATGATGTTTAGAAGTGTGTGATTGCCTCTTTATTTATAGACTTGGTTGACTAGGCCTTAAGTTAGGGTTTGATTGTTGATCTCATTCAAAAACAGCCTTTAAATATGATCTTGTTTAATCTTTAGCTTAGAATTTTGATCTTGATTGTTTTAAATAAGGCTTGATTTGAATGTATGAATGTATGCATCAATGAGCATCAGTTAAGTAGATTAAATAATTCACGGGAATATTAGGAGAGTAACTTAAAGGATTGAGATGGAGAATAAGGAATTAGTCTTGCACCTATAGCCATGAGATTTTGAGCCTAGATAGTTAATTGATTCAGTTGCACTTCACTATATGAAAACACTCTAGAACTTATTTTATTTCTTGCTTGAGATGGTTTGTGGTATAAATTTGTTGAAATGATAGAGACATTTTCTTTCTTATAGCGAGATAGCCAAATAGCCACCTATATGTTAATTTTTTTTATTTAAACCCCTTGAACCTAGGCCTATTTGTTCTTTTATGACCTATACATGTGAATAATCACTCCACATACATATCCTCACCCGATTTAGATTGGATTTCAGATTTAGAGTGAGGATTGAGTATAATTGTAATAAATTAAAATGTTGATATATAGAAGATAAAGGTGAAAAGGGCAAAAGTCAATGACAGATGGTGTGGTTAAATAAAAATAAAATATACATAGAAAAACAAAAACAAAAAATTGAAAAAGAAAAAGTTGAAAAAATAGGAAGTTTAATTATTGCAAAGGTATTGTTTCATGAATAAAAAGATGTGAAAAAGTACAAAAGATGACGAGTTGAAAAAAAAAAATTGTGTTATGTAAATGTGATACACAATGATGCTTATTCCTACTTCAATCTGACTTCCAATCTTATAGACATTTCTTTTGTATTTATTTCCTTCCTATTAGTCAGGCCAAATTACAGCCTTAATAAAAGACCTCTTGATCTACTGTATACAGCAATAAGACTGTGGAGAGTGAGTATATAACCAAGCATATGATAGTGTTGATTCATTAAAGAATGAGTGAAACACATACCCTCAGACAGTTGACTATCAGTGAATTGGAAATTCTAGTGAGGAAGTGTTTTTACTTAATTTCGCTATTCTTTATCTTGAAAATTCTTGTTAAAATTTTATGACTTGTGGATTATGACTACTTGCTTAATTTGGTGTCTCGTTATCTTTTTACATTAACATCAATACTCCATTGATTGACTTGCTGAAAATTCTTTTGACTTTTGTTTTCCTTATATTATATTCATGTCTATGCACTTTTCAATGTTGCCAAAAGGGGGAGAAATAAGTTGATATTGAGAAATGTATGTGAAAATGAAAGATACGTACCCATTATGTTTAATCTAACTCTGATACCCCATTACTTGCATAAATTATATTTAATGACCTAGTAGAGCATACTTTGAGGGGAGCATATAGTTAAGGGAGTGTCACATGCATAAAATATGATTTCCTATGATACTAACCTCATTTCTCAATGAAGTGTTGGTCATCATCAAAAAGGGAGAGATTGTTGAACCATAGGTTACAAAGCTAAGGCATTGAAGTTTTGATGATAACAAAGCACTAACTACCTCTACATGCATGAACAACATGAAGAGTAAGAGAACATGCAAAAGTAAAGGGATAACTTTAAAGTGCAAAGTGAATACCAAATTCAAAGTTTCCAAATGAAGAAAGAAACTATAAGATTCAAAGATTAAAGACCAATGGAGAAACATGAAGACTCGAGCTAATACTATTTGTAATTGTATTTGGAGTCTTAGGAATGTCGAGATTGAGTTTATTGAGCTATATCTCTCAATGTTGCATTTAGAAGCCATAAACTTATGCATTAAGAGAATCGCATGCTGGATCCATACATACAAGTCTCACAAACATGGAAAACTGTTAGATTGATGCTAGAATCATGCATTCATGTTTGAGAAGTGAGAAACAATCCTATAGAACTCACTTGGATCGAAATTACAAGTTATAGGATTGCTGCACTCAAATATTCGATATGGATATTTGAATATCCGGATATGGATATTTGAATATCCGGATATGGATATTTGAATATCCGGATATGGATATGTGCATATCGGTCCGTGAAATATCCGGATATAGATATGTTGTCACACGATTAATGAAAAATTAGGATTCTCACAGCTATAAACAGTCATGTAACTCATATAACTCCTATATAAACATGCATTGAGGGTCCCTAATCATGTTTTTACATAAAAAAAAATAAGATTATTGAAAACACAAGGATTGGTGGGAGCACTGACGAAATCTGCACCATTGATTAAATCAATGGCCAAGACAGCACCTTTAAGGAGCCTTTCACCTATAAATACTGAAGAATTCCCCATTTTCAGAAGCTTTTGGCACTCTTGAAGAGGACTCAGTGTCCCTCTTTGAAATTTCTTCTCTTTTTATTTTTATTTTTTTTATTTTCTTTTTGTATTTAGGATTTCATTATGTTCCTTAGTATGAGCTAGTTATTTTAGTAGGAAAAGATAAAGTAAAAGTACCCCTCTTTATCTTAGGTTGAACTTGTAATGAAAATCTATTTTCTTTAACAAAATATGTGTTGTTTCTTGGTTTAATGTTCTAATATTGTGATGCCCCTTGGTTTGCAACTCTATCCCGGGACCATTCGGTCGATGAGTCCCTCACAAGGCAGTGTGGAGCAACGTTAGAAATCTTAGGGTATTTTGCTTTGAGTTAGAGGAATATCCGGAAGGAGGAGCACTGTGTAAATTACTTTTGCTAGTGATCCCTTCAGTCATGCTCTTTTGAGAAGGAAAACATAATCTCCCTTGAGCTTTAATCCATATGACTCTTAACGTAGTTTGGTGTAAAAGGCCTTTGCTCCAGACTGCTTGGGTATAACACCTCGTATTTCTAAAACGTATAATTATATATGAAAATGTGGATTAAGGGGTAAGATTAGTGAAAATCCTGAAATTATGGCCAAAATACAAAAGAAGGGTAAAATGGTAATTTATCAAACACGTAACCCTAGGAAAGAAAAATTGAGTAGAATGTCTCAAATGGAAAAACTAACCCTGGAAATAGATTGAGAACAAAAAATTGAGTGGTTAGGCAAGTTTCTGGAAATTTGATGAATAGTGTTTTTACCATGTACAAATATCGCGATACAATTGCATCGTAAAATGTGCCGAATGAATTTTGAGCTCTAGGTTTGGAAATAAGTTATAAATGGTATATAGGATTAGGAAATATGATTTCTGGTGAAAATTAATGGAAATTAGGGTTTTTGGGGAAGCGTGCCCACATCGCGCATAACAACTTAAAACTGTGATTTCTCCGAACGACCAGAAAACTCTGGATTCATCTGATCAAGGACAATTAAAGGACAATGGTTAATGTTAAAATCAGAGTTTCTAAATAGTTTAGAAAACTATGGACGTTTAGTGGAATAAACGGGAGATTTGAATTAATTTGAATCGCGTGAGGTGGCGGTGGGACCCACCCCACTTAAGTGACCTAAGCCACATGGGCTGGCACTATTCATGCATCACTTTCCTCCCTTCTCCTTGGCAAAACCCGCGGCCTCCATTGGTGGGAGACAAAGCTTTGCTTCAAAGTTTCTTTCCCTCCAAACTCACTCAAATCTCCACCGAAATCAAACCTCCACTACATCAAACTTTAAGTAAAGGACCTTCCAAACACAACCATGGTAGTTTTAGGGCTTGAAATTTAGTGAATTGGGAGAAAAAGCACATTTAAGTCCGCGACCAAGTGAAGGTTTTTGAGATTCTTGGAGTTTATTGATCCTCCAATGCTTTGGTATGGTATGGAGGAGTCTTAGGCCTTGCTTATGAGTAAGTTTCCACACTTTTAATTGGTTGATTTTGTAGATTTGATTTTGAAAACCTAAAGCTTTTGTGTATGGGTTGATATGGTTAGAGAGCTCAAATTAAAAATGTGTATTAGATAAAAGTGGCTTAGAATGATATTTTATAGTGATTGAACTCATAAAAATTATTGAAGAATTGATTGGTAACTTAGGCAAATTCTGATGTGAAAATTCAATACTTTGTGAATTGGTATGATTGTAGGATTGTATAATTGAGTTATGTAGTAATTGTATGAGTTGATTATAGGATTGTATGGTGTGTGGCAGTGTTGAAATGAATCAAGAATCATTTGGTGGACATGCATGTGGATTTCAGCCAATGAGAGGAAATAAGGATGGATGATGTAAAAATTGTGTAATTGATATTGTGTGAATATGAATGGTGTTTAAATAGGTTGTGTATTGAGTTGATGCATTAAATTGGAAGGAAAATTATGAAGTAATGTGTGTGTGTGTGTGTGTGCATTTCGGCCAAGAAGGGCATAATTAGGGAAAATGGTGATGTGATGGAATATATGGCTTAAATTGGTGTTGTGGTAACCTTAGGATGTTAGTGGGAACTTGAAATAAAATTAAGAACATGGTTTATGGATTATAGGCCATTTGGCTGAATCTATGTTTATGGAGGGGGGAATCTTGGTGCTTTATAAATTTGGTTGGTGTCACCATGTGTTGATGATCCTTGTGTGATCATTGTAGGTTGCCTCTTAGGACTTAAACTTGGAGCATTGAGCTTGGTGGGTTGCCTTTGGTCTTTGATCAAAAGGATTTTAGTAAGTGGTTATGTAAATATGCATGAATACATTAATAAGCATGTATATGTTTTATTTGATTGTAATTGAGATAGGAATGACCTATGTGTAGGCATTTCTTGTTGGATCAAGCTCAGTGGCATATTGAATTGGAGTTACCAAGAAAGGGAGCTATCATCAGGTAATCCCTTGGTACTGGGGTTAGTCCCCGTGTGTGCTCCACCATGCCCCTTGGGGGTAGTGGTTGGAGGTGTATGTTAGTGATATGTTATAACATGCCCATGCATTTATGTATGTATAGTGGTACATAGGATGTACCGTATCTCTGGCCAGTAGACTGTTGCCTTCGGGCCTTACGGACTTCCATTGGATAGGTCTCCATGAGGGAGTTCCAGTTGACCTGGGGTCATAGGGTGTCATTCGTTGAGGAGCACTCTAGGAATGTCTCGGGTGTATATGGATGGAAGGTGCCTTCGTTGATGTTCTGGGAACACTTCCTTGGATGAGAACCCGTAGGCTATATGCCGAGGCCAATAGGCCGGATGTTGCGTGGCTTTGGCATCGACCATTCCATCTTCATCGTATTTTTACTCCCTATGCTTCCCTACTTCACTAAATCTTTTGCTTTATCCCTTTTTGGTTGTTGTGATATATTATTGATGTACATATGAGTAAGCCACTGGGCGGAGTAATCTCCAGAACCTCTGAGTTACTGAGATATATTTGTATATCTCATCCCGTTTTGAGAACTTTATTTCAGGTAGTAGCAGTGGGGCAGGAGCTGTGGGCAAGAGGCCCATAGGATGAGCACGTGGACATAAAGCCTCTTTTTCCTTTTGTGGCCACTTGGCCTAGGCTAGACTTAGGGCATGAACATTGTATATTGATTTAGGATTATGCATATTGTCATCTTTGTTCATGCCATATTTTATCTAAGTTTAGTTGATGATTTACCATGTTTATTTTGAGGATTCATTATGTTATAATTGGAGATTTATTTGTATTATGTTTTATTGGAGGCTTGTAATTATAATATTGGACCTTGTATATTATTGAAGATGATGTATGATGAAAGGGCATTAGGCCTATTTTAGTTGATGAATTATGCGTATGTTTAAAGAATGCATGCAAATGGATCAAAGTGATTGAAATGTTTTAAGTTTTAAAATTTGAGAAATGAAATGTAAAGTGAGCAAATGGATATAAATTATGATGGGTAGTAAGAGCACCAAGACATTGCTGGTCCTTGAGTTCCACCCGTGTCTATTAGGTACCCTTGATGATAGATAACACACTTTTACAAAAGTGAGATATGTTGGAAAAACAAAGGAGATGCTGCCGAAATTTCTATAAAATGACAGATTTTGGGTGAACTTTGGGAGAGCATATCTCCCTGCGCAAACGTTCAATAGGGATGTTCCATACATCATTTTGAAGATTGAGATGTCAACTACATTGTGTCAAAAATTGAGAACCATAGGAGTAGTACGCTGACCTGTAGAGGCCATTAAACCCGGACTGTCCAGAGATCCCCTGCGCTTGGGGCTGTCGGGACCTGTTTTTGGGAAATTTATTTCCGTTTCAATTCTTGGTCAAAATAACATACTAAAATATGGGAGGTTCCTAGCATGCGGATCTCTCGCAATATCCAGTTTACTGAACCATGTTCAGTTATACAAAAATTGTAAAAGTGAGATTTATGCTAAGCGGGTTTATGGGAACCCCTTAGTGACTTGAGAGAAGTATTATATGATAGCTAGGCATTTTTTTAAATTATTCCGCATTTAATTTTCAGTTATTGTCAAAACTTTTATTCATTACGCTTTATTATTGTTTTAAATGCTCGTGTAATGAAAAGGAAAAAGGTTACTCGCATTTTTATAAATGAACTGTTGTGATTATAACTGCACTTAATATCATAATCAATGTTAACAATACTGGTATACAACGGGCTATTATATTGGGTGTTAAAGCTTGATGATAGAGCAATCTGCCTTAAAGGTTGCTGGGAGCATATTCTGTTTCTAAAAACATATGACATTGTAGGAACGACCAAGAGGGCAAAAATACAAACCTAAGCTTACGATTTTTTTTATCTTGATTCTATATTATTTTATTTTTCTTTTGTTACTTGTTTGATAAATATACAAATCCCAAAAGAATTACCGTTTTGCTCTCTATTTCTGCCACTGTTGCTCCTAATTTCTTTATTTTCTGTTCATTGCTTTTAATTTCCACGTTGTCCAATTTCCTTCAAAGCAAAGTTTAATAAAACTTAAGGGAAAAACTCAGCTCTTAGTCACTCTATAACACCTTGCATTTCTAAATTATATATTAAAATATTAAACATAGATTAAAGGGAATGGTTAGTGAAAATCATTGAAATTAGGTCAAAATACAAAGGAAGGGTAAAACGGTGATTAGCCAACACGCAATCCTAAGAAGATAAAATTTGGGTAGAAGGTCTCAGATGGTAAAAATAACCCTGGAAATAGATTCAGAACAAAGAATTGAGTGGTTTGGAAAGTTTCAGAAAATTCAGTGAATAGTGTTTTTACCGGGTAAAAATACTGCGGTACAGTTGCACCGTAAAGCGTGCTGATTGAGTTTTGAGCTCTAGGTCTTGAATACAAGTTATAAATGATATATAGGACTAGGAAATATGATTTGTGATGAAAATTGATATAAATTATTAAGTTTGGGGAAGCGTACCCACGACGCGCTCAACAACTTAAAACAACATTTTCTCCGAACGACCGAAAAACTCCGGATTCATTTGATCAAGGTTAATTAAAGGACAATGGTTAATGCTAAAAATTAGAGTTTCTAAATAGGTTGTGAATTTATGGACGTTTAGTGGAATCAGAGAGAAATTCAAATTAGTTTGAAATCGCGAGAGGTGGCGGTGGGGCCCACCTCACTTAAGTGGACTTGCCACTTGGACATCACACAACAAAAAAACCACATTCTCTCTCCTTCTTCCTGCTTGAACCCGCGGCCACCATGGAAGGGAAGGGGAAGTTTGGTTTGAAACTTTGATCCACCAAAACACATCCAAATACTCATCAAATCAAAAAGTGTTGAACAGGAAAGTTGTTCCAAATTAGCTTGTGATCAACTTTCCTTCCTTATGGGTGCCACGAAATTGAGAGGTGGAGGAGATCATTGTGCTATGTTAGTGGCGGTTTTGTTCCATTTTGGTGGTGGTTGGTGGCAGTTTTGGACCGTTCAAAGGTTGAAACTCACTCTTGGGTTGCCTAGGAGTAGATTGGTGGTAAGCATTTCCACTCATTTGCGTTTTTGATTTTGGGGTTGTTGATGATGCCCTAAGTTGTGTTGTTTGATTTGTGTTGTTAGTGAGCTCAAATGGAAAATGTGTATTAGATGATTATGTCTTAGAATGATGTGTTAGAGCTATAAATGCAATAAAAATTATTGCTGAAAATATGATTTTAACTTAGGAAAATTTTGATGGTGCCATGACTTTATGTTTTGAAATTGTGATAGGATTGTGGAATTGGATTGTTGTAGGTGTATAATGTTATAATGTATGGTATGAGGTGTGGAATAGTTAAATTTGATTAAAAATCCCTTGGAATTGGTCTATGTTGAATTCGGCCAAGAGAGGAAAAGAGAGGAATTGATGTTAAAAAAAATTGGTTGGATGATGATGTGTTGTGTATTGTATGGTAATTAGGTGGGTTGTGTGGTGGTTGGAAGGTTGGAAAACCAATGGAAAAATAATTGATAGTGTTGAGTGGTGTAATGGAACCTAGGGCAAAATATTAGGCAAAACGGTGTTTGAATGAAGTAAAATGAAAAGTGGCACTTAATATGACCTTTTGGTAACCTAAGGATGCCTAAGAAAATGAGAAAGAAAATTTAGAAAAATAAATTGCAAAATAAACTAACAGGGCCGAACCTACCTAAGGTGGGGGAGGATTTTTGATTTTTGACGTTTTCGTATTTTGATAGATTGTCGTGTATTGATGATTCGTACATGGTTGTTGTAGGTTGCCGTACGTAGATTTGAACCCCGAATTGTGAGTTTGGTGGGTTGCCCTTGGTCTCGGACCAAGTGGGATTGAGGCATTTCTGTTGTGGAACGAGCTCGGAATATAAATTGCATTGGAGCTACATGGAGAGGATTATACAGGTAACCTCTTGGTACTGGGGCTTGATCCCCTTGTGTGTTCCACCATGCCCGTTGAGGGTGATGGTAGGAAGTGTATGTAAGTAATGTAGGATAACATGTTCATGCATTTATTATGTATGTTAGTGGTACATTGGATGTACCGAGTCTCTGGCCAGTAGACAGTTTGCCTTCGGGCATTACGGGCTTCCACTGGATAGGTCTCTGAGAGGGAGTTCCAGTTGACCTAGGGTCGTGGTGTGTGATCCGGATAGGAGCACACTAAGAAGTCTCGGGTGTATATGGATGGAGGGTGCCTTGGTTAGATGTTCTGGGAACACGCCTTGGTTGAGACCCGTAGGCTTATATGCCGAGCCAATAAACTGGACTTTGCGTGGTATTGGCATCGACCATTCCAGCTTCGTCGTATTTTGTATCCCTATGCTTTCCGATTTCTCTAAATCCCTTGCTTTATCCCGTTTTCAAGATGTTATTGTATGTTATTTATATGCATCGAAGTGAGCCATTAGGCGGAGTATTCTCCATAACCTCTGGGTTACTGAGATATATTCATATATCTCACCCTGTCTCGGGGGCTTTATTTCAGGAGGTAGCGGTGGTGCAGGAGCGGTGGGCAAGAAGCCCATGGTATGACTGAGACCTAGGATTAGTTGCTTTGCATTTTGGTGGCCATTGGGCCTAGGCTAGACTTAGGGCATGAACATTGCATATGTATTTAGGAGGAGATTTATTGTCATATTTGTTCATGTCATTTTGCCTAAGTCTAGTTACATTTGGATTATGTCATTTTGAGGTTCATTTATCATGTTTATTTTGGAGTATGTGTTATATATTATTTGAAGGTTAAGGTTTGTAATTGTAATATGTCATTGGAAGCCTTGTAAATTGTACATGAATTGATGTAACCATGGAGCATATGTAATATGATGAAAGGGCAATAGCCTATTTTAGGATTATGATTATGTGTATGTCTAGAAAATGCATGCAAATGGACCTTGATGATTGAAATATGTTAAGTGTTAACAAAGTAAGCAATGTGATATGAATTGCGTAATTTAATATAAACTGTGATGGGTTGTAAGAGCCCCAAGACATTGTTGGTCCTTGTGTGTGCCACCCAACTATTATTAGGTACATTTTGAGGTCATAGAGCACTTGTACAAATTTGGGATATATTGGAAAAACAAAGGTAACTCTGGCAATATTTCTAAAATATAAATAGAGAGTGTTGCCCAAATTGTCACCCTTATATGATGGAATTGAACCCCTTGGCCTTCATGGAAGTTATAGATATTCCTTTTACCTTTCCAATAAGACCAAGTTTGTGTCCATAGGATTAGTATAACCAAAGTTATGGATAAAATACCATGAATGGATGAATCTTCCCTGTTTTAATATCCCCCTTCAGAATTGTGGCGCTCTTGGCGTCAAGTTGACGCTATTAGCGCCACCCATCATTTGGAGGCAGGGACCTTGGCGCTACGGGTGCCAATTTGGCGCTATGAGCGTTGTCTTCTCTGCCTCTGGCGCGATAGTGGCGCTGTCAGCGTGGGTTTTGACGCTGTCAGCGCGGGGGGTCCTATGAATCAGCATCCCTTCTCTTAGAAAATGCATATCTTGGGCTACAGTGCTCCAAATTGAACGCAGTTTGAACCTACGCTTGTTATTGTTTTAAATGTTCGCGTAATAAACAAAAAAAGTTTACTAGCATTTTTATAAATGAACTGTTGTGATTGTAACTGCACTTAATATCATAATTAATGTTAACAATACCGGTGTACAACGGGCTATTACACACTCAGATTCTTTGACTTTGTTCAACCAGCTAGTGACAAGTGTTTGGTTGCTAACCTTGGTTTGAGAACGAATATGCTCCTTGAAGCGAATTGCTTTTTACTTATTGTTTGTTGTCAGTTTTTCATTTCTTATTTACACTTCTTTTAAACATCACTTTTACAATTGTTTGCCGAGGACTATAATCTGGGGCTCTGTGAAAATCCTGTATTGCTTGACGCGTGCGCTTGCACATTTCAGGAAGAGTTACTCCTCATTTGATTAATTGTTCCTCGTAGTAATTTTTGCTCCCTGCATGCTTCTGCTCCTATATTATCCCAGAGCACCTCTCGGGCCGACAAGCAATTGGCACCATTGCCGGGGATCATTTGGCAAAAGAAGTGTGTTTAAAAGAGGCATTTTCTTTATTTTCTTCTGTAGAGTTTGCATTTTTATTTTATTCTTGTCTATATTTTCTGTTTTGTTATGTTGCACCTGTTTATGACCATTGTTTATTCAAGGACTTAAAAAAATAAAAATGTCTTAAGTTTATAACATTGGTGATAATGGGAAAAATGAAAATAATAATTATAATGGATATAGAGGAGGACCAAATGGACATAGAGGACCACCTTTGAGTGATTTGGAAGCACAAATGGCAACACTTAACGACATTATCAAGAACTGGAAGCCAGCTGAATAATATAAACCCTCAACTCCACCAAATCAACTTTATTTTTCTCAATCTTTACAATCTTGTTCTGATTGTAATGGACTCCATGATTTTGGTAATTATAATACTGATTTTG
This sequence comes from Gastrolobium bilobum, assembly GCF_033153095.1. Classification (NCBI taxonomy): domain Eukaryota; kingdom Viridiplantae; phylum Streptophyta; class Magnoliopsida; order Fabales; family Fabaceae; genus Gastrolobium; species Gastrolobium bilobum. Next base: position 109,715 of record NW_026897547.1, read on the forward strand.
CTCTTGTTCGCTATACAGGAAACTATAGGCATAACCGGAGCAATAATCCTAATCAAGGATATAACAACCAGGGATATAAGAGCCAAAACAATGTCTGGAGCAATTCTGGAAACTACCATAATAGAAGAAGGTTTTACAGCACTACATCACCAAAATTCTGCAAAAAAAGAAGGTTTTAGGGCTGATCTGTCAAGAGCGACATCACTGATTGGTGGGAACACTAACGAAATCTGCACCATTGATTAAATCAATTACCAAGACAGCACCTTTAAGGAGCCTTTCACCTATAAATACTGAAGAATTCACCATTTTCAGAAGCTTTTGGCACTTTTGAAGATGACTCAACGTCCTCTTTTGGAATTTCTTCTCTTCTTCTTTTTATTTTCTTTTTTTATTTAGGATTTGATTATACTCCGTAGTATGAGCTAGTTATTTTAGTAGGCAAAGGTGAAGTAGAAGTACCTCTTTTTGTCTTAGGTTGAACTTGTAATGAAAATCTGTTTTCTTTAATGAAATATGTGTTGTTTCTTAGTTTAATGTTCTAATATTGTGATGCCCCTTGGTTTACAACTTCATCCCGAGACCACTCGGTCGATGAGACCCTCACAAGGCAGTGTGAACACCCGTTCAAAGATCATGAGGTAAACACGTAGTGTACTCTAGTCTTCATGATCATGATCCCATCAAAGATCCTGATGGGAACACCTATTCTATCCCTAGGGCCTTTATCTTTAAACACATATTAACCATATATATAAGGTAACACAAAATATGATAAAGATAAAGTATGCTCAAATTAAATTAACATGAAATACTAAATAGTAAAAGGTGTTCATCTGACTAAATATATTGTCTTTAGGACACCTATATACTAACAACTATTTTTATGAAGTTATCTTAACCCTTTGGTTGTTTCTGATTTGGATAAGGTGTTATCTTCATCAAATCTAATCAATTATTGAGTATTTATCCTCTTAACTACCTTATCTCTTGATTATCTTGAGTTATCTTCATTCTACCTTGATTTGAATTCAAGTGTCGTAATTATCTTTTTATCCAGCTTGTTACAGCTCAAAACGTAGCATTTTATTAATTCCACATTACTATAGCATTGCCACGACATTATCTTGCGAAATAAAGTCTCAATAGTCAGTTTTTTAACATCATAATCACATCAAAATTTATCAATTTAGCACATAATTATCCCAAAACACTTAGAAACATATATCATGCAACATTACACTCATTAATCATGCCTTAAGATAGTTTTTTAATCAAATTAGGCAGCATTTCATAAATTATAAGATCAAAATTAATTCTCACTTAGAGTGTTAACACTTATGAAATGCAATTTAATATATACCTTTATAATTAGATCTAAGTACTAAAACTATAATCTAATAATAACAAGGACTTTGCTTTATGATTAATATTTGGATCTTTAATCTTTTTTTGAACTTGATGCTTGACTTGTTAAATTTGACAATACTTTGATACTTTGTTAGACTTGATGTATATACTCTTTTACCATAACTTGTGACATTAAGTTTCTCTTGAGAATTGTCCATGGTTGATTGCCTTTGACATTTATCTTCCTGTTCTAATTCTTGCTTGTTGCTCTTGATCCATTTGCTATTGATTCCTTGTTATTTTCAAAGCTCATTCATGTTGTTATCAATATGTTGTCTCATCGTTATTCTTGTGTAGCACCATTATACATCTTAAGTCTTCACACATGGTCGATGAATTTTGCTTTTCACCAAAGTTCTTATATATTTGTTTTTGTGTTTTTGCTATCATCTAAATATATCTTATATCTGCATTTTTTATGTTAATTATGGTTCCTAATAAGGTAATTTTAAATATTTATTTTAAGTTACGGACTGAAAGTAAACCTAATATGAGACAGTTGTATGTTTAGGTTGCCAAACATAAATTAGATATTATAATAAATTGGATGTAAGATTAATAATTGGTTATTTCATTTATTACGAAACACAATGAATTAAGAGCAGCAAGGAAGAACTAGAAGAACAAAAGCAAACCATGGACAATCTTCAAGAGATGTTGATGTTGAAGGTATATCATCAGAAACGCGGAAGCGCATCGTACCGATGTGATGAGGAATGAAGAACACCGCTTTGATTACCTGAGATGAAGCAGCGAGCGTGACAATTTCTCACGTTCTGTTCTCCTCCTCAAGCCTCACGATCTGCAGCAACGCACCACGAACGGTCGCAATTCAGCTCTACGGTTGATCTTCCAGGCTATGACTCAAGGGGGATCAGGTGGTCGTGTGGGGAACCATTCAGATGATGAACGTCTGCCTCTTAGTGTTTCTGATGTCTGTAACCCCATGAGGCACTAGAGAGAAAAGACAGTTTATATACTCTGCCCAATCCAAGACTAACCCTAAGCTTCATGGGTTGAAATTAGTCTTTTGGGCTTACTCTCACTAAAGCTATTAGGCTTGAGTGAAAAGAGCATATTAAACCCAACAGATGTCACAAGTCATGGTAGAAAATGTATATATATCAAGTCTAACAAAATATTAAAGTACTCCCAAATTTAATAAATGAAGTATTAAGTTCAAAAGAAGATTCAAGATTCAAATATCAATATATAAAGCTAAATCATTATCATATCAAAATATATTTTTTAGGACATAATTATAAGCATATACGTTGAATTGTATTTCAAGAGCTAAAAGTATTTTCAATTTACATTGTTGAAAGTGCATGAAACTTTGGATAAATCTTTCAATGATAGATGAAAAAGGATTTAGCAAATTTTAATCTTATAAACTTCTTTCCAATAGCTAATTACATGTTCCAAAAATATTAGGAAACATTTCAGAGAAAAAAAAGGAAGAAAAAATACATTTATGCCCAATTTGGACTTTTATCACGATTTATGGAGATAAAACATCAATTTATCTAATAAATGAAAATATGTATGGATAAATAGATAAAGAACAATTTATTCGGATAAGAATAGATATTTATCCGATAAATGTTGTACACAAGTTATTCTAACGGCTATAAACGATCATATTTCGTTGGACACTTTATAAAAATAGTCCCAATAACTCAGACATTAAGAACATATTTTGCATCTAGAACATATTTTGAAAGCTTTTACAGTATAAATTACATATTATTCAATCTCTTCCAAAGACCATACATATTTGAACCCACTTCTCTTTAATTTTATTATCCATATTTTGAGATTTGTAATCATTTATATACCTTTCATACACTATGATTTTAAGTTTGAGGGTAATGAGGCCAACAAGTGTAAATATTTCCACGTGTCAGGTTTGAGGTTTGTTGAGTGAAATTATGTAATACTGGAGTGAAATTTTGAATTTACAATTGATAGATATCAAGGAACCATTTAACCGTTACATGGAGAGAAATTTGAGTACCGGAGATAGCCACAAAATAGACGATTTTACATTGTAAATGTGGATGATAGAGGAATTAAAATAATACTTTATTATGAAGATAGAAAGAAGCATAAAGAGATATTTTTATGCTGTGAATCAGTGAATGTAAATAATAAAAGCATTAAAATAATATTTCATTCCAAAAATGGGCAGTGGAAGAAGGGAACGAAGCTTTATAATAAATAAAATATAATACATTAATGGTTTAAAATATCCTAAAGCTCTGGATCCTAATAGGACTTTGGTCACTACCCATTCGGATGCGTCTATTTTATCGCATCACATGGAGGTTGATAAAGGAGGTATAAATGAAGATAGTGTTGAGATTGTTAAGGGGTCAGCAGGGTACCAGGAACCTGCAACCCTTATGGTTGATTGATGTCTTTGTTGGCTTGGAATTGTCGCGGGGCGGCAAAGAAAAGGTTTTTGGGAACCTTAACTAGTATGATCCGAAAACACAGAATAGATTTGACTGCTATTTTTGAACCTAGAATAAGTGGTGCGAAAGCTCAAAAGATTATTAAAAGAACAGGGTATAACAGCTGTATTGTGGAAGAAGCTCAAGGTTTCATGGGAGGGATTTGGGTTTTGTGGAACAAGGAGTTCTGTAATGTTACGATTTTGGAAAAGAACATGCAAATGGTTCATTTGAAAGTTTGTTTCTCCGATAATGTTGCGTTCTTATGCACATTTATTTACGCCAATCCTAGAGAAGAGGTGAGACGTAGCGTTTGGCAGGATCTTCGTCGGATTGCTGATTCTATGAATGAGCCCTGGCTTATCACCGGTGATTTTAATGAAATCGCATCCCCTTTTGAGAACGTGGAGGTGCCCCGGTAGATTTATATAAATGTAACAGATTTGCTTCCTTGCTTACGGATCTGAAGATGATTGATTTGAATAGTTCTGGTTCGAGATTTACTTGGCGTGGTCCTCGTTTCCTGAATATGGATAGAGTTTTCAAACGGTTAGATCGTGCTTGCAGTAACGATTTATGGAGGGTTACATTTGAGGAGGGTCATGTTAGAGCCCTTCCTAGGTTAAACAGTGACCATAACCCCCTTCTTATATCCTTGTCTTCTTCAAAAGATGAGTGGAAGGATCGTCCTTTCCGTTTCCATTCCTTTTGGCAGGACCATATCCTGTTCAATCAATTTTTAAAGGACAATTGGCACGTGCATGGGAACATTGCTGATTGTTTGAAGGTTCTTACCCCTTGCATTAAGGAGTGGAATGAGAAGGTGTTTGGGAATATTAAGCATATGAAGAATAAGTTGATGAGAAGACTTGAAGGTATTCAAAGAGCCATTTCTGAGCACAATAAAGATTATCTGGAGAAAGTGGAGTGCAAGATCAAAGCTAAACTTGAGGAGGTCCTTGATCAAGAGGAGTTATTATGGTATGAAAAGTCTCGATCTCAGTGGATTAATCAAGGTGACAGAAACACGAGATACTATCATACAAGGACTATTGTCAGAAGGAAAAGAGGTAGAATCGTGGAACTCAAGGATGATAATGGAAGTTGGATTCGTGAAGAGGAAGGCCTGGTTAAGATGATCCGCGATTTTTATATTAATCATTTCAAAGATGAAAGCTGTCATCGTGAGTGGATCAATACTAGATGGCCTATTGTTCCTGAGGAAGTCATGGATAAATTAAGGGTGAGTGTTACTAAGGAGGAAGTTAAAAAAGCTTTTTTCACAATGAAAGGCTCAAAAGCCCCAGGGGAGGATGGGTACATAGCTGCTTTTTATCAAAAGAACTGGAATCTGGTAGGTGATCAAGTATGGAATGCTTTCGTAGCTTATTTGGAAAACCCGCAAACCATTGCTGATATTAATGGTACGATTATTACCCTTATCCCAAAGGTTAATAAGCCTACATTGGTTTCTCAATTCAGGCCAATTTCCTTGTGCAATGTGATTTATAAAGGCACGAGTAAAGTTATAGTGGGTAGACTGAAGGAAGTAATGGAAGCTTTGGTTTCTGACAACCAAACCAGCTTTGTCTCAAACAGAAACTTGCAGAATAACATTATTGCAGCTAAAGAGATTGTCCATTCGATGACAAAGTTTAAAGGTAAGATGGGTACTATGGCCATTAAAATTGATTTAGAGAAAGCCTATGATAAGCTGAATTGGTCGTTTATTCGTAAGGTTATCTCTGAAATACAGTTTCCGTCTTGGATGGTTGAATTCATTATGGCGTCTATCACAACTAATAGTTTCAAAGTGCTTGTGAATGGGGGCTTGACTGAAACTATTATTCCTGAACGTGGAATTCGACAGGGTGATCCATTATCCCCATACATCTTTGTCTTATGTGTTGAAAAGCTATCTCATCTTATTGCTCAAAGGGTTGGTAGTGGTGTGTGGAAACCGATCAGAGTGTGTAGAGGTGGTCCAGCAGTCTCCCATCTCATGTTTGCAGATGATATTGTCCTTTTCTCTGAAGCTTCGGTGCAGCAAATGCAGGTAATAATGGAGTGTTTAGATCTTTTTTGCAGAATGTCTGGTCAAAGTATAAGTGTTCATAAGTCTACCATTTATTTCTCTTCCAATACATCTGATGCAACTGCAAATGCAATTTCTGCGCTCTTTGGGTTCAAAAGAGTTAGTAGCATTGGTAAATATCTGGGCTCTTTTATCAGGCAAGGGCGAAATTTGAAATCAAATTATGTTGATCTAATGGATCGGGTTCGTAAGAAATTTGATGGCTGGAAGCATCAAAGTTTATCTTTTGCGGGGAGAGTCACTCTGGCTAAATCAGTGATTGGTGCTATTCCCTCTTTTCATATGCAGAATGGTCTTCTTCCCACTTCTGTGTGTGATGAGATTGAACAGCTTCAACGAAACTTCATTTGGGGTATTAATAAAGCTCATTTAGTGGCTTGGGACACAATGTATAAGCCGAAGGAAATGGGAGGTCTTGGTATTATCAGATTGCGTACTCAAAATGAGGCTTATATTCATAAGTTGGCCTGGAAAATCTTAACTGACAAGGAGGAACTTTGGGTTAAGATTTTGAGAGCCAAGTATGGCAGAGGTAAAGATTTGAGGCGTGAGATAAGCTCTAAGCCTTATGATTCTAAACTTTGGCGAGACCTTTCTAAATGTTGGAACAGTTTTTTAGCCGGTCTTCGATGGGAGGTGGGTGATGGAGAGACTATTAAATTATGGGCGGATAATTGGTTGAATCTGGATGATAATCTTTGTAATTTAGCTCCTAATCATATTCCTGATCTGGAATTGCATAGAACCATTGCTGAGATCTTTCAGCATGGTACCTAGGATGTTCGATATTTGAAGCAATTTTTAAATGATGAACTAATCTCTAAGGTGTTTTGCGTTCCTGTTGCTTTGGAAGATAATACTGAGGATAGGTTAGTTTGGTGTCAGAATCATGTGTCCTCTTCCTTAGTTAAGATTGCCTACTTGAACTTGATGAATTTTCAACATGCTCAAAGGAATGTTCCCTGGAAGAAGAATTGGGACTGGAAGGGTCCAGAAAGAATCAAGACTATGATGTGGCTGGCTTTTCTTAATAAGCTTCCAGTTAGGAGTCGTACTTGCAAATGGAATGGGGGTCCTAATTTTTGCATTAACTGTCCAAACAGTGAAGAAACTCTTATTCATGTCCTTAGAGATTGTTCTCAAGCCAAAAGATTGTGAATAGATTGGTTTGGTAAAAGGGTCCCCAACGATTTCTTCACATTAGACCTACAGCCTTGGCTCATCAAAAATATGAGTAAGGGTTGGAATTATCAAATTCATGTTGATTGGAGAGATGTTTTCTATACTACTTGCTGGAATCTTTGGAATTGGCGTAATCATCATATTCATGATGATAGTTTTCGAAGGCCAAGCAATGATAGGCGTGTCATTTCTGATTTTATTGCGCATTTAATTGAAGCTAGAGGTAAGAATAGAAGCATTCTTGGCAGCTTCCCTAATGCCCATCAGCCTACTAAATGGTGTCGTCCTGAACCTGGTCGGTTGAAGATTAACACAGATGGTGCTTCTTCCCTATCTAGGCAGCATGCTAGCTGTGGAGGCCTTGCTAGAGATCATAATGGTGCTTTTCTGGGTGGTTTCTCTTTCAGATTAGGTTTCTGTAATCCTCTTGATGCAGAACTCTGGGGTATGCTCAAAGGTTTAGAGCTGGCCTGGGGTACTGGTGCTAGGAGAGTGGAGTTGGAATGTGACTCAGAAATTGCTCTTAGCACTATCCAAGAAGGGAGCAACAACCGCAGAAACTCTCAGGTTGTTTCCCGTATTCACAAATGGCTTGCTGAAGATTGGGATGTTCGTTGGGTCCACACCTTTCGAGAAAATAACAGATGTGCTCACTGGTTTGCTTCTAGGCATTTTGAGGATGATAATAATCTTATTGTTTATCATTCTCCTACTTCTCCTTTGTTAGAGCTCCTTCTTCAGGATGCTTCTGTAAATCTTTTAAGTTCTCGCGTCGTGTAATTTTTGTTTTGTTTGGGGCTTTTGCCCCTCTTTATTACAAAAAAAAAAAACAATGTATTAGGGGTTAGCACCATTGTTAGATGTTTTTAAGTTGCGAATGTGAATAATAGAGACATTAGAATAAGCGTTTTTTTAGAAGATAAAATTATCATATATATATATATATATATATATATATATATATATATATATATATATATATGGTAAAATCATTTATGCAGCTGTTTTACGTACATCAACGACAAGGGTATGATTATGATTCTCCATATTTAATGTTTTCATCCTTTGTATAGTTATGATTCTCCGCATTTAATACTTTCAAGTATGTATATAGCAAGTATTTGATTGTTACACGTACAACAGCTGCAGAAATGTAAACCCCTATATATATATATAAGGGGGGGTTATACTTACCACCAACTAATCTTACCACCCTTACAACCAATCTAATCATTGTTAGATTAGAATTAAATCTAATGATGATTACTTACCCCTTATAATCTTAATTTTGTCTCTCACATCCCCTTTCTGTGTGCCTTTTTCTTTTTAGGTTTTCATCCCCTCTATGTCTCTCTCTAGTTTTTTTTGGGTAAACAAAAGGGGCAATGCCCTAAAAACAACAAAGCAAAAATAAAATAGCAAGAAGAAATAAACTAATTAGGTGCAGCAGCCCAAATCTGAGCAGAAGACCCCTCCAAATCAATGAACTCAGTAATAAAAAGATACATTTTTTAATAAGATTAACAAATGACTTAACAAATTTTTCATTGTCTTTGAATGTTTCCCTGATTTTGATCTCTAAATTGTTGAATCAAGGCTGCCATTGAACCTTCCAAATCTAGAGAGAGAGGATGAAAACCTAGAGAGAGAGGCAAAGACAGAGGGGATGCGAGAGAAAAAATTAAGATTATAAGGGGTAACTAATCACCGTTAGATTTAATTATAATCTAACAGTGATTAGATTAGTTGTAAGGGAGATAAGTTTAGCTAGTGGTAAGTAAAACCCTCCCATATATATAAAGTGTATGAGGACTATTTTTTTCCTCTATTTTCTTTACATGGGCCCATATGGACCCAATGTTTGTCGGGCCAAGGTGCTTGGGAATAGAATAAAGGAACAAAAGCGTGGTAGGAGCAAAAATTACTACGAGGAGCAATTAATCAAATAAGGAGAAACTCTACCCAAGATGTGCAAGCGCACGTGTCAAGAAATATAGGGTTAATATGAGCCCCGTATTATTGTCCTCAGGGAACAAATGTAAAAGTTACGTTTTAAAAGGAAATAGAAAAAGAAAATAGAAAGAAAATCAAAGAGCAATTGTTCTCGGTCAGAATCCATTAAGGAGCATTTTCTATTAGCCAGTTAAACAACGTTAACCATTATAAGTAGACTAATGTTGAATGCTGAATGTCCTTCTTTTTCTTCACAAAACTTTAAATGGGACGAGATAAACAAATAAGAGATTCGAATTTGGTAGAAGTAAAAATAGGTGCAAGAAAGAACAAACAACAATAAGCTACCATCGAGTCAGATTTTATCAAGAGCAATTGTGAATATTGAGTAGTTTAAAAGAAAAGTGTTCAGAGAGAAAAAGCAATAGGTCTTGGAATTAATAATTTCACCCTCTTAGTTAATCTTGTAATGTTACATGAATTCAAAGATGAACTATGCTCCTGTCACCATTACAGCTTATTCCGCATAATCTGGAGCAGTGGCCTGTTGCACCAAATCACACTTGAAATTCTTCAATTCGATATTTAAGGAGATCAAGTTTGCCTTCTTAAAAGAGCATGCTGAAAGGATCACTAGCAAAAGTAATTTACATGAGACAGTGTTTCCCTTTCTGGATATTTTCCTGACTCAGAGCAAAATATCCTTATATTTCTATCTTCGCTCCACATTGCTTTGTGAGGGTTTCATCGCCCAAGTGATCGTAGGAAGAGGTTGCAAACCAAAGGGTTTTAGAAATCAGAGCATTAAATCAAGAAACAACTCATAGTTCATTAAGGAAAACAATGTTTCATTATAAGAAAATCCTAAGACAAAGAGTGTTACTTCTACCTCACCCTCAACCTACTTAAGAAATTTAGCTCATAAGGAGCATGATAAAAACTAGAAAAAAAATACAAAGGAAAGACTTCGGACTCTAAACTGTCTACTGCACGAGGTTGAAGATGCCCCCTCATTATAGTCCTTTCCCTTTTTAGTAAAAGGTATTAGCTTGTAATCCCAGCCGCTGCTTAAATCAAAGGTTTACATTTCCACAAATCCTCTCCAATCAAAGCATCGCTCCATGCCAACTTAGCCCTAATATATTGTGGTCCCTTTCTTCTTTTGCACAAAATTCTGATCCGATTCTGCATACTGAGGTGCTATTTTCCACATTCTCTGTTGTCGCTGACGTGTCTGCATCCGATTGGCTGCTTTTTCTGCTTCGTACTGTAACTGCTTTCTTGTCTCCTTTTTGTATTTTATGTTTTTTCCCTCCAAGTTTCTTACTTTGCTGAATCGGGCTTCTTCTTGGTTTGGGTCTTAGATTTCCTGCAAGAGCAATTCAACCCATTAAGCTCACAATTAGGGTGTGCATGACAACCTTCCCGGAATTAATTCTTTTTAAATTTCTGTTCCCGAGAACAAAAATGGATAGAAAACTCGTTTGATAAAACCGGTTTATTTTTTTGTTCCCGGGATGAACCAGTTTATTTTTTGTGCTGGGGAACAGAAAAAAGAATCAAAAAATTTCTGCTTTTTTGATTCTGGGCACAGGATGAGAAACACTTATCTCTCTCAATTACTCTCCACCACTACCATCATCACCACCACCACCACCACCACCACCACCACCATCCCAACACGACCACCGCTATCATCGTCGTACCACCACCACCACCACCGTCATTACCACCACCACCACTATTACCATCACTGTCACCACCACCATCGTCGTCATTGCCATCACCAACACGCTACCACTACTACCGTCATCGCAGCTGCCGCAACCACCGCGACCATCGCCACCATGTCATCTCCATCACTATCGTCGTAGAGACTGCTGTCACCACTACCATTACCGCCGCCACCGCTGCCGCCACCACTACCATTATCATGCCACCGCCACCACCATGTCATCATCATCACCATCGTCGCAGACACTGCCGTCACCACCACCATTATTGCCGCCACTGCCACAATGCCACCATTACCACCACTACCATTATCACGTCATTGCCACCACCACTACACCATTGCCACTGCCACCACCACTACACTATCGCCACCACCACCACCATGTCGTCACCATCACCACCACCATCGCTGCGGCCACTGCTGTCACCACCACCATCTCTACGTCACCGCCACCATCACCACCACTACCATCACTGTCACCACCACACCACTACCACCACCATTACCACCGTCGCCGCTGTCACCATCACCACCATTGCCACCGTCGCCATCACCATTACCACCACCATGACACCATCCCTACTGCCACCACCTCCACAACGCCACTACTACAGCCGCCGCCACCACCAACATCACCACTACACCATATGAAAAGGAAAGTGATGATCCAAAATTTTTGTATGCTTAATAGGAATGATTTTTTATTCTATCATTTTTTGTGTTATCAAACGCAATTCTCATTCTCGGAATAAAAATAAAACATGTTATCAAACACATTTTTTTTTTCAGAAATTGTTCCAAGGCACAGAAATAGAAAAGAATTGTTTCTTTTCAGAAACAGTGCCAGGGAACAGAATGGTTACCATGCACACACTTAATAAATCTAGCTAAATTGTTCCAGTACTATACTAATTCCCATATTTACGATAGCTCCAACCCAATTTATCAATAAACTGAATTTAGGAGTAAAAACTGAGTTAGAACAGCTATTTTACCATAAAATTAATAGATTTTTTAAAAAACCTTTTAAAATCTTACACCCGTGATTATTATCATTATATAATATGTATAGTAAAAAAAAGGAAAAATTATTTGTTATTTTAAAGAATACAAGTTTGTATCATTTTAAGTGAAACTATCGTGTTTTATTATTATTTTATCTTCTCTCAACTTAATACTCTCACTTTATCTCTCTTTCTACTTTTGTGGATGAGAGAGAGTATAAAAAATTATCAAATATATATTAAAATATATTAATTTCATTTAAAATGATATAAATTATATCCATTGAGATAATAAATATTTTTTCTTAAAAAAAATAAAAAACTAGTAAATAACAATTTCTAGAAACTTGGAAGCAACGAAGCGAACAACATTGTAGCAATCCCAAGCCCAAGCCCAAGCCCAATTAACAAAGGCGTGTTCTGAAGACAAGTGAATAACCCTACCTATCTCCTTCTCTCTCTTTATCTCGTTTCTTTCTTTCTTTCTTCTCTTGACTTACGCAACTAGCAGGTCACAAAAGATCTCGATCTGCAACAACCATGTCTTCTAGAAAGTTCGATAACCCTCACTCCGGCGACGGTGCTAGTCCCGGGTTCGCCTCTTTCTCCTTTTTCATCAATTATTATTTTTTCTCTTATGCTTCGTTTCTTATTCTTCATTTTGATGCAGGAAAATCTTCATCGGAGGGTTAGCCAAAGACACAACCTCGGGTAACGAACAACCTTTATTTATTTTTAATTTTTTTTTTTTGTTAATGTTATTAGTTACTGATTTTGTTATTTTTATTTTATTTTATTTTCTGATTTGGCAGATACGTTCGTGAAGTATTTTGAGAAGTACGGAGAGATAACTGACTCGGTTATCATGAAGGATCGACATACGGGTCGGGCCAGAGGATTCGGGTTTATAACCTACGCGGATCCTTCTGTTGTTGACCAAGTCATTCAAGAGAACCATGTCATCAATGGCAAGCAGGTAATTTTTGCAAAAAAATAAAATAAAATTGGTTTATGTTTTTGTGGTTAGTTAAGTTGCAAAAAGAAAAAAATTGAATTATTTTTGTTTTATTAGGTTGAGATAAAGAGGACTATTCCAAAGGGTTCATCACAAGCTAATGACTTCAAAACAAAGAAGATTTTTGTTGGTGGTATTCCAACTTCAGTATCTGAAGGTTTGCTTGTACCCTTGCTTGCCCTTTTTTATGCACTGCTATTTGATTTATGTAATAATAATAATAATAATCATGTATGCTATTTGGGACTATGAGCTTATTATTATATCTTTGTCTTTGGTGTATTTGTTTCAGATGAGTTGAAGAACTTCTTCTCCAAGTATGGTAAGGTTGTGGAACATGAGATTATACGTGACCACACTACGAAACGTTCCCGGGGCTTTGGGTTTATAGTTTTTGACAATGAAAAGGTTGTTGATAATTTATTGACAGATGGGAACATGATTGATATGGATGGTACTCAGGTGAGTTCTGTTTGGTTTTTTAGGATATTTGATGTGTTTGAAACATGCAATACCAATTATAAAGAAGGATTAACCTTTTTCAATGTTAAAGGTTGTTGTTGTAAAAGTAAAACAGTTAATGAATGGTGCTTCATATTGCTTAGCAATAATATGATGTCTTTTTTTTGTCAAAATGTTATTGCTATTGTTTGTCAAAACAGGTTTATTATTTGTCCTCCCAAGCCAGGCGAAAATAGTATTCTGCTTATGAATGAATCTAGGTTGACTCACTTCTTTGTTGTAGGTTGAGATCAAGAAGGCCGAACCAAAGAAATCCTCAAACCCAGGTTCTCTTCCTCCATTTGCTAGTGACTCTAGGCCACGTTCTTACAATGATGGTTTTGGTGGATTTGGCGATTCTTATGGAAGTTTTGCGGGTAGCGGTTATGGTCCTGGTTCTTATAGGTCACTTGGAGGTTTTGGCGGTAGGCTCGGTGATTATGGTGGGTATGGAGGTGGAGATGACTTCGGTGGTAGTTTTGGGGGTTATGGTGGCAGCGCTGGTGGCTATGCAGGTTATCGAGGAGAATCATCATTTGGTTACTCTAGTCGCTATGGATCCTACATGGGGGGCCTTGGTGGTGGATATGGTGCTGGTGGGTTAGGCGCATATGGACGAGGTGGTGGGGGCTATGGCAGTTATGGTGGTCCAGGCACTGGTGGGGGCTATGAATCAGGCCCTGGTGCTGGTTATGGTGGGGCAGGAGGACTGTATCCTAGTAGGGGAAGTTATGGTGGCAGTAGTCGATACCATCCTTACGCAAGATAGATTTATTACTAAGCTTTGCAGTAGAAGTTGCATGCAGGTTTAAGCATTTTCTAGACACAATACTGCAGGTGGCCACTTTCTAGAAGTCAGATGAATCACTAGCATGTCTGTTTTATTCAATTGGTTAGACAACCGAAGGTAGAACATCATCAGTATAGAGCTTCCTGAACATCATCAATCTAGAGCTTTCTGAACATCATCAATCTAGAGCTTTCTGAACATCATCAATCTAGAGCTTCCTGTACAACATCAATATAGAGCTTCCCGTCAGTTATCAGCCTATATGATTATAGTTAGGCACGTTATGCTTTTATTTGATATTCAGATGTTTTCAAGTTAGACTATCTCGATTCTGGATATGAAATTTAGTTAGAGTCGCGGTGGAGTTGTGTGAATGTGTACTATTGTAGGTTATACTTATTAGAATCTTGTTTGAAAGAGTTGTTCTTGATCTTTCCATTAGTTATTCTTGGTAAGCTTATGTTGATGTTGACATAACCTTTTCAGGTTATACTACACTTGCTATGATTTAGTTTATGTTAAGTTAGATCATATCCATGTGGTGGTTCTCACTTAGTTTAAACAGTTTTATGAAGTCACTTGTCTTCCCTAAAGGGTTGTTTTGATGGCATCCCTTATTATCAATCATAAATTGGAACATAGAAAAGGTTGGACTATTGATCTGAACCTTATACTGAGATACATATTCTTAGATTTTATAAGACTCTAGCGATGGATAATAGATATTTTCAATGTGTAGGGGTTTCAGGGGTAGTTAAAATGAGAAACTACATGGTGCCAAATGGGCATTATGTCCTTTGATAGTGTACATTTGTTGCACATAGTATCTATTGAGCTATGTTTCATGAAATTATTTTTAGGTGCGTACCGCTAAGTATCTCCAAAATTTAAGGCATACGAACAGGTGTGATTATGGATGATGCGAATAGTCATTATGTCATCTTTACATTTTTCATTTTCTTATGGTATCTTCAACCCTAAAACATGCCCCCTTTGGCTTTGTCGATTACCTGGAATTTGGTCAGCGTTAGTGATGACTTCTGATACCTTGCCCTGGTTCCTTAAATTCCCTAAAAGCTACGCTGATAGCTGAAAATAAATTTGTTGATTGTTAAATGAATTGTGGAGATGGAGGCTCCTGCTACGGCGTGCTACGCGTGGAAGATGTTGTATTGGATGCAAGAATTTATGACTTGATTTTTGTTGGGTGGTTTGGAATATTTTGCCCTTTTTTTTACTGTTTAAATTTCTGTATTTTAAGTGCTTGTATGTGTGGCTCTTTGGTTTAGTAACTTATCTGCTACTGTTGAAAATTGAGAAACTCGGTTGTAATGTTCTAATATTGGTATATAAAAATAGTGGGAATTCAATTAATTGTAGCAATGTTAAAGTATAATGATGTACAACATTTTGCATTTGTTTTTTAATTTTGGAAATGTGGGCTGGTGACTTGCGGAAAGTTTGATTAGGCAATTTGCGTTATTGGGCTACACGCAAGAATAAGTGATAGATGTAGGATATAATTTTAATCTTACATTTATTAGTAGATACCCTTACCAAATTAGTTTTTGAAGATAATTGTTGAATTTTTTATTTTAATATTTTACAAGTATGTTTTTGTTGATGATTTCAATTTTCAATGCTTTAATATGATGATGAAAAGCTTTATAAGTTTAGTAGTGAGACATTAATGTTACTTTTCGTAAAATTATGTAACAAAATATTGATCTTGTATCAATTATTATTTTGTGACGGGAGCTTTGTTATTTTACCTGATATCAAATTTAATGAATTTGATTATTTGTCTTAATTCCTAAGAAATGTAAGTATTCTGTGAATTTGATTATGGGAAAAGTTTATAAACCCTCGTGAGGTTTACTTTTTTATTATTTATATTCCTATATTTTTTTGTATCAATTATTCGTTTGTGGTTTTTTTACCTTTAACACTGTTGTCTATTTTACTTTTATTTTATATTTGGAGTTTTATTTATCAAAAATAAAATCTGTTACTAAAAATAAAAATGGTGGCAAAGTCTACTAAACAAAATTTAATTAAAATGAAATAAATTTAAAAGAAAAAACATCTCTTTGTACTAAATTTAATCAAGGTATGTTAGAATTTAATTAAGCATTAATTGAACATAATAATAACAATAACAGTTAACTATTATTATGATTTCCCACCCGAGAATCGACCATAGATCAGTTGTCGTACACATTTGATGTGGCACAATTTAATTTCAAATCATCACGGGGTGTTGAGTATTGGTCCAAAAAAAAAAAAAAAAAAAAATTGCCCAAATGTTCAGCAGTAAGTTGTTTATGTATTTCACATGGAAAGCTAATTAAGGAATGATTCCCTGATACTGTTATTAGGAATCCTTTCCCGAGATTGAATTCAAGCAAAATGTGTTTTTTGTGCAGAATGATAAGCTAATTAAGGAATGGTGTTTTATTTTTGATAAAAAAACATCAAACATAAAATAAAGATAAAATAGATAAGTTAATTTAATTATTAACAGTGTTAAAGGTGGGCTTGTATGAAAAAATAATAATAAAAGGTAATTGATAAAAAAAATTAATAGAGATGTAAGTAATAAAAAAGTAAAACTTATAGGGATTTACGAACTTTTCGCTTTCATTATTTATATCTTTCACTTACCAATAAAATGGAAGTGTAGATGGTTACGACTGAGTGTGCAAGGGGAGATTCAAATCTCAAATGCAAATGCTAAAAAATTAGTTGTAGTAGAAATATGCATTAAACTGAAAAACATTGTACGCATTGCTAGTAATCAGGGGTGTTAACAGGTCGAGTCGAGCCGAACTTTAATCTTAACGAGCCAAATCTGTATTTAAACGTGTCAGACTGGTCTTAGCCGGTTACAAATATAATATTAGCCTGTGGCCTGCTTTATTTACAAAAAAATAAAAGTCTGTCTTAAGCCTGTGGCCTGGTTTATTTATTAAAAATAAAAACCTTAGCTTCTAATTTGCAACAGTATTTAGCCATTAAATATGCACTGATATTTTTTTTGTAAGAAAATAATAGTTGTTTCTTTTATAATAAAAAAATATATTAATATTAAAAAGTCAAAATAACAACATCACCTTTACTTTATGTTTTTGCTTTTCCTTAATTTTCTTCCATATTCTAGGTTTGAGCCCCACCATCAACTTTAGTTTTTTTTTTTTTTTTTGTCATTTTTAATCTTTCTACATCTTATATCTTCATCTTCAACGGAGATACAAAGTGCAGCCACCAGGCTGCCACACCATGGTAGAATGTTCATCTTCATAGATCCGGTCGCTTTTCACCGGTGACCATGCCTCTGTCTCCGTAATCATCATCACCACTTCGATACTCCCTAACATTAAAAAAATTCCAAAAAAAGACTAGTGAATTCCCATCTCCACAGAACAGTTTATCAGGCATGATGATGCTTATCCAAAACAAAAAAAGGAAGGGAGGAAAAAAAAACACATGGACGACAATGAACCAAAGCTCAAAAGCTAGAGGAAAAGTATTTTTTTTAATATTTGTGAGTTTTCTTTCAATATTTGGGAGAACTGTGTTTTCTTTCAAAAATTCCAAAAAAACCAGTGTGGCCTTGTAGATCTGCGTTTTCTTTCAATATTTATGAGTTTTCTTTCAATAATAAAATAACAAATAATAAAATGATTCTAGTCCACCTGCTTGTGAAAAGCTCCGATCTTTTCTTTCAATATCTTCGGATTCAGCAATGGAGTTTTCCGAGACCAAGAGTTTCCGGTGTGGCCTTGTAGATCTGTGTTTGTTGGGGACGATTACCTGGATCGATTTAGGAGAACTTGGAGGAGAGAGAGAGAGCGCCTGGATCGATTTGGGAGAACTTGGTTGAGGAGAGAGAGAGAGTGCATAGAAGAAGGTTGAAGTAGATGGACTTTGTCAACTTGTCACGGACTCACGATAAAATGATTAGTATACAAAATAATAATAATGTAGGGCCAGCCTCCCAGGCTTCAAGGCTGGGCTCACACATGAAAGTCTGAGGCCTTTTAAATAAAAAGGTTATTAATTAAGTTCAAGTTTGGGTCCAATTAATAAAAATG
Source organism: Gastrolobium bilobum (assembly GCF_033153095.1). NCBI lineage: Eukaryota > Viridiplantae > Streptophyta > Magnoliopsida > Fabales > Fabaceae > Gastrolobium > Gastrolobium bilobum. The sequence continues at coordinate 127,950 of NW_026897547.1, forward strand.
ACGGGCCGGGCCAGGCCGAAACAGGTCGGGCCTTATTACCACCCCTACTGGTAATAAGTGTTTTTACATCCATGGATTTTTACATAAAATTCAATTCAATAAAAAATAAAGAGTTGGTTTACGGTTTATCAGGCTACATCTTGAATTGGACAGTAAGAAATGTATTTAAAATAGAGGGAAAAGTGTCTATACATTTAAATTACACAACTTACATCCTTTCACTCTCACAAAGAGGTGGGACCCACAACTTTATTTTTTTTGTCAACTCTCTCTCCTCCTTTATCTATCTCTTTCTCTCTCTTAAAATGACACAACTTTACATCCTTCAAAATTATACACACTTTTCCCTAAAATAGATTACATTGAAAATTTATTGAGGTCTACTATATGAAGTAATAATTTTAAAAGGGAAAAATTGTTTGCCATTTTTGAATATATTTGCGGCTTTTATATTTTCTTTCCTTCACAAAATTAGGAGGAGAAAGAAAATATTACAAAAGGGAGAGAATGTAAAAATTAACAAATGAAAATATGTATTAAAACACAATTGTTTTACTTAAAATAATAAATTTATGAAAAAAATGTGAGAAATTTATGAAAAAATGTAGAACATAATGAAATAATCAAATATGTATTTTGTTAGTATTTTAATTTAATCTATATAAGTATAGAATATGAGAAACTTTCATATAAATGAAATTAATTAACAATTGATGGACCATTATTTACATTAAGTACTCATAAATTTTTAAAAATTGTTTAATTTATTAAATTGCTATAAATAATATTTACACAAGTCTTTTGTAAAATAAGGATTATAATAGAGCAGGTATGGGTTGAATTGAATAGTAGTTTTATTTAATTTTATTTAATTTTAATTTTTTTCATGATTTTATTCAAGGTAAACAATTTTTTCAAGGAATTCCAAAAGCGTTGTTTAGATAAAAACCAATATTTCATTTGCACAAATCTTTTATGCAGATGATATAATAATCTTACCCTGTGAATTATTAATTCATCAATTGATTAAGGAATTGATCATGGAGTAGAATGATTAATTCAATGTGAGATTCAATTAAAGGAATTGAAGTCACTTTAGGGCAAAAGTGCATTATTGGAAGTTTTGGGTCAAAAATAATATTATGCAAAATTTACCTGAAACTTGTAAATAATGTGGTGAGACATTATTAAATGACATTGGTGAATGTTGAAAATCATGTTTAGATGAACTAAAGGATGTCTAGGATTAAATTGATGAGGGGACATGGAAGGAACTAACTTAAACGAACGTTGACTTTTCTATTCAGTTGATTAAGTTTTAACTTAGATATTTTAAGACTCATTTCATCTTCTTCATCGTCCTTCCTCTTCGAGAACCGATAGCCATTGGTAAAAGCTTGAGAAAACCAACTTGTAATCGAGCCATCTAAACACTTAGTTATATGAATGAAAGTTACTTAGAACCTTGGTGTGAGCAAAACCTATAATTCAAAAACCATTGAAAGGCTTTGTTTTGAGAGAAAACTCAACCTATAGGTGGCAGTTTTTCTCAGTATCTTGAAGCAAGGGGAAGTGTTTTGGTTCATTGGAAGTTTGGAAATTTGTCCTTGTATCATTGTGAAGTGTTTGGTGGTAAGAAATCTTACTTTGATTTGAGTTTTATGATGGTTGCAAATATAGGTTTACATCAAAGAAGTGTGGTATGAATAGTGATGTTAGAGTGTGATTTGGACTTAGTTCATGTTGTAAAGTATGTTGATGAACCCAAGCTGATTGACATGGATTGAGCTCAAATTTGGATAGCCAACTCCAAATGGGCTTTTGAGCAAGACTCGTTGCGTTGCCATGAGCATAAACAATTTCGGGCTTTTCCATAGTTTATTCTATAATTTAGGGTTTTTCTATAATTATTAGTTATTTACCTTTTTTGTTATTTCTTAGATTATGTTTGAGTGTGCATTGATTGTGCGTATCTCCTTTGATTGCACATGATTCTTTTTGGTTCAGTTTGATTTTTTGTTTGCCTATTTAAGGTTGAAGAATCCTATTGTTATTTGATTGTTTTTTTAATGAAATTCAGAAAAGCGAAATAGTATTTTCTCGCAATTCTTATGTTCGTTTTTTATTTCAGTTTAGCCAATGAGTTATTGTTTCGATATTATTTGGTAATTAGAGCTCTGGTTGTCACATAAATGGAAGAACAGAATAATGGAAATTGAGGTCGAGGTCGTGGACAACGGGGTCGAGGCAACAACGGCGGTAGAGGGCGTGGTAATACCCTTAACGACGACGGCGAACAATCACACATCTACGTGTGAGACACTATCATTGTAGCTGCAATGGCCATTGCAATGGAAGAACTAAGATAAACAAATTCAGAAGCTCAAACAACTACTTGCCCTAACACAGTTGGACGAGTCAGGGAGTCTGAAAGATCATCTCATGTAGAGAAAAGGAGTGAAAACTCATTCTGGAACCAGGAGCAACAAGAACGAAGTCAACCTGGTGATAAATCATTTTTTGCTAATATTAGGGTGAAGATTGAGATTTCGAAATTCGAGGGCAGCACTCATCCGGATGAGTTTATCAACTGGTCACACACCATAAAAAAGGTCTTTGACATTAGAGACTTGACAGAAAACTGAAAAATCCCTATCTATTATGAAACCAAAGAAGAGAAGAACCATAAGTATCCATTCTATGATGAGATCCCTATCTACGATGAATCCGATGAAGAGCAAGATGACGAGAATCTCATTATGGATGCTCTAGTTTATGACGAGTTTCCTATCTATAATAAGTATAATTGGGAGCAAGACGATGAGAATCTAGAGGCGGAAGAAACCCCTTATAGTGATTTCAGTGGAAAGTTAGTTACTAGAAATTCTAATATCTCTGACAAAGTGGAAGTTCTACCCAAAGATGTCATGTGATTGATGCTTCATTCAAGAAGTCTCTAGTTTGCAAGCAATATTATAAATTTGGGCACAGCAGGCATAACAACTTCATGCTCCATGGTGATAAAGATTTTGCTTTTGGTAGAAGTTTAATTGGAGATCGTCAAGGGAAATAGAACTTGATGTTACATCGGGCATAATTTTCCTATGATGGATCACAGTTGCGATCATTGAACCAAATTGAGGGAAATAGTCCTTTTGGGATAGTCTATGGGTTTTTTCCACTTACTCCCTTAGAACTCACATTATTTCTAGTTCCCAAGCAGTTTACTTCAAATGTAGATGAATATTCCAAGCATATCAAAGAATTGCATTCAAAAGTTCTACCGTTAATTAGGGAACTTGGTGATATTGTACCAGAATAGTTGCCTCTTAGATCACCACCTGTAAAAGTTGACATCAATGAAAACGACGCAGATTCGAGGGTGAATCTTTTCAAAGTAGAGGAGGGTGATGCACCTGTGTTGATTGATTTGGATTAGGTTCGAATTTGGATAGCATTAACAGTTTTGGGCTTTTCCATAGTTTATTCCATAATTTAGGGTTTTTCTATAATTGTTAGCTATTTACCTTTTTTGTTATTTCTTAGATTATGTTAGAGTGTGCATTATCTCTTTTGATTGTGCATGATTCCTTTTGATTTTGTTTGATTTTATTTTATTTTATTTTTTTGCCTATTTAAGGCTTGGAGAGCCCTATTGTTATTTGGTTAATAAAATTAAAAAAAGAGAAATATTGTTTTCTCGCAATTCTCGTGTTTGTTCTTTCTTTCTGTTTAGCCAATGAGTTACTATTTTGGCATTAGTGGAGATCCATCTTGTATGTTTAATCAAAAATTTCACCCACCTTCTATGTTATTTTCATAAATTAAGTCCATTTATGCATCCAAGAGCAATTTCATTTATTTGGGCAAGGAGCATTTGGTTGATTAGGGATCCCGGGCATGACTGCGCATAAATAACATTGTTTCTTTATTACATAGGCTTAATGGGTTGTTTGTTTTTCAGGGGGCCCAAGATCCAAAAGAAGAGAAGCCCCAACGTAGCTCAATGCAAGGAAATGGAGGGGAAAAGATGAAAATGTTGAAAATTAAAGCATGAGACAAAATCAAAATAAGTAGAAGAGAGAGAAAGACATCATGTTGCACCCTTTTTATCCTATTACCCGAAATGGACAAACACCAAGGAAAAGCACCCCACACTCCAGAAAAATGGAATTTTCTAGTTTTGTAAGGCAGCATCACACCAAAATCAGAAAAAAAACAAAGGAAAAGTGACCAACTTGTACAACCATGTTTGAGTTGGCACTGAGCATTGTCTCTCATCAAAAGAATATTGCAATCATGGCCGTTAGATTAAGATCAAGGGCTAAGGAAAAACCTTCAGGGGACCTGAGGCCTATAAATAGGAGATAAGACCCCAATTTCAGAAGTCTTTGGCAAATTCCATCGTCTTCCTCAATGTGTTTAGCCATTTTCATTTTCTTAGTTTATTTTTATGTTTTTAGTTAGTTTTTCTTTTGTAATTCTCCTAAGTAGGAGCTAAATATGCTGTAACATCCCAAGAGCTGGCAAGGGCAGGGAGTGATCACTGGTGCAAAAGCGATGAGGCACGAATAATGAGCGGCTCCTACTAGGCTTGTAGCTGGGGGATACATGAATGAATCGAATCAACACCCGAAAGAGAGGGATTCAATAGACTGTGCATGTATGAGACTGTACAGTTGGAGATAACTTGTAAGAATTAATTGGTGCTACCTATACTAATAATATGCGTATACTTTTTGGTAGCCCATAACTTAATAACTCTATAGTTAAATGTGCAATTCTGGGATGAGTGACCTCATGAAAATTTTTCCCATAAAGTGTGTAAGTAAGGACAAAGCACGCTAAAAAGATTTGTGTTAGTTTGTGGGAACAACCATTAATCCTTGAAGCGGCCGGACGTTACAAGTGGTATCAGAGCAGGGCCTCTCTCCCAGTATAGTGTGGTTCAAGGACGAACCAGGAAAAAATGGGTGGGCAAGAAACATCTCAAGGGCTAGCAAGGGCAGTGAGTGATCGCCGGTGCAAAAGAGGTGAGGCACAGACGATAAGTGACTCCTACCAAGCTTGCAGCTGTGGGGTTACATGAATGAATCAAATCAGCACCCGAAATAGAGGGATTCCATAGACTGTGCAGGTATGAGACTATACAATTGAAGATAGCTTCTAAGAATTAATTGGTACTATATATTTTAATAAGATGCATATACTTTTCGGTAGCCCATAATTTAAGAACTCTATAGTTAAGTGTGCTTAACTTGGAGCAATTTTGGGATAGGTGACCTCTCTGGAAAATTTTCCTATGAAGTGTATGATTGAGGACAAAGCACGTTGAAAAGTCTCGTGTTAGTTTGTGGGGTCAGTCATTGATCTTTGAAGCAGTCGAGCCTCACATAGGCAATGTAACATCCTTTTCTAGAGCGGTTTGTTATAATCAAATATGGTATTAAGCGCAGTTACAAACAGAGTAGTTGTATAAAAAATTACGGATAAACTTTTTCTTTCATTTAACATTGAATAATTTCGTAATCAATTAACCCAAATACTTTAATTATAATTCATGATTAATTCGGAAGCGTCATTCTTTATTTTATATCCCTTTATTAGATAATACCATAATCCCAAAGGTGTAAAACACTCTCTAAGTCATTCACCATGTGGCCTCCATAGACTAGCATGATGTAAAACACACTTCGTAATTTTACCAACACTGAACAACCCCAACATTTTCTTAAACTAGGACTTTTATCCCTCACCATAATTTTCTATCTTTTATTATGTTAAACTAGACATCTCAAGATTTCCAACAACATATTATAAGCCTCAATTGGTTTGTATAGCTCAAGATACGCTTGTCGCAAGCCAATTGTTTCAAATTGAATTTTTGGAAATAAGGCAATACCTCCAAAATTAAACTAGGAATGATCCACATACCCAATGACTCTAACTTTTTTTAGGGTTATATCCCTATGTATTAGCTTCACATACGGCCAAACCATATTCGATTTGGAGCTCTCTAGCTCAAGTTATGAATGTTTTACAAATTAGGGTTCAATTTTGACCGACGGTGCTTAAGCGCCCATTTGCGCTTAAGCACTCTGAGATAGTACCCAAACCCTTGTTTTTATCACAGGAGCATGCTGAAGCGCCGATAGTGCGCTTGAGCGCCCTCAACTAGTAGCCAAATACCCGTTCTTTGTTCATGAGCGCGCTTAAACGCCTGTTTTACATGCTTAAGTTTCCTCCAACAGTGGAAGACCCTATGTTCCCCTGTTACCTCATTTCTCTTGGTTTTTCCAAACCAATCTTTCTCATGGTTCCAAATTGACATACTATCATATAAATGACATAATTGTTTTTAGTACAGCAAAGGGCAAAGCCTAAAAAATTAAATTATAGACATCATGGGTCAACAAAGAACCCAGATCAATAGGGATATCAAGATGAACACACATGTTCTCAAATTGACAAAAAAATCTAGCCAACTAATCAGCACATATATTTTCTTCTCTCTCCGTGTAGGAAATTTGAATATGCCAGTCTTTGCTAAGCCATTCTTTGATGCTACTCCCCAAATGATAATCTGAGATCGAAATGTTCCTACAATTTACCTCAACCGCAATAGCTGAGTCACTTTCCACAACCAAAAATTTTATACTCAAATCCTAAGCTACCTGAAATCCTTTCAGAAATGCCCATAGTTCAGCAGTTATAGGGGAACAAATACCAATGTCAAAAGTGAAACCTGCTAGCCACTCTCCATTAACATCTCTGATCAGACCACCACAGGAAGCTCTCCTATTGCTGGGATGTACTGTATAACCCCTCACATTTCTAAATTAAATATCAATATATTAAACATGGGTTAAAGGGAAGGATTAGTGAAAATTCTGAAAATTAAGTTAAAATACAAAGAAAAGGTAAAACATTAATTAGCCAAACACGCAACCCTAGGAAGGTAAAATTGAGTAGGAAGTCTCAAATGATAAAAATAACCCTGAAAATGGATTCAGAACGAAAAATTGAGTGGTTAGGCAAGTTTCTTAAAATTTGGTGAATAGTATTTTTACCGGGTAAAAATACCGCGGTACAATTGCACCGTAAAGCGTGTCGATTGATCTTTGAGCTCTAGGATTTGAATACAAGTTATAAATGGTATATAGGACTAGGAAATATGATTTCTGATGAAAATTGATGGAAACTAGTAAGTTTGGGGAAGCGTACCTACGGCGCGCGTAACAACTTAAAACTGCGATTTCTCCGAACGACCGGAAAACTCCGGATTCATCTGATCAAGGGAAATTAAAGGACAATGGTTAATGTTAAAAATTAGAGGTTCTAAATAGGTTATGAAATTATGGACGTTTAGTGGAATCGGAGGGAGTTTTGAATTAATTTGAAATCGCGTGAGGTGGCGGTGGGGCCCACCTCACTTAAGCCACATGGCATATTACTATTCATCATTACCATCACACCCCCTCACTCATCAAAACCCGCGGCCCTCCCCATTAGAAGGCAATTTTGCTTTCAAATTTGCTTTCCTCCATTACTCACTCAATACTCAACCAAATCAAGTGAAGTTTGTCTTGAGACTTGTTGGAAATCACCTCCCAAACACAACAGTAGTAGTCTTGAGCCATGAAATTCCCTAGATTTTGAGAAAACCTACCCAAACCCGTGGCTATTGTGTGTAGATTTGCACTCATGGAGTTGTTTGGTTCTCCAATGGTTTAGTATGTTGTGGTGGAGTCCTAGGCCAAACTATTGAGTAAGTTTCATCACTTTTATTGGTTGGATTGTTGATTAAATTTCATGAAACCTAAATGCATTTTGTGTGATTGATGTAGTTAGAGAGCTCAAATGGAAATTATGTATTAGATGAATATGTTTTAGAATGGTGTCTTGGAGTGATATATGTCATAAAATTTATTGGTGAAAATTGAGTTTTAACTTAGGAAAAATTTGGTGAATTTCAATGACTTTGTGATGTTGGTTGATTTTAGGATTGTGTAATTGAGTTGTTGTATGGTTGTATGAATTAATAATAGGATTGTATGAGGTGTGGAGTAGTTGAATTGAATTGAAAAATTCTTGGTATAGGCTAAGGGGGAATTCGGCCAAGAGAAGGAAAATGGGAATTGGAGGTTGTCAAATTTGTTTGATTGATATGTTGTGTTGTTAAATGGTAATTAGAAGGGTTGTGTGATGGTTGGATGTTTTGAAAATTAAAGGAAAAATGGTTGGTTGTTTGGAATTAGTAATTGGACATAGAGTGAAATTAATGACAAAATGAGGTTGTGATGATGTAGGATGAAATTTGGCACCTAAAATGACATTGTGGTAGCCTTAGGATGCTTAACAAAAATGAAAAGAAAATAAAGAAAAATAATTTGTGTTTTAACATATGAATGACTGAACCTCACTTGGTGGGGGGAGAAAAAATCGACGTTTTGTGAATTTGGTGGTTTATCGTGTTCTAATGATCCGTATATGATCAATGTAGGTTGCCTTACGCGGATTTGAACCCTGAACCGTGAGCTCGGTGGGTTTTCCTTGGTCCCGAACCAAAAGGGATTGTGGTAAGTATTTTGGAACCATGCATATGTACTTGAAAACTTGCATGTGTTGAGTGAATGGAAATTAATTGGGAATGTCCTCTGTGTAGGCATTTCTGTTTGTGTACCTAGCTCGGGGAAGTGTTACATTGGAGCTACGAGAAATAGATTAGTAAGGTAATCCCTTGGTACTGGGGTTTGATCCCCTTGTGTGTTCCACCATGCCCGTTGAGGGTAATGGTAAGAAGTGTATGTAAATAATGTAGGATAACATGTTCATGCATATTGTATGTGTGGTGGTACATAGGATGTACCGTGTCTCTGGCCAGTAGACTGTTTGTCTTTGGGCATTACGGACTTCCATTGGATAGGTCTCCGTGAGGGAGTTTGAGTTGACATGGGGTGGTGGTGTGTGATCCGGAAAGGAGCACACTAGGAAGTCTCGGGTGGATATGGATAGAGGGTGCCTTGGTTGATGTTCTGGGAACACGCTTTGATTTGAAACCCGTAGGCTTATATGCCGAGCCAATAGGCTGGACGTTTCGTGGTTTTTGCATTGACCATTCCAGCTGCGTCGTATTTTGTATCCCTATGCTTTTCTATTTCTCTAAATCCCTTACTTTATCCCGTTTTCAGATGTTATGTTATGTTATTTATATGCATCAAAGTGAGCCATTTTGCGGAGTATTCTCCAGAACCTTTGGGTTACTGGGATATTTTCGTATATGTCATCCCGCTTTGGCGACTTTATTTCAGGAGGTAGCAGTGGTGCGGGGCGGCGGGCAAGAAGCTCGTAGGCTGAGCTAGAGGATTTCTACCTAATTTGCATTTTGAGGTCATTGGGCCTAGGCTAAACTTAGGTTATGAGCAATGCATATGATTAGGATTATTGTTATTATTTTGTTCATGATGTATTTTGTCTAAGTTTAGTCCTTGATCATTATGTTTTATTTTGGAGCATTTATTATGTATACTTGAAGGAAGATTGTAATATGTCTATTTGAAGTTGTAATTTGTAATATGGAGAATTGATGTAACAATGAAGTATGTAATATGATGAAAGGGAAATAGGCCTATGCTAGGATGTGAATGATGCTTTATGATTCAAAGAATGCATGCAAATGGGATCTTGTGATTGAAATAAGTAAATTGAGAAAGTAAGCATGAATTATGTATATTGATTAAATTGGATATGAACTGTGAAGGGTTGTAAGAGCACCAAGGCATTGCTGGTCCTTGTTTGCCACCCAACGATTATTAGGTACAATTTGAGGTTAGAGAAAGGAAAAACAAAGGAAACTCTGGCGAATTTTCTATAAATTAGAAAAATTTAGGCGAACTTTGGGAGAGTCTATCTCCCTCCACAGAAGTCCGATAGGGACGTTACATACGTCATTTTGAAGCTTGAGATATCCTCTATCGTTTGTTAAAATTTGAGGAAATTCTGAGTTGGGAGTCAGCCTGTATAAGGCAGAGAGCATGTACTGCTCATTTGGCCACTGCACATGTGGCTGATCTAGAGAGAGTTTGAGAAATTTATTACCGCTTCGTTTCTTGGTCAAATTAGGTGTATGATATGTCAAATTGAAGCTTGAGGTGTCTAGTTTGGTTTATAAAATTATGAGAGCAATTGGTTGAGTGGATTTTCAAGAATAATTGATTGAGTGAAGGCTGTTTGGAGCTATTTTGAGGCTACGACTACGGTAACTCCTACCCGTACGCCATATGTTACACCTCATCAGGAGGGGAGTGGGGCTAGTCATTATTCTGAGGAGGCTAGTCGCCATACTACTGATCCTACTTATATTCCTGAGCCTTCCGTTGATTCGACTGTTGTATCTTAGTCTTTTGGGGTTGCTGGGCAGGTATTTGCTGGTACAGATGAGCAGAGGCTCAAATCTTTCTGAAAACACAAACCGCCAGCATTTCAGGGGTCAAGGTACCCGAAGGTAGTGACTACCTGGTTGATGGGGATGGAGAAAATATTTCAGGTTATGAGGTGTCAGGATCCCCAGAAACTACTTTATTCTTTTTATATGCTTGAGGGGGATGCCCACGAGTGGTGGTACAACGTATCTCGCCAGTTTACTATTCAGGGGGAAGAAATAACTTGGGCTTTATTTGAAAGATTATTTCATGAAGATTATTTTCCCAGGGATGTTTGGGAAGCCAAGTAGGGTGAGTTTAATAAATTGGTACAGGGTACCATGACTGTTGATGCTTATGTGGCTAAATTTAATGAATTGGTTAAGTTTGCGAACTACGGGGGTATGCTGCCGACTCATGAGTTTTTATCTGCTAAATTCCAGAGGGGACTAAATGAGAAGATAGCAAAGAGAATGTCTAATACTTCCGTAAGAAATTTTGCTGATCTGGTGACCCAGTTCAAGAGGGTTGAAGCTGTTTATGGCAGATATCCGAAGTCTAGTTCTTCGAGGGAGCAGGAAAATAGGAGGACATCTGGTCCTTCTGGAAATAATAATAGAGGTGGCTACCATCACAATAATAACAGTGGTAGGGGGTTGCAGGTAAGGAAGCCTCCTGGTCAATTCAAGAGGGGTGGTGGTTAGAGGAGCGATTTTAATGATAGAAATTCTACTCCGCACTATTATAAATGTAAGAGGTACCATCGGAGTCCTTGTACTGCGGGTACCAATTCTTGTTTCAAATGTGGTAAGGTTGAGCATTTTGCCAGGGAGTATTACAGCAACACTGGGCAGGCTGCGAATCTGCAGGCCTTGCCATCTAGTCCTACAGTGGGACGAGTATACACTACTAATGCACAACAGATGGAGAAGGCACCGAATCTGGTTAAAGGTATAATTTTTATCTCTAATATTGATTTGTCTGTTTTATTTGATTTGGGAGTGACGCATTCGTTCGTGGCGAAATATGTTGCTAAGGGGTTGGGGTTAAGAGTAACACAGATGATTCCCCCTATGCGTATTACTACTGCTACAAAAGAGGTTAGTGATTCCTCCTTTATTTGTAAAGAGGTTGGGTTTATCTACGAAGGCAGGGGTTACACTATTGATTTGATTTTCTTGTCCCTGGCCTCTGTTAATTTGATTTTGGGTATGGATTGGTTGTCTCAAAACTGCTCAATGATTGATTGCGGCAAGAGGTTGATATTATCTCACGAGAAGCCCTCGGTTTGTCCGTCACCTTTTCTGTCTGTATGTCAAACAATTAAAGCCTTGAAGGCTGGTGATCGGGGTTATGTTTTCTTGGGTGGATTGGTGGGTGATAAGGAGATAGAGATTTCTAGCATTCCGGTGATTAATGAATTTGTGGATGTATTTCCTGACGAGATACCAGAATTCTCACCTGAGAGAGAGATTGAGTTCTCTATTGAATTGTTGCCTGGTGTGGGGCCTATATCTTTGTCTCCATATCGGATGTCGCCACTGGAGTTGGCTGAGTTAAAGAAACATATTGAGGAGCTAACTGCAAAGAATTTTATCAGACCGAGTGTGTCTCTGTGGGGAGCACCGATTATATTTGTGAAAAAGAAGGATGGAAGCATGAGATTGTGTACTGACTACTGGAAGTTGAATAAGGTTACAGTTAAGAACAGATACCCATTGCCGCGTATTGATGATTTGCTGGATCAGTTGAGGGGTGCCTGTGTATTTTCTAAGATTGACCTCCGGTCCAGATACCACCAGATCCGGATTAAGCCGGAGGATGTACCTAAAACAGCATTCTGTTCTAGATACGGACTATATGAGTATCAGGTGATTCCTTTTGGGCTTACTAATGCCCCTGCGGTGTTCATGGACTATATGAATCGCATTTTTAAACTGTATTTGGAGCAGTTTGTAATTGTGTTCATTGATGACATTTTAATTTATTCTAAAAGTGAAGAGGAGCATACAGAGCATCTGAGGATTGTGTTGCAGGTATTAAAGGATAAAAAGTTGTATGCGAAGCCATCTAAGTGTGAATTTTGATCATCTGAGCTGCAATTTATGGGTCATGTTATTTCTGCTAGGGGTGTTGCAGTGGATCCAAACAAAATTGATGCAGTAATTGACTGGGAACGACCGAAGATTGTGACTGAGATCAAGAGCTTTCTGGGTCTTGCTGGTTATTATCGCAGATTTATAGAGGGGTTTTCCACGATGGTACTGCTGTTGACCCGATTAACACGAAAGGATACTCCTTTTGTGTGGACCCAGGAATGTGACAAATGTTTTCTGGCTCTTAAAGAGAAATTGACTACTGCTCCTGTGTTGACTCTTCCAATTTCGAAAGGTGAATTTGAATTATACTATGATGCTTCCAAGAAAGGTTTGGGGAGTGTGTTGATGCAAGAGAGGAGAGTGGTTGCTTATGCTTCTAGGCAGTTGAAGCCTCATGAGGAAAATTATCCGACGCACGACTTGGAGCTTGTTGCTATTGTGTTTGCCTTAAAAATCTGGAGGCATTTTCTGTATGGAATGAAATTTGCTGTGTTCAGCGATCACAAGAGTTTAAAATATTTGTTTCATCAGAAAGAGCTGAATATGAGACAACGAAGATGGGTGGAATTCTTAAAAGATTATGATTTTGAACTGAAATACCATCCGGGTAAAGCTAATGTTGTAGCAGATGCCTTGAGTAGGAAGTCTGTCAGCGTGTCCCAGCTGATGATGTGGGATAATGAAGTGATTGAACAATTTCGGGATTTGAAATTAACCGATGTCTTTGCAGGTAGGATGGATGAAGTTGAGTGCTTATGGATTGAAAATGAGTTACACGAGAAAATTAGAGAAACTTAGGTACGAAACGACAATATCAAGTATTTGAAAGGGCAGAGTGGTATAACTTTGAATGAATAGGGGTTATTAATGTATCAGGGAAGGATTGATGTGCCCAAAGAGTTAGCAGATGAGGTAATGGTTGAGGCCCATAAGGGTTAGTATGCTGTCCACTCAAGTGCCACAAAAAAGTATCAAGATTTAAAAGAGAAATTCTGGTGGCCTGGGATGAAGAAGGATGTCGCTGAGTATGTATCTAGGTGCTTAGTTTGTCAGAAAGTCAAAATAGAACATCAGAAATCTGCGGGTTTACTTCAGCCATTGGATATACCAGAGTGGAAACGGGAGAGCATTTCTATGGATTTCGTTGTTGGCTTGCCTCAGACTCAGGCTGGTTACGATTCAATTTGGGTTATAGTGGACAGGCTTACGAAGTCTGCACATTTTCTGCTAGCGCGAGTGGATTTCTCTACGGAGAAATTAGCAAAGTTATATGTAAAGGAGATTGTAAGGCTCCACGGGATACCGGTTAGCATCGTTAGTGATCGAGACCCGAAATTTACTTCTCGCTTTTGGGGAGCCTTGCAGCAGGCTTTTGGCACCCAGCTCAGGCTGAGCACTGCGTATCACCCGCAGACTGATGGTCAGACTGAGAGGACCATACAGACACTTGAGGATATGCTGAGAGCTTGCACACTGGAGCAGGGTAATGCTTGGGATAGGTACTTATCATTGGTGGAATTTTCTTATAATAACATTTTCATTCCAGTCTGGGCATGGCACCATATGAGGCATTGTATGGACGGAGGTGTCGTACTCCTACTTGTTGGACTGAGGTAGGTGATAAAGAGAGATTTGGGTCGAATTTTGTGCAAGAAACTACATCACAGATTGAAATGATCAGAGAAAAACTTAAACAGGCACAGAATCGGCAGAAAAGTTACTATGATAATAGACACAGACCGCTGGAATTTGAAGAGGGTGATCATGTATTTGTGCGGTTATCTCCAGTTACGGGTGTTGGCCGTGCATTGGGTGTGAGGAAGCTGAGTCCTCGGTTTATTTGGCCGTATCAGATAATGAAAAAGTGGGATTAGTGGCCTATCAGCTTGCCTTGCCCCCACAGTTGTCAAATTTGCACGACATTTTCCATGTATCGCAGCTGCGGCGTTATATTCCGGATGAATCACGTATGGTGATACCGGATGATATTGAGATTCAGGAGAATTTAAAGACTCTTGTAGGTCCTATTGATGTCCTTGACCGCGGTGAGAAGAGGATGAGAAGCAAAATCATTCCAATGCTAAAGATTCAATGGGAAGGACATACACATGAAGAAGCTACTTGGGAACGGGAGGATGATATTCTCCGGCTGTATCCTGAGTTAGCAGTCAAGTATGATTTAATTTTGCGGACAAAATTTCAAAAAGGAGGGGTGAATATAACACCTCACATTTCTAAATTATATATCAATATAACATGAGTTAAAGGGAAGGATTAATGAAAATTCTAAAAATTAAGTTAAAATACAAAGAAAAGGTAAAACGGTAATTAGCCAAACACGCAACCCTAGGAAGGTAAAATTGAGTAGGAAGTCTCAAATGATAAAAATAACCCTGGAAATGGATTCAGAATGAAAAATTGAGTGGTTAGACAAGTTTCTGAAAAATTTAGTGAATAGTATTTTTACAGGATAAAAATAACGCGGTACAGTTGCACCGTAAAGCGTGCTGATTGAATTTTGAGCTCCAGGTTTTGAATACAAGTTATAAATGGTATATAGGACTAGGAAATATGATTTCTGATGAAAATTGATGGAAACTAGTAAGTTTGGGGAAGCGTGCCTACGGTGCGCGTAACAACTTAAAACTGCGATTTCTCCAAACGACTGGAAAACTCCGGATTCATCTGATCAAGGGAAATTAAAGGACAATGGTTAATGTTAAAAATTAGAGTTTCTAAATAGGTTATGAATTTATGGACGTTTAGTGAAATCATAGGGAGTTTTGAATTAATTTGAAATTGCGTGAGGTGGCGATGGGGCCCAGCTCACTTAAGCCACTTAAGCCACATGGCTTATTACTATTCATCATCACCTTCACACCCCCTCACTCATCAAAACCCGCGGCCCTCCCCATTAGAAGGCAAGTTTGCTTTCAATTTTTTTTTCCTCCATTACTCACTCAATACTCAACCAAATCAAGTGAAGTTTGTCTTGAAACTTGTTGGAAATCACCTCCCAAACACAACGGTAGTAGTCTTGAGCCATGAAACTCCCTAGATTTTGAGCAAAACCCCCCAAACCCGCGGCCATTGTGTGTAGGTTTGCACTCATGCATTTTTTTGGTTCTCCAATGGTTTAGTATGTTGTGGTGGAGTCCTTGGCCAAGCTATTGAGTAAGTTTCATCACTTTTATTGGTTGGATTGTTGATTAAATTTCATGAACCCTAAATGCATTTTGTGTGATTGATGTAGTTAGAGAGCTCAAATGAAAATTGTGTATTAGATGAATATGTTTTAGAATGGTGTCTTGGAGTGATATATGTCATAAAATTTATTGGTGAAAATTGAGTTTTAACTTAGGAAAAATTTGGTGAAATTCCATGACTTTGTGATGTTGGTTGATTTTAGGATTGTGTAATTGAGTTGTTGTATGGTTGTATGAGTTAATAATAGAATTGTATAAGGTGTGGAGTAGTTGAATTGAATTGAAAAATTATTGGTATAGGCCAAGGGGGAATTCAGCCAAAGGGGAATTTGGCCAAGAGAAGGAAAATGGGAATTGGAGGTTGTGAAATTGTTTGATTGATATGTTGTGTTGTTAAATGGTAATTAGAAGGGTTGTGTGATGGTTGGATGCTTTGAAAATCAAAGGAAAAGTGGTTGGTTGTTTGGAATTGGTAATTGGACACAGAGTGAAATTAATGACAAAATGAGGTTGTGATGATGTAGGATGAAATTTGGCACCTAAAATGGCATTGTGGTAGCCTTAGGATGCTTAAGAAAAATGAAAAGAAAATAAAGGAAAATAATTTGTGTTTTAACACATGAATGGCCGAACCTCACTTGGTGAAGGGAGGAAAAATTGACGTTTTGTGAATTTGGTGGTTTATGGTGTTCTAATGATCCGTATATGATCAATGTAGGTTGCCTTACGCGGATTTGAACCTTGAACCGTGAGCTCGGTGGGTTGCCCTTGGTCCCGAACCAAAAGGGATTGTGGTAAGTATTTTGGAACCATGCATATGTACTTGAAAACTTGCATGTGTTGAGTGAATGGAAATTAATTTGGAATGTCCTCTGTGTAGGCATTTATGTTTGTGTACTAGCTCGGGGAAGTGTTACATTGGAGCTACGAGAAGGAGATTATTAAGGTAGTCCCTTGGTACTGGGGTTTGATCCCCTTGTGTGTTCCACCATGCCCGTTGAGGGTAATGGTAGGAAATGTATGTAAATAATATAGGATAACATGTTCATGCATATTGTATGTGTGGTGGTACATAGGATGTACCGTGTCTCTGGCCAGTAGATTGTTTTCCTTCGGGCGTTACGGACTTCCACTGGATAGGTCTCCGAGAGGGAGTTCCAGTTGACCTGGGGTCGTGGTGTGTGATCCGGATAGGAGCACACTAGAAAGTCTCAGGTGGATATGGATGGAGGGTGCCTTGGTTGATGTTCTGGGAACACGCCTTGATTTGAAACCCGTAGGCTTATATGCCGAGCCAATAGTCTGGACGTTGCGTGGTTTTGGCATTGACCATTCCAAATTCGTCGTATTTTGTATCTCTATGCTTCCCTATTTCTGTAAATCCCTTGCTTTATCCCATTTTCAGATGTTATGTTATGTTATTTATATGCATCGAAGTGAGCCACTTGGCGGAGTAATCTCCAGAACCTCTGGGTTACTGGGATATATTCGTATATTCCACCTCGCTTTTGGAACTTTATTTCAGGAGGTAGCAGTGGTGTCGTGGCGGCGGGCAAGAAGCCCTTAGCCTGAGCTAGAGGATTTCTACCTATTTTGCATTTTGAGGTTATTGGGCCTATTCTAGACTTAGGTCATGAACAATTCATATGATTAGGATTATTGTTATCATTTTGTTCATGATGTATTTTGTTGGGTCAAAAGCTGTTGGGTGAAAAATATATTATGATGATGACATTCTTCAGTTCACTAAGAAAGAACATAGTTGCTCTCTTAGTTTCAACCTAAGTGTGCAAGTGCACGCATCATGTAATAAATGGGAGTGTTAATGCCCAAATTATCGTTCCCACGAGGATGGAACTCTAATTAGTGCCTTATACTATTTTACAAAGAATGAAAATGAAAAGAAAAGTTAGTAATTGACCTATCTGGTCAAACGTTCCCTGCTGTCTTGACAACGTTCCTCAAGAACAGTAGGTTCAATCTGACAGCAAACAGTTCACCGCTTCGTTATGTATGATGCCCTTCTTATTGAGAGAAAGAAAAGCAATATTCATGGAAGAGTTATAGATACAAGATCGAACAAATAATAGAAAAATAAAAATAGTAATAACAATAATTAAGGGACAACAAGATGGATGGTGTAAAATAATTTAATAGAAGAAACAGATCTACTGTTCCATTCTTAAATAAATATTTTCTCTACTTAAGTTTTAACACTTTTATTTTGGTCCAGTCTCTTAACTGCCAACGTCTGATTCCTCAGCTTATGGACTGGATGGCTCACAAGTTTCCATATTCCTATGGCTCCCTTGACTGCAACAGGTACTTGGTATAGGACCTTAAAATGAACGAGGTGGCCCCTTATTCCTAAGGCAACCAGCAATGTTGTTTCCACAACACTGCCTTCCCCCTCTGGTTAAGCTGTTTGAAGTCTCTTCCTTATGGAAGTTCCTTTCTCAGTATGTGTTCAATTTCCATTAATACACAATGAATATAGCTCACTTAACCAGAGAAATCCAAAAGCTTAAATACAAAAGTTTCGAAAATAAGTCTTTAAGAACTTTGCAGTTTTTCCGTTCCACAGATAGGTTAGCCATGGCTACTAAATTAAACATAATTATTCTAAACTGAAATCCCATAGACCCGAGATTCAGTTAAGAGATAACGAATGGAAAGGAGAGAAATAACACTTGTATTTAAATGAAAATAACTTGATTACAACAAAATGAAAAGCGGAGAATATGGTTGTTGCTCCTGAGGAGTCTCAAGTGGGTGATACAGAATGAAGAAGAAGTGTTGTCACTTAACTAAAGTTAAAACTGTACAAAAAATACAAATAAAACTATAAACTAAACTAAGTGATCTCTTTTTAAGGAATTCGATTCTTGTCTTCGTGCTGGAACGTCCCATTTA
Source organism: Gastrolobium bilobum (assembly GCF_033153095.1). NCBI lineage: Eukaryota > Viridiplantae > Streptophyta > Magnoliopsida > Fabales > Fabaceae > Gastrolobium > Gastrolobium bilobum. The sequence goes on from NW_026897547.1 coordinate 146,589, forward strand.
TAGGCAGAAGAGTGAAGGGCAAAATAGGTAATTCTCTTGGAGTTGTTTTCTTGACTGCATGGAAGGGGCGGTGTGAATAGTGCTTTGAGGGGCGCAAGTGGCTGGATGAGACAATTATTGTTGCGATTTGTCTTTCCTTCTGATTGTCCCATGCCTTGCTCTCCTCCTTAGCCAATAGGAACCGTTTATTCTCTGCTGCGCACGTTTCCTCTTGCTTGATTACTGCACCGCTTATGCTTTATGGAAACTTCTTTCCAACGTTTCCTGCAAAGTGGTCAGAAATATAAAATGAGTGGAGCAGGTGTATTTAATGTTCCAAATCTGTTCCCCTTTTTATATATTTTCCAAAGACTTACGTCACCATCTGTTCCCCAATGTGTTTTTTTCAAAAAGATATTCAACATATGCTTTTAGTGCTAAAGTTGCTCATCAGTTGAGGGAACGAATGGAATTTTGCCATCAAAATGGGCTTAGATGGGCACGAATTTTCGTCCCATCATATTTTGTCTAAGTTTAGTCCTTGATCATTATGTTTTATTTTGGAGCATTTATTATGTATACTTGAAGGAAGATTGTAATATGTCTATTTGAAGTTGTAATTTGTAATATGGAGAATTGAAGTAACAATGAAGTATGTAATATGATGAAAGGGAAATAGGCCTATGCTAGGATGTGAATGATGCTTTATGATTCAAAGAATGCATGCAAATGAGATCTTGTGATTGAAATAAGTAAATTGAGAAAGTAAGCATGAATTATGTATATTGATTAAATTGGATATGAACTGTGAAGGGTTGTAAAAGCACCAAGGCATTGCTGGTCCTTGTGTGCCACCCAATGATTATTAGGTACAATTTGAGGTTAGAGAACACATTGGCAAATTCGGGATTTATTGGAAAAACAAAGGAAACTCTGGCGAATTTTCTAGAAATTGGCAAAATTTAGGCGAACTTTGGGAGAGACTATCGCCCTCCACAGAAGTCTGATAGGGACGTACCATATGCCATTTTGAATATTGAGATGTGCTCTATCTTGTGTTAGAATTTGAGGAAATTCTGGGTTGGGAGTCGGCCTGTAGAAGGCAGAGAGAACGAACTGCTCATTTGGCCACTGCACATGTGGCTGATCTGGAGCGAGTTTGGGAAATTTATTCCCGCTTCGTTTCTTGGTCAAATTAGGTGTATAATATGTCAAATTGAATCTTGCGGTGTCTAGTTTGTTGTATAAAAATTTGAGAGCAATTGGTTGAGTGAAGTTTCCAAAATAATTGATTGAGTGAAGGATGTTTGGAGCCGTTTTGAGGTTGGCTGGCAGATTTGCTTGTCCAACTTCAAACGGCGATATCCGGAGCAAACGAGAACTTTATGACTCGTGTGATAGCTTCCTAGAAATTTAATTAAGTCTAGAATAACATACTAAAAGATGAGAGGCTTGTAGAAAGCGGTTTTTCCGTAGAAAATAAAAGACCGAACCATGTTCGGATAGGTAGAAAACGTAAAAGTGAGATTTTAGCTAAGTGGGTTTATGAGAACCCCTTAGTGAATTGAGAGAAGTAATATAAGATATAAAAGTAGTTTAGATAATTATTCCGTAAAGATTTTACAGTTACGGTCATAGCTTTTATTTATTACGCTTTTTATTGTTTTAAATGCTCACGTAATAAACGGAAAAAAGTTTATTCGCATTTTTATAAATGAATCGCTGTGATTGTAACTGCGCTTAATATCGTAATTAATGTTAGCAATACCGGTGTACAACAAGCTGTTACATACTGCACCATCCACTTTGAGTTCTGTTGCCCCCTCCATTTGGTTGGTAAATGACATAATTTTAACTATCCAAAAACTTAATAAATGACATGCATCCATGGATTCACATCAAATGATTTTTCATCTAATCTTCTTCATGAAAATATCTTACATACATTACCAAATTCTACTTCACCTAGCCATCTATGATATAGGCTATCCATTATACATTTCATATATCAAAATGGAACATCCAACAAGGTCCATTATATGATTAACTTTACATAACTAGGCATGCAAGCTCCTTTAATACATAATTGTCCATATCATCAACATCTCCAAAAATTTTACATCCCAATATTTCATAATCTCATTATCTCTAAGATTATCAAAACTATACATTATGAAATACTTAAGGCATAAAACTACACATCATTATCAAATATACAACACTTGAACAAATGTCTCAAGAATAATACATCATGTGAAAGCTATCAAAATAAATAGCATGCAAGCTATCAGTCCCTAACTGGCCTTTTTGCCAAAGGATGGTCCAACTCCTCCGATATCAGTACCTACACCTAAAATATAATCCCCATACGGGATGAGATAAACATCTCAGTAAACTAGGGGTCCTTGGAGGATTATTCCACCCCTAAGTTCACAAGGAATTAACCCTAAGGACCAAAACAATACATTATATACCAATGAAATATGTGCAATAAAGAATTCTATTGGCTAGAGAACCTACATTGTATGAATTACACAAGAAATTAACCATCTTGCAACATACCAAGTACAAGGAATTAACCTTCTTGTACTAAGCATAAGGAATTAACTGTCTTATTCCTCATACAAGGAATTAACCATCTTATATGGCACACAAAAGCAAACACACATATAATGCATTATATCAATTTCCAGTGCAATCACATATACCATATAAAAACCACAACTCCTTTAGAGTTTGGTGGAATAAACAAGGGATTAACTCTAAGGATCAAAAGCTTTCCTCTTGAAGCTTCTAATCAAGCTTACTTCAAGCTCAAGTTACCTTCATAGACTTGCAACTATACTTGAAATATTTACCAAAACAACTAGCCACAATCAACTCCTAATTACAAGGTGAAGAACATCATCAATTAACATTACAATCAATGTAAAACCGTTGGATATCATATTATCAAAGCACACTTAGATAGCTTACCTATACTAGAATCATTCAAGATTCTAAGTCAACTTCGATTGAGTCATCCAATGCTTGATTCCTCACCAATGACTCACTTGATTCAATCCTATAATTCAAAGGAATACAATCACCATCAACAACCCAATATACATTACTTGGAACACAAGTAATCTCATACTTTTCCAAGTCAAAATTTTGAAAAAATAAACAAGATGCTCAAAATGGTGGTTTCATCACATTTCCACCATTTATTTATGCTCATAAGCATACTTTCCAACATAGACAATGACCAAATCATACTCCATCACCATCATCTTATGCTACATTTTCCAAAGAAAACCTAAACATTAAATCTTCATGAAACTAGAAGAAAGTAGGATTTCTTATCACAATCACTCCATAATGATCAATAGATTGATCTCCAAGCTTCAATAGATTAAACAACACCTCCTAGTTCCTTCTTCACCAAAAATGGCGCCACTTATTTGGTGAATTTTCTCTCCACACAATGATTTTATATGGTGTTTCTTTACTAGGTTATAATCGCAAGTAATTCCTAACATTTTTTATTTCTAAGGTTTGTTGATTTGGTGGCTTAATCAAAATGTGATTAGCAAGCTCACACATCCATGGCTTTCGGCCTTGAGGAGGAAAACATGAAGAAGAAGAAGAACATAGTGGTCTTAAGCGTGATTAGTCCATATAATGAATATTTGACATTTGTCAATTTTTTTAAAATATCGTATTTGGCATTTTACCCTTTTAACCCTTATTTTAAATCCTTGATAATTCAAGAATTAGCCATTTGCACATAATTCAAGAATTAGCCATTTTAAATACTTGATTTAATAATGTTACACTACATTATTTTCAAGTTTAGGGAAACTTTTGCATTATTATATTTTTACCCAAAAATTCCACTAATTGCACTTTTGCCCAAAAGTGAGTTTAATTCCTTTAATTAGACATCTCATCTAATTAATCCATGTTTATCATGATTAAACTCTTAATCAATTGCTAATTTCATAATTTTCAGGTTAGGGTTATTATAGGCAACGAGAAGTAGAAGTACCCTTCTTAGATTGAACTTTTTATGTAGGCTCGTTTCTATCAATGAAATTTATGATGTTTCCAGTTTTAATGTTCTGGTTGAATATTTTCAAGAGAAGCCTTAGGATTTCAGCTCTCGAAAGAGAGTGATTTCTAGAAAGGGAACACATTTGTTGTGTGTAGAATTGCTTCGTAATAATCCTTGCACTTAGCTTAAAAATAAGGGGCATCACAATCTCCCTTGGGTCTTAATCTAGTATGACTCTTAGGGTGTGTTTAGAGTCAATATTAAGAGGGAAATGGATGGAAGGAGAAGATTTTGCTTATATCTTCCCCCTGTATGTGAGTTTTAAAAATGGGGGAAGAAAATAGGAGATTTTTGTCAAACCCCCCAAATACCTTTCTCACCCTTAAAATCGGAGTTCCCCCAATCTGGAGGGTTTGAGAGAGAAAATATAGTAAATTACTTATGTGCTCTTATTCTTTTTCTCAAATTTTTAAAACCAATGACTAAATTAGAAAAAATATTTAAAAATTAATTTAAAAAATTATTTGAATTTATTTGATGAAACTATTTTTTTGTTATTTCCAAATACATTATTTTGGGATAAGTGATTTATTTTTATATATGTGATTTATATTTTTTTTAATAATTTTAGACAATTTTAGAGAGAGAAAAATAATTTTTTAGAAGGCGAATCAATTTTTTAATGTAAAAATTACATAAATAATTGTTATAGAAATTTTAAATTTAATTAAATTTATAAAATATAAAAATTATATTAGTTATTTAAGAAAATATAAAATTGTAAAAACATCACATTAGTCTCATTTTTCTTCCCTTCCATTCCCTTCCACTCCCTCCCCCTTGGATCACCTTCATTTCGTTACCTTCCAAACTCCCAAACACACTCTTAAGGTAGTTTGGAGTATAGAGATATGTGCAAACGGCACTACGTAGCAAAACTTGGTATTAGAAAAATTATTGTCCAAGATAATGAAAGAGCACTCGTAGTAAAATCTATCGTAAGAGCGGTGTCAAGTCTTAGGAACAGACCAAAAATGGGAAAAATATCACCCAGGCCTACGCTTTTTATCACTAGATAAAAGTTATATTTGTTCTTCTGTTGTTTCCATTTTATATTTACAAAATATAAAATTTCCAAAAACATTTATCTTTATCTTTGCTATTTATATTTACTTATGTTCCTGAAAATTCATTATTCCTAACTTTCAAAGGCAAGACTTAAAAACTAAGGTTGAAGGGATAAACTTGATTCATTGCAATTGTAGAATCATTGACTCTGTTCAATTGAATTGGTGGCAAGTGCCTATTTGGCTAACCTCAACTATATGATGATTTGTGCTTGAGTACATATTTATTCCTGACTTTTTATTTTGTTCCTAACCAATTCATTCATTTCATTTGTATTTACTTAAAACGCTTCATTTACAACTTTTTCCTGAGGATGATAATCTGGAACTCATCTAAGCCTTATATTACTTGACGTGTACGCTTGCACGATTTTGGGAGATTTGCTCCTCAAATATAACATCTTCTCCTCATGTTTTTTTATCCTACATTGCCTCGAGCAATTCTTGGCCCAACATCGGTCATTGACTCAGTTGAAGTATCAGGTTAATGGGTCACTAGTTTAACCGCTTAAATTATATTTAGCTAAAAATATATAATAAATATATAAATAGAAGTAATATGATAACTAAAGTAATTTAGCTTAGTGGTTGGCATGTCACTTCCTTTAATGAGCCTTCGTTGAATGTAGTAACCATTTTATGCTTAAAATTACTGATTATTATTTACCGTGGAGACTTTTTTATTATTTTCTTGTTCTCGAACACTCCTACAAGTTATGAAATAATGCAAATTACGAAGCTACCTTATTTTTTGTGGAAAAATAATTCATACATTATAACAAGCTTATACATGTAGCTTTTTCATTTCATAAAAAATTATTCATTTTAAAAGTTTTTTTTATATATGCATATATTGGTCATGATTATTTTATACATGTATAAGTGACATTTTCAATCTTAGACCTTACATTTATTTGACGAATCTAATATTTTAGTTATGTGTATAACACCCCTCAATTATCAACCAAGAAACGTTACTTACATACTTTGAATTTTAATTCCACTCTTATATTATAAAGAAGACTTGGAATATAAGTATTACATAAATCTACTTTCTTCCGAAATATCAAAATACAAACCACTAAACCAACATATAGTATTAAGTCACCTTTGCAAATAAAAATTCCACAACCAAAATATAGTTATGGTCCAATACTTAATTTCACAGCTGAATAAAAACACAGAGTTTATTAGATAATATTTTTGCCTTTAACATATAGAGCATCTATTATAGACTTTGTTCTTCACAGCTGAAAACACATAAATAATGAGATATTTATGTTAGTGAAGATAACAATTAAAAAAGTTTTCGCAAAAGTGTAGTGTTTTCAGGTATAATTTAGTATAAAAAAATCCTTTATGGTTTTAATTGAAAATGATAATGTTAAGAGTGTTAGTGTTAATAGTATAGAAGTCCCACATTGAGTGTGTCTCTTTGTATTCTTCAATTGGTTTGCTATATAATAGCACCAATGTTGTGTAGTTTAAAAAAAATAAGGATTACTATCATTTCCTCTTGTATCTATAATATTTAACATGGTATCTAGAGCCTAACAAGAGGAATCTTAATCCGTTTAACTTAGTTCTATTTTCCATAATTTCAATATGGTTATAGAGAGATATCACCCTCCTTGAAGGATTCCCGTTGCTATTTCTTTTTCGGGTTTTTCTTAGTATGCTCTGTGACTGCAGCTTAGACTGATCTGTCACATCAAAAAAGAATGATCATTGGGAAGTTGTTGGGTTGACCACCATTGTCGTTGACCGACCACCGTTGACTGCGTCGTCCACCGTTCACAGCCATCTCCGACGACTTTTCTGGTGACTTTTCCGATGACTTTCCGGCGACTTTTTCGGCGATCCACCACCGTCTCCGATGACTTTTCCGACGACCCACCGCCGTCTCCGGCGACTTTTCCGATTCTGCGAAGCTTTGTTTTTCTTTAATCTTCTTTCTTCCGAAGATGGAGTATTTATACTATTCATCATCCATCTTGAGGGGGAGCACTGTCCAAGTTGCTGATGTTGTCTCCGCTGATGTTAATTCCGACACCGAAGTTCCTCTTGAGGGGGAGCACTGTCCATGTTGCTGATGGTCATTCCAGCACAATTGTCTTTGCCGATGATAATTCCGGCACTGTTTAGAAGTTCCTCTTGAGGGGGAGCACTGTCCATGTTGCTGATGGTCATTCCAGCACAATTGTCTTTGCCGATGATAATTCTGGCACAGTTTAGAAGTTCCTCTTGAGGGGAGCACTGTCCATGTTGCTGATGGTCATTTCAGCACAATTGTCTTTGCTGATGATAATTCTGGCACTGTTTAGAAGTTCCTCTTGAGGGGGAGCACCGTCCATGTTGCTGATGGTCATTCCAGCACAATTGTCTTTCCCGATGATCATTCCGGCATCTTCCATGGGAGTATTATTTATGTATCAAGCTTGTAGCATATGATTTATATGCTACAGCTTGAGGGGGAGTGTTAAGAGTGTTAGTGTTAATAGTGTAGAAGTCCCGCATTGAGTGTGTCTCTTTGTATTCTTCAATTGGTTTGCTATATAATAGCACCAATGTTGTGTAGTTTAAAAAAAATAAGGATTACTATCATTTCCTCTTGTATCTATAATATTTAACAGATAACATACTAATATTGTAAAATAATTTAACATCACAAATATATATAACATTCTATGTTAAGATGTTTTCATAAGCATTGATTTTTGTATCTATCAAAGCCGTGTATTTTGCGCGATTGCCTCCCGCCTCATTTGTTATTTGACTCAAAAAATACAATTTTTCAACCATGCACGTATTTAGATTATCTTTTACGAGGAATTCTATGAACTTTTTAAGCAGACAAACACGTGAATACCTCTAAAAGGATCTTGTAATCTTTCAAAAAAATATTATAATTTTTAACATATCATTGAAAGACATGCAAAAATTTAAATCAACAATTAAATATAGGGAAACTTCAAAAACCCCTGTAAGTTTCTTCAGAATCACTTACCCCATCTCCGTAATTTTTCATCATTTACGCCCTATTTAAAATTGCTTTATCATTTATCTCCAACTTGATTTTTCATCCAAAATTACAGTTAACAGTGTTAATTTTCTTATAAAATACCAAAATTATCCTTTACAGAAAAACAGGTTGTGGGTATTTGTTAAACCCTTTATTCGATTATGGAATATAGCATCATTTGCAAATAGTTGTAACATTTATGTTTCATCATCTGTCTAAACATCTTGAGTGCACTATTTAACTCATGCGGCTTCACATATCCATCTATAACTGTGGAATAAGTGTACTCATCTGGAGCATGATACACATTTTTCATCTTATAGCATCTGTCATATATCCGATGCCATGCTCATAGTTTCTTCATAGCCCAAAATCTCCCTTATGCCAAAAAAATATGTTTACAAAAAAGCTGGACAACAACAACAAACTTTAAAAAATCTCCTTTTAAAGCATATTAATCTCAAAAAAAAATTTGGAAGACAACAAGCTTCGAATCAATGAATCTTTATCAAATGCTAAGGGGGCATCAATATGTTTTCCTCTTCTTGTAGAGCCATCTATCAATACAAGATACCATTAAATTAAGAACACATAAATAACAATTTGAAATAAAATAGGAAAAAGTCATTACCTTTTACCTCTTCGTAGAAGGTTGAGATATTTGTTGTGATTGCTCATTTTGAATTCGAGTTATTTTTTGGTATACTAGAGCTGTCAACACACAAACACCCACAACATGTTTTTTTTTAAAGGATAATTTTGGTATTTTATAAAAAATTAATATTATTAACTATAATTTTGGATGAAAAATCAAGTTAGGAGGGTAAATGATAAAACAACTTTAAGTAGGGGGTAAATGATTAAATTTTTTGGGGAGGAAGGTAAATAATTAGGAGGAAACTTATAGGTTTTTTGTTGTTGAAATTTTCCCTTAAATATGTGTACCGTATTTATCATATATAATGGTGTAAATAAGCCAGCCTATCTATTAAGAGCCTACAACTTGACATGTTTTTGGTTTGACCCATTTTTTAAACAATACATGCTTTTTCTTATTAAAAAGCCTCCTTAGAAATCATATCTATTTTAAAAGGATTGACCTCCAAGGCAGATTTGTATTTTTATAATAGAATAATATTTTATTGTTTTTTTTCTTTTCTAATTCGTCCTATAAATTTGGTTTCCATAATAAGTTACTATTATTAGCAACCTATGAACACACTCGATTCTTTATTATTTTTTTTCCTTTCTAATATTTTATTTATGTGGTTGTATTATTATATATGTATGAGAAATTATGTGGCTACAATATTTTTCTTTTTTTGAATTGGATTATGTAACATATGAGTGAGTGAGTTTTATTTTAAAATTTAATTAAGCCTTTTACATCTTCACGAGTGTAATATACACTCTTAATCTTGATCATTAATTATATTTATATCTAACGGCTCTGGTTTATTAAATATATGAGCAATTAGATACAATTAGATATAAACATATCTGTTTATAAAAAAAAAAGATATAAACATATCAATATAGTTAAGATTGAGTATAAAACTTCTTATTCTTACTATACTAACATATATTCAAACCAATGTTATTAAAACCGGCCTAATCATTGACCCGGTCAAGGTACTAAGTCACTGGTTCAACCGCATGATTCGATAATTATATCTAAATTTATAATTTATATTAAAAAATTATAAATATACTCAAATAGCTAAAAAAATAATATGTTTTAAATATTTTAATATAAAAATTAATAAATTACACATTATTGTCAAATAAAGGATCAAATAAATATATAATGTTTGTGATACATATGTTTCAGGTTCAGTAAATGATATATCTGATTATAAATCAAATAAAAAATCTCTGCATAGTTCGTAATTGAGATAATATTAGTATTATAGTATTAAAAATGATTAAAACTTTTATACTTTTGTTACCAAAAACAATTAAAACTTTTATAATTTAATTTAATTAAATTCAGTGCCATTACATTGTCTAGTCTACGGCACCGCCACCGGTGTAGTGTTGCTTTTTTCAAGTTACAAATTATGAGAGATAGAGACAGAAAACATAACTTTACTGAAAGCGAAAGACACGCACCCACGTTAGAGCATTAGCATTTCATAGTACCCGCAAAGGTATTGTTCGATGAGACTCATCTTATTCTTAATGTTTTCTTTTTCTTTTTCTTTTTCTTTTTTTGAATAATTTTTGTATGGGGGCGTTGAGTTCTGTTTTGTGGTGTGATTACTTATGAAATTGTTGTCATGGTCTTGATACTTTACCTTGAATTTCTTGTGGGGTTGATAGTGTTCTATGAATGCTGTAGCTGATGCTGGACTTGGATAAATCTGGCTTTTCGTTTTGTTTGGATGAATCATTGATTTTCTGGACTTTTCTTGTTGGTTTTGATCAAGTTTTTTTTTTTTTTCCTTCCTTTACTTCTTGTTTTGATTGAACTGGTCCTAGTCAAAGTGTTTACTTGGTTGAAGTTAATCTTTTTTTCTCTCAATTTTTACTGTTATAAATCGAGGGATTCAGACATGAATGGATTCTATATTGTATTTAAGTTTGATGTTCAATTTATATCTATGCTTTTTTTCAATCAGTGTGGCGGTTCGGTTGGTGCCATGAACTTTGAAAGGGATTAGTTTTCAATATATACCACTTGATTTTTTTTTTGTCATATTAAAATTTTGGTTAAATTCTTATTCCTAATCGAATTTCCGTTTTGTCTAGTGATGAAATAAATTACACATTACATTGCTTAATTTTTTTATTTATTATTTTATTTTGGTGATAGACCAGCTAGGTGTGATATGATCAACTGATTATCCATTTGTATTGGAAGTGGTTTTTAAAAGTTCAAAATTGTTTGTTGGTTTCTCATCCTCAAGCTTTAACTAGTGATTTTATTGAATGAAAATCATCATGATGAAAAGTAATTGAAACACTAGATTCTCGTAAAAAGAGAAAAAGAAACTGTCAAATATTCAGTTTTATTGTCTTTGTTGATAGAAAATCAATTCAAAAAACTATTCCAAAATATGATGTTGAGTTAATTCTTAAATCAATGAAAGCTTGCTGCCTATCTGGTGTAGTATAAACTTGCTTTAGGCTTTCCTGTTTTTCTTCACATCTTGTGAAAATATGTATTCCATCTGATCTCTACTATTTGAATGCTTTATTGATAGACTGGTAGTACTAATGTATTATAAATGTTTCAGTGATTCAAGTCAAAGAAGTGTCTTTACATGTGTAGCAACAGCATATTAGTCTTTCCTATTCGTGTACACAAACTTCATAATCATTCTTTATTTTATTCAGTTTGTGGTAATTTATATTTTTCCTCCCTTTGTCTTGAATCTCTTTATTTATCAAAAAAATAAAAAATTGTGTCCATACTTCCTTTCAATTTTGATTCAGGTAATCAAGATTGTGTTCTGCTCAAGAAGGACATCTATATCTCGTCAAAAATAAATGATGGTTGATCCAAAGGGTAGTTCTTCATGGTTAAAAAGTCTATGTACCAGCAACATATTTATTTGGAAAGATCATGGAGAATATGGAGCTGTGGCTGCTATAGTTATAGGCATCCTTGTTCCTGTCTTGTTTTCGGTTTTGTTCTTGGGAAAGAAAAGAGGAAAAGTAAGAGGTGTTCCAGTAGAAGTTGGTGGCGAGCCAGGTTATGCCATACGTAATGCTCGAAAAACTGAGTTGGTTGAGGTTCCTTGGAAAGGAGCCCCGACCATGGCTCATCTATTTCAGCATTCCTGTAATAAATATGCTCATAATAAATTTCTTGGAACAAGAAAGCTAATAGGAAGGGAGTTTGTTACATCTAGTGATGGCAAGAGGTTTGAGAAACTCCACTTGGGAGACTATGAATGGGAATCCTATAGAGAGGTTTTTGCTCGTGTGTCCAACTTTGCATCTGGTCTTCTTAAGTTAGGCCATGATATAGATAGCCATGTTGCCATTTTCTCTGACACCCGGGCAGAGTGGCTCATTGCTCTTCAGGTAAATTTGCTTTATCAGCTTGATTCCTCAGGTCATTCCATTACCCTTGGGCTTAATGGTTCTTCATTCACAAATTTTAATGAAATATTTGCTAAACTTCAGGGTTGCTTCCGACAAAATATAACAGTTGTAACAATTTATGCTTCTCTAGGTGAGGATGCCCTGATCCACTCGCTAAACGAGGTAGGAAAATTATCCTCTCTTGCATAATTATAAAGAATGTAAAATCACATTAAAATAGTAAATGATAAACAAAATATACTTTATAGTTTATAGTAACTCAAATAGGCATGGCATGTCCTCACTTGAAGCTTTGGAATTTCAACAGACCCAAGTATCTACTCTGATCTGTGACTCCAAGCAGTTGAAGAAGTTGGATGCAATAAGATCAAGTCTAACATCTATCCAAAATGTAATTTACTTTGAAGATGATAGCAAAGAAGATGCTTTCTCAGGAAGTTTGAGCAACTGGACAATTGCATCTTTTAGTGAAGTTGAGAAACTTGGGAAAGAAAGTCCGGTCGAACCAAGCCTGCCTTCCAAGAATTCTGTTGCAGTTGTCATGTACACAAGTGGCAGTACAGGTCTTCCAAAGGTTTGTTTCTTCTTCAAATCTTGTTACAGGTGTCCCTTTGTGTGTCTGTGCCATATTTGTGATTTGCTGCATGTTTACGAAATGTTTTGTCCAGAATAATGGTTGTCAAATGTCTCAATAACCTGATGCCTATTAACGAATGTAGTTCAGAAACATTAGTACTCACTTGGGTCTTGGTATGAATTTATTATCAACGCATTTTTAGATGGTAAAATATGCACAAAAACTTTTTAGGTCATTGTGTACATATGGTGGAATTTTCTTGTCTGCTAACATTGAGAGCTGAGAGTATCTCTATTAACTCAGTTATGTGTTTCCCTTTAATTTGATTAGGTGTTAACTTTTTTTAATCATTTTAGGGTGTCATGATTACTCATGGGAATATTGTAGCCACTACAGCAGCTGTTATGACTGTGATTCCAAATTTAGGCAGCAAGGATGTGTACATTGCGTACTTGCCCCTTGCTCATGTTTTTGAAATGGCAGCAGAGGTAACTTCTTCTTAACGTTCTAACTGTCAACTAGTTGATACTATTATCTCTAAGTTTCTGGGGTTGTCCAGTCTGTTATGCTGGCTGCAGGTGTTGCAATTGGTTTCAGCTCTCCTCTGACTTTGACTGACACATCTAATAAAATCAAGAAAGGAACCAAGGGAGATGTTAGCGTGTTAAAGCCCACCCTTATGACAGCGGTCCCAGCTATTCTTGATCGTATACGAGATGGAGTTGTAAAAAAGGTGTGAATCAAACTAATGCTATTTACTCTCTCCTCTCTCTCTCTCTCTCTCTCTATATATATATATATATATATATATATATATATATAATAAATTAAAAAAGTGGGACAAGTAACTCCAAAATGCTGCAAGGCTTTGCAAATTGATTAACTCGACTTTAGCTCATGGGTGTTTTGTCATTTGTGGTCAAGTGCCATCGCTAATCTTGTTTAGTCTACATTGAGCAAAGAGGAAGAACATATTCATCTGGTGCAACTGGGTTGAATTGTTGTCCAGCCATTTGAATCAGTGGTTTAGCTACACCAAATTAATGTGCTCTTCTGCTCTTCCCTTCTTTCTCAACTTATAAGACTAAACAAGGATAGAAATGGAATTTGACCACAGAACACCCATGAGCTAGTGGCTCAATTAGTGAATCTGTTGGGCTTTACAAAATTTGGAATTTAATTGTAGTTTTTTTAATTATAAATATAGAAGAGTTTTGGTTATGTTCTCATAATAGAGGATGTCTGTATAGGGAAGGGGAGAGTAACAACAACAACATAGCCTTATCCCACTAGGTGAGGCTAGCTACATGGATCAAACAATGCTATTGGCTCTGTGAAAACCGAGTTTTCAATAAATCCATTTATAGTAAACTTTTTTCTAATGGTTTTCTCCCAAGTTTTCTTTGATCTTCCTCTAGCCCTTTTAATTAACCGACCTTCCATTTGATCCACTTTTTGTATTGTGGCCACTGTTGGTCTTCTCCTCACATGAGCAAACCACCTTTAACTAGTTTCTGTTATCTTTTCCTCAATATGGCTTGTACTACTTCAACTCTTCATGTATATGTTCGTTGATAATCTTATGTTTTCTTACAAATCTACTCATCCACATCTACATTCTCTCTTAACTACACTTTGTTTTTACTTTTTACTCTTACTGGAACTTTACTGTTCAGAATTTACTACCATAGTGCATTGCTGGTCTTATAGATATCTGGTAGAATTTTCCATTGAGTTTGGTGGGCACTTCATGATCACAAATTGCAGAAACCTTCATTTTTTTCAACTTTTCCCTGATATTCAATGCTTTAAACAAGTCATTGAATAGTTATATCTCTTACTTACTCTTTTCTATGTTGTACTTAGGTTGAGGAAAAAGGGGGGCTTGTGAAGAATCTTTTCCAGATTGCATACAAGCGCCGACTGGCTGCTGTAAAGGGAAGCTGGCTAGGAGCTTGGGGATTGGAGAAGTTGGTGTGGGATACCATTGTCTTTAAAAAAATTCGCTCTTCACTAGGAGGCCACATCCGGTTTATGCTTTGTGGCGGAGCCCCTTTATCTGGAGATTCACAGCAATTTATCAATATCTGCATAGGGTAACGATTCTCATCTTGATACTACATTTTATGTGGTTGGAACTAACTTGTCATCTGTACGTATGTGCATACATATGTGTTTCAGTGTTTGTTCACATAACATGTATGTTTTGGGGGTTATGGATCTAGGTTGATGAAGCTTTGTATAATGTATATATTACTGATTTATTTCAGTGTGAAAATCTAATAGCAAATGTAAGATAGTATATATCATATTCAATGGGTTCATGTTGTTAGAACTTAGAATATTTAAAAAACATCTTAGATTATCGTAAGCGTATCAGATTTTTTAGAACATCTTTGGAATGTCTCAAAAGATCCTTAGAATATAATTGTGAAATCAATCAGTTATCTAATTGAGGACACAATCTTAGGCATTGTTTCCTAATCTTATTATGTTTCCTTATTTAATTAGTATTATTTAGTATTTAAACTAGTTTCTATCCTTGTATGAGTTTGCTAGTAAGCCCCCATCTAGGCCAAAAATTACTAAGGTGTATTGGCGGAATGTAGAGAATCAGATCCACAGGAGTCATGATGAGAATCTGAGAGGGCAGGAAAGTATTCGGCTAGTTAGTGGAAGGGATTAATAACCTCCTGTTCCCGTGGCAGAGACTGTGGGAGGGCAGGAAAGGATTTGGTTAGTTAGTGAAGGATAAAATGAGAAGAGAGAAATAGATTGGACAGGGTGGGAGAGAACCTGACCTCTTGAATTGCTTCTTCTTCTTCCTTTTTTTCTTTTTCTGTTGTGTAGAGAGAGAGAGAGAGAGAGAGAGAGAGACAGAGTGAGGAAGAGTTTCTACTATATATATATATACAAACCTACTATTTTTGATATCACACTGATATTAGTAGAAGAATTTCAGTAATAACCAGTATTCTTCAGCTATTTCTTGTCCTGATCTATCAACTGGTATTTGAGCTCCCCATCCCTGGAGCTATGAATGGTGAATACATGCATGGAGGTCAGGTTGGAAGATGACATTGAAATGGGGTTTAAACAATGAAGAAAGGATGCATAGGAGGAGCAGGAATGTCAAGAAGCTAGGATGAAAAGGAATGAGGGGATCTAAGAGGCTAGGATGAAGAGGACTAAGGAGGTCCAGGAGGATTTACTGTGCCTCATTCGACATGTCGGGTGGGAATAACCATGGACATATGAGAGAGCTGAAGCATGTAGAGGAGAAAGCCATGCAATCAAGATTGTCAAAATCGCATGGTGGATTGTAGAATTATACAGCGGTACAATCTTTGCACACTGCTCCGATCCTGACCACACTCAGTAATTTGTTTTTGTGAGAATGCATAGGATCGACTTGCTGGATTGTGAAATCAGTGGGATCACTGTGCTGGCTGAGTTGCCCATTTCTGAAACTTAAACCCAAGAGCCTATCTGAAACTTAAAGAACCAAGCCCTTCCCTAAAGCTCAGAGCTTTGATTGTGGACTGTGGGTGCTCAACTTCGAGCTTCGAGTGGGTGCTTTCAATTGAGAGGCTTGCTGTTTGATATGTGGGTGACAGTTGAGAGGCTGGTGGCTTGCCCGTGGGTGAGCGTTGTGCTTCTCTCCCTCTTCTTCCGAGCTTCTCTCCTTGGATGTGCTAGTTTTTAGTTTACTCAGATGGTGTTCATTTCGCAACTGGAAATGAAGTGGTATCCTAGTATGTCCTGACTGGTGAGCATGCAGGGGGCGTGTGACTGTGTTTGTGGTTGGGTTTCTGTTGATCTTTTGCATGGTGTTTGATGGCTGTTTAGAAGTTGGATGATCCTACGCGTGTGTAGTGTGGCATTGATGCAGGAGATTAGCTGTGCTATCTCGTCAAAAACATGTTTTTAATATTGAGTTGTCAGAGACTCACTTTGTGCATTTGAGACTCATTCTTCACCTATTGCTGCTGCAGTTCAATTGGAGTTGTGATGGCACCAAGGGAATACAGAAATAAAACTGACAATATATTGATAATGAAGAACAAGCCGTTCTTACAAACACCAATGCTAACAACAATTCAAATGAAACAGTACTCAAATGAAAATCACCATAGACTCCTTGAGACACTTTAATGAAGAACAATTACAAGAAATTAAAGTATTCAGCTGTAAGATAAAATGACTTCCCTTAATGAGGAAAAGAACCCCAGTCCTCATCAAGCTACCCTCCACTCCAATTTTGCTTACTGTCTAACTAACTCCCCTCTTTCTTCCTTTTCCTATTTAACCACTGATACCGTTTTCCACCTCTCCTACCACTGAGTTATCTCCATTCAATGCATTCCACGTGTCCTCTTTTATAACAAACTCCCTTGCCATGCTTTTCTTCTCAACGGCCAGCACTACTTGTTTCACCATGCCTTGACCCATTCCAGAAGATGCAATGGGCTGATTACCTTCAGAGGCTGCAATGGGCTGACTAATTTGGGCTTTCTGTTTTTTCTTCTTTCTTCTACGCTTATAAACCCATTTTAGGGGTCCAACAACACCTCCCCCTCCAACATTCACCTTGTCCTCAAGGTGAAAATTTGGGAATAACTCTTGCATTTCCTCCATGTCTTCCAATGACCACTCATAATCTGGCAGGTTGGCCCATTCAACCAACAATTCAATCTTCCCATTAAGAAGTTTCCGAGCATCTCTGACTGCAGAAGGTTGAACTCTCAACTAAATTGGGAAGAGGAAACACTAGCACATCCTATGAAGTACCGACACTTTAAAAATCCTGATGTGTCGTGTCCGACACTCTCGGACACTCCGACACTCTCCGACACTTCAACACGCGTTATAGAAATTCAAAAAAAGGTTCAAAGGTTGCGTTGCGTTAAGTTTTTAGTTCCAACTATTAGATTCATTAGATTACGATTATCATTTTATTGAATTTAATATAAATATTTGGGATATCTTATGTTTCTTTGCAAAATCTATGAATATTATAAGTTTAGATTTTTTTTGTTAAATTATTGAATATTAAATATAATATACACTACATAAATTAAAAATATTATTTAATATCAAAACGTGTCCTAACGTGTCTAAATCTAACATTTTTTAGAATTAACGTGTTGGAGTGTCGTGTCGTATCGTGTCACGTGTCCCATGTCGGTATCGGTGCTACATAGGGCACATCTGAACTAGCAGCCTTCTTCAATTGAGAAACATGAAAGACCGAGTGTATACGTGCATAATTAGGGAGTTTCAGTCTATAAGCAGCTGGTCCAATATTTTCAACAATTTCAAAGGGTTCATAGAATCTTGGACTAAGTTTCTGATTGAGATGTTTAGCTAATGACCTCAACTTGTAAGGCTGGTTTTTCAAATGTACCTTATCACCAGTCGTATATGTCACTTCCCGTCTACCTTTATCCGCTTGCAACTTCATTCGCTCTTGAGCTCTACACAGGTTCTGCTTCAGCTCCAGCAATACTGCATCTCTAGCCTCCACCCACTGGTCAACGGCTGCCACTGAAACTGGCTGTTTCTCAAATTGAATAATGGAAGGAGGATCTCTTCCATATAAAGCTTTGGAGGGTGTCATCTTTGTGGACCTGTTATAAGAACTATTAAACCAAAATTCAGCCCAAGGAATCCATTTTGCCCAACTCCTAGGATAACCACTAGCAAAGCATCTCAGATAAGTCTCCAAAGTGCGGTTCACCACCTCCGTTTGCCCATCTGTTTAGGGATGGTAGGCTGAACTAAATTTAAGATGAGTACCCACAGGCCGCAGCTTTAAATAGTGCTCCCCAAAATTTACTAAGAAATAACCTGTCCCTATCCGATACTATGGATTTAGGGAATCCATGTAATCTGATTATTACACTTACAAACAGATCAGCGATCAGCCACCTCTTCAGCGGTAAATGGATGTGTGAGTGTAATGAAATGGGCATACTTGGTTAAACGATCTATTACCACCAAAATATTATCCACTCCTTTGGACTTAGGCAACCCAGCTATGAAGTCCATAGATAAGTCTTCCTAGACCTGTTCTGGAATAGGTAAGGGATTCAGTAAACCAGCCGGCAATAAATTTTGATACGTTTGCTGTTGGCACACTCCACAATTTTGTACAAACCTTATAATATCACCACGCATCCCTTTCCAATACTGTAAGGCAGAAACACACTTGTATGTTCGAATTTCTCCAGATTGTCCCCCCCTCCCAAGGAGACGAGTGAAACTCCTCAAGAATAGTAGGAATGAAAGTAGAAGTGCGAGGGAGTACCAACCTGTCTTTGTACCACAAACATCCCTTAGCTACATGATAGCCCGGATGAGAAGAGCTGTTATTCATGACTTCAGTCATCGTTTTCCTAATTCCAGCATCCTCCAAAGCCTCTTCTGATAACCTCTGCAGAACTGAACTCACCGGTGTTGACAACGCTTTACATTCCATCATTCGGGACAATGCATCCGCAGCCTTGTTCTCTAAACCTGGTTTATACTGGATCTCGAAATCAAATCCCATAAGTTTTGCCACCCATTTTTGTTGTCCATCTATCAGCACCCTCTGTTCAGTGAGGTATTTTAAGCTTCTTTGATCAGTCCTTACAATGAAATGACGACCCAACAAATAATGCCGCCACTTTTGTATTGAAAAGACAATAGCCTTAAGTTCCTTTTCATATACAGACAACACCTTATCCTTTCAGAAAATGCCTGACTAAAATAGGCAATTGGTCGACCATGTTGCATCAGTACCGCTCCCATTCCCACTCCCGAAGCATCGGTTTCCACTACGAACACCTCATCAAAATTTGGTAAAGCCAACTCTGGCAAAGACATCATCACTGCCTTTAATTCATCAAAAGCCCTTTGAGTAGCCTTATCCCACGCAAATCTGTCCTTCTTTAACAGCCTAGTCAGGGTGCTAGCTAGGTGACCGTAGTTTTTCACGAAACGCCGATAATACCCGGTAAGACCCAAAAATCCCCTTAACCCCTTTAAATTCATTGAAACCGGCCAATTTTGGATAGCTGCTACCTTAGAAGAGTCAGCCTTTACCCCCGTCCCAGATATTCCAACTCCTTTCTTCCAAAGCTACAAATTTGCAACAAAACAATTCTGCTTCATTACTTCCATCACTTGACATAATTGAGTCCAATGAGATGATTCATCCTCGCTGTAAATGAGGATGTCATCAAAAAAGACAAGAACGAACTTGCGTAGAAATGGTTTGAACACCTCATTCATTAAGGACTAGAATGTAGAGGGGGCATTACGCAACCTAAACGGCATCACGAGGTACTCGTAGTCCCTCATGAGTCCTAAAAGCAGTCTTCTCAATGTCTTCCTTCCACATTGTGATATGATTATAGCTAGACTTTAAATCTAGCTTAGAAAAGATCGAAGCTCTTGCTAACTCGTCCAACAATTCGTCTATCACTGGCAGTGGGAACTTACCTGGGATGGTCACCCTGTTTAAAGCCCTGTAGTCGACGCAAAACCTCCAACTCCCGTCTTTTTTCTTGACTAAAATCATGGGACTAGAAAAGGGCTTAGTACTGGGTCGGATCCACCCCACCAACAACATCTCTCTGACAAACTTTTCCAACTCTTCCTTTTGGTAATTAGGGTAGCGATAAGGTTTTAAATTAGGGACACTAGCTCCTTCCTTCAGTATGATTCGGTGGTTACAGGCCCTCTCAGGGGGTAACCCAGATGGTTCCCTCAACACCTCAGGGAATTGTTTCAGGACATTCGAGGCCAATTTTGCAGAATCTTCATCTGTCCCCTTATTTTTACCCACAAATCTTAGCTCCACATAATAATTTTCCACCCCCTTTTTCATAGTCTTAGTCAGTTTTTTGTACGAAATCAGACCCCTGGACAGTTGTGGATCTCCCCGAAGCTCAACATATTCTGCTCCGTTGGGCACCCTCAAAAATAGCTCCCGGAAGTTAGCCCTTATCTCCCCCAATCCTTCCAACCAGGTGTACCCCAGAATCACATCTTCCCCCTCCAAGTTAAAAATGAAAAAATCTTGAGTTATTGACATACCTAGGAGATTCAATTTCACTCCTTTGCATGTTCCCAGACAACGAACTTGGTTTCCATCTCTTACCGTGACTGTAGGAGACTCAGTTTTGTTCACCTGAAGATTCAACTCAGCTGCAACATGCGGGGCTAAGAAGTTATGTGATGCCCCTGTGTCAATCAGAACCACAACTCTCCTGCCCTCAATATCACCCCACAACTTCAGGGACCTATTGGAAGTCAGTCCCGCGATGCTATGGAGACTCAACTGAATGTTCCCCACCGCTTTGAAGACTCTCCGTTACCCAACTCAAGCTCAACGTCCTTGCCGTCACCAGTTCCTACCATCATAACATGCAGATGAGCTTGTGGACAAACGTGATCTAAGGAATAAGGCCCGTCGCACCTGAAGCACGCGTTCCGGCGTCGTTTATCCGCCACCTCCTCCGGTGACAGCCGTCGGAAACGAGCACGACCACTGTTGCTGCCGTTGGAGCTACGCCCCGTGGCACCTCCGTTGCCGTCATTAGGGTTCGCACCAACACCCGTACCCTGATTAGAGTTCTGAGTCGAAGCCCCCATCTCCTTGGGTACCATTAGTTTGGGTTAGTGGGCCTGTTACATTTGGCCCATTTGTTGCGTTACGTCCATTGAGGCTTGGGTTGCGGTTAGGAAGAGCAGCCCGTGAATAGTGGGGGCCATTTCCATTACTCGACCCAAATCGCCCATTTTTTGGGCACAATTTTCCTCTGATTTCTTCCCTCTCCTCCACACGTTGGGCCATCGTCATCATCATGCCTAGGTCCCTCAAATTGTGCAGTCTGATTTTAGCGCGAATTTCTTCACGAAGACCGTTAAGGAATGCTGCTTGCATGACATCTTCATCAGCGTGTCTCAATGGTGCTGAAAGCAACTCAAATTTTTCTCGATATTCAGCAAACGCTCCTTGCTGTCGAAGACACATTAGGGCTTCATACGGATTTCCAGAAGATGAAGGATGGAAGCGGTCCAAAATTGCAGCACGAAAGTCAGCCCAAGAAATGGTAGGGTTCCTTTGCTCCCACCACTGGAACCAGTTGAGTGCCCTTCCTTCCAAGCATATTGACGTGGTGTAGAATATTCTAGATTGTGATTTATCATTTATTAGTGTCTCTTTGTATTGTACATAAGTCAAAGTTTTCTGCTTGCTATTTATTTATGTAGGTTCAGCTATTTATTGAGGTAGTTGAGGTAGAAATAGTTGAGGTAGAAGTAGTTGAGGTAGTTGAGGTAGCCCATTGTACTCAATATAAAAGGACCCATTGGGTCTCTCAATGAATTAAGAAAGTGTTATTCAGACAAAACACTTCTTCTTTTCTTCATGGTATCAAGAGCTGGTTATATTCCAGTCTCTTCCTCGTTCTGATTTATTTTTAAGTCATTTTCCTATTCCTTTTTCTTCGTTTTACCCACTGCCCAAGCCAGAATTCTTACCTAGACACCTCCAACCACGAAACCAAGGCCACCATTAGGTTCAGAACAAAATTCTGAGCCAGCCCACAGAAGACCTGTAGCAGAACTGTTCATCACTGTAGCAGTACTGTTCATCACTGTAGCAATTACTGTTTCACTGTGGGCAACCCTCTTCCTGTTTTGAAGGTCAATCGTATTTGGAGGAACTTTTTTTCTAGGTACCTGTTGTTAGAAAGCCATGGACGCTAAAAATTTTGAAAATTCGTCTTTTCAGAAATTGATGTCTCAACCTGCTGAGGCAACTAGTCATGTTGCTCAAAGAGGTATGGCATTCCATGTTGAACGTAGTAATCGTTGGATCCTTGATTCAGGGGCCTCTGATCACATGACAGGTAATATAACCTTATTTTTCTCCTATACCCCTTACTATCACCCGTCACGAATAAGAACAGCTGGTGGGAATTTCTCCACTATTGCAGGAAAGGGATCCATTAAACTTTCTGAGCATATTATTTTGAACTTAGTACTTCATGTTCCCTCTCTTACTTGTAATCTCATCTCTATTAGCAAACTTACTGCTGAGTTGCATTGTGTTGCTAAGTTCTCTGCAAATGCTTGTATCTTTCAAGAACAGGACTTGGGGATGATGATTGGCAGTGCTAGAAAGGAAGATGGGCTCTACTATTTTACAGAGGTTCATTGTGAAAAGAGGATTTTTTCGAACCACTCTCTATGTTTATCAGATGACTGTAATGATGTTTTGTTATGGCATCGTAGGTTGGGACACCCAAATTTTGTTTACCTCCAGAAGTTATTCCCGAACTTATTTATCAATAAAAAGACAAGTTCCCTTCTTTGTGATATTTGTCAGCTTGCAAAGCACTCTCGTTTCACTTATTCTCCTAAGAAATATAATGAATCTTCTCCCTTTACTTTGATTCATAGTGATATTTGGGGACCTGCTCGTGAAAAAAAATGTCTCGGGTGCTCATTGGTTTATTACTGTAAAGAACCTTGGGATACACCACCCCAAAAGCTAGCTCAAAGGGTGAGAGTGTCCAAGGCCTTATAAAGGCCACATTAGTTGCACATACAACTAATGTGGGACTATATATCTCAATACGCCCCCTCACACAAGAGCCCATTGGGCTTGAAGAGTGGAAGATGCAACAGGCCCAGCCTACCTGTGCTAAGAAAGTCCACAAGAGAAAGTGGGGGACGGCGAGAGGCTCTGATACCATGTAAAGAACCTTGGGATACATCACCCCAAAAACTAGCTCTAAGGGTGAGAGTGCCCAAGGCCTTATAAAGGCCACATTAGTTGCACATACAACTAATGTGGGACTATATATCTCAACAATTACTTTCATTGATGATCATTCTAGGGTATGTTGGGTATATCTCTTAAAAGATAAGTCTGAGGTAGCATCCACTTTTAAAAACTTTCATGCTATGATTCAAACTCAATTTCAGACCTCTATCAAAATTCTGCGAACAGACAATGGTACTGAATATTTTAATTCAGTTTTTGGAGATTACCTAAACCAGCATGGAATTATTCATCAAAGTTCTTGTCCTAACACCCCTCAACAAAATGGGGTGGCTGAAAGGAAAAATAGACATCTAATTGAAGTTGCTCGAGCTTTTTTATTCACGATGCATGTCCCTAAATATCTTTGGGGGGAAGCCGTCTTGACAGCCTGTTATCTCATTAATTGGATGCCTTCTCGGGTCCTAAATTTTCATTCTCCTTTATCTTGTCTTACTAAATCTTTTCCCTCTTTCAGTGCTCTTTCTTCTCTTCCTCCCAAAATATTTGGCTGTGTGGTTTTTGTGCATATTCCTCCACATCACAGATCCAAACTCGACCCTAAATCTATTCGATGTGTCTTCATAGGATATTCCCCAAATCAAAAAGGTTATAAGTGTTACTAATATTCTCTCCGTAAGGTTTTTGTTTCCATGGATGTTACCTTTTATGAAACACAATCCTTTTTTTCCCCGACTTCTCTTCAGGGGGAGTCTATTGGTCTTGGTATGGATGAAGATAAGCCTGAGAAACCAAATGATGCTGTTGTCTTACCTTGGCCTTTGGAAACAGGGGGAGTTATTGGGAAGGAAACAAGGGGAGCAACTATACCTGAGTCTAATGATCCTCCTTCTTATCAAGCAACTATACTTGAGTCTAATGATCCTCCTTGTGATCCTCTTGGAAAATGGGGAAAATTTTATAGCAGGCGCAAAACACATCAAGATGCTCTAGACTGCCAGGATCCTGACTCGAGTCCTTGTTCCAGCAATTCACTTGAATGCACTAGTACAACCAACATCGATATGCCTATTGCTCTTCGTAAAGGTACTAGATCTTGCACTGCTCATCCTATTTCCCATTATATCTCATATGAGAAGTTGTCTCTAGGTTTTCGTACTTTCAACACTATGTTAGATAGTACCAGGATACCCAGAAATATCCAAGAAGCACTTGATGACCCAAAATGGAGGAATGCTGTATTAGAAGAAATGGATGCACTTATAAAAAATGGAACATGGGAGTTTGTGACATTACCTAAAGGAAAGAAAATTGTTGGCTGCAAATGGGTATTCACAATGAAATTTAATGCAGACAATAGCATCAATAGGTACAAGGCCAGATTAGTTGCTAAGGGATTTACTCAGACTCATGGGATAGATTATCAGGAGACATTTGCTCCTGTTGCCAAACTTAACACTATCCGCGTTCTGCTATCTCTTGCCGCCAACCTTTATTGGTCATTGCAACAGCTAGATGTTAAGAATGCCTTCTTGAATGGTGATCTACATGAGGAAGTTTACATGGATCCACCTCCTGGTTTTGAAAAAAGGGATGGTTCTGTGTGCAAGTTGCAGAAGTCTCTCTATGGACTTAAACAATCTCCCAGAGAATGGTTTGAAAAATTTACTCAAGTTGTTAAGGGACGAGGGTTCACCCAAGCTCAGACTGATCACACTTTATTTTTTAAACACTCCGACAAAGGAAGAATTGCTATTGTCACTGGTAATGATAGCGAGGAGATAACCTCTTTAAAAAAGTGTTTAGCTGACCAGTTTGAACTAAAAGATCTTGGATCTCTCAAATATTTCCTTGGTATGGAAATTGCTCTGAGTAAGGAAGGAATTTCTTTAACTCAGAAAAAATACATTCTAGACCTGTTGCAAGAAACAGGTATGCTTGGGTGCAAGCCGGCAGAGACTCCAATTGAAGCTAATATCAAGATGGGAGTTGAGGACGGGGAAGATGTTGATAGGGAGCAGTACCAGAGACTAGTGGGGAAATTAATCTATTTGTCTCACATTCGTCCTGATATTGCTTTTGCTGTGAGCATGGTTGTCAATTCATGCATTCTCCTAAGGAAAAACACCTTAGTGCTGTTTATAGAATTCTCAAGTACCTCAAAAATACCCCTGGTCGAGGAATTTTCTTTAAAAAGGGGCACAAAAGGATGATTGAAATCTATACAGATGCAGACTGGGCTGGCTCTGCAATGGACCGAAGATCTACTTTAGGATATTGTACTTATGTCTGGGGAAACCTTGTGACCTGGAGAAGTAAGAAACAAAATGTTGTTGCAAGAAGCAGTGCAGAAGCGGAATTTCGGGCTCTAGCCCATGGTATGTGTGAAGGAATTTGGTTAAGAAGGCTTCTGGAGGAGTTGAAGATCTCTTATTCCCTACCTATCAGATTATATTGTGATAATAAGGCTGCTGTCAGCATTGCTCAAAATCCTGTTCATCATGACAGAAAAAAACATGTAGAAGTTGATCGTCACTTTATCAAAGAAAAATTAGAAGACGGTAGTGTATGCTTGACATATATACCTACCAAGGAACAGACAGCAGATATCCTCACCAAAGGATTACTTAAGCCGACCTTTGAGGATTTGATCAGTAAGTTGGGAATGATCAATATATATCTCCCAACTTGAGGGGGAGTGTAGAATATTCTAGATTGTGATTTATCATTTATTAGTGTCTCTTTGTATTGTACATAAGTCAAAGTTTTCTGCTTGCTATTTATTTATGTAGGTTCAGCTATTTATTGAGGTAGTTGAGGTAGAAGTAGTTGAGGTAGCTTAGTTATTTAGGTAGTTGAGGTAGCCCATTGTACTCAATATAAAAGGACCCATTGGGTCTCTCAATGAATTAAGAAAGTGTTATTCAGACAAAACACTTCTTCTTCTCTTCACGCGGTTTCCATCTGTTCTCCGGTAGGAATCCGATAGATTCGAAAAAATCTCTCTGCTCGATATAACCAGCCATAAGGATCATCATCAGAGAAATAAGGGACCTCCATTCTCCTTCTCCTCTCGTCTTCTTTGACATTTCCGTCCGGGTCCCCTCCCACTTCTTCCTCACCATCTGTTGTAGACCTTCTGCCATTACTCCTTGATCTTCTTCCTCCCAGGTTGTTGATTCTCTCTAGAGTCTCCGTGAGAGTAAAATTCATCTGTTGCACCGAGTTTTCTAAACCTCCGATTCTCCCATTCAGACCCACGTTGCTCTGTTCCATAGCAACTAACCTCTGTTCCAATTCATCGACTCTAGACTCCATCTGTGATCTAACCATTCAATGCACTCTCAGGATCAAGTGCTTTGATACCAATTGATGGCACCAAGGGAATACAGAAATGAAACTGACAATATATTGATAATGAACAACAAGTCGTTCTTACAAATACCAATTCTAACAACGATTCAAATGAAACAGTACTCAAATGAAAATCACCATAGACTCCTTGAGACACTTTAATGAAGAACAATTACAAGAAATTAAAGTATTCAGCTGTAAGATAAAATGACTTCCCAACCCCACTCCTCATCAAGCTACCCTCCACTCCAATTTTGCTTACTGTCTAACTAACTCCCCTCTTTGTTCCTTTTCCTATTTAACCACTGATACCGTTTTCCACCTCTCTCCCACTGAGTTATCTCCATTCAATGCATTCCACGTGTCCTCTTTTATAACAAACTCCCTTGCCATGCTTTTCTTCTCAACGGCCAGCACTACTTGTTTCACCATGCCTTGACCCATTCCAGAAGATGCAATGGGCTGATTACCTTCAGAGGCTGCAATGGGCTGACTAATTTGGGCTTTCTGTTTTTTGTTCTTCCTTCTACGCTCATAAACCCAAATCAGGGGTCCAACAAGTTGCTATTAAAATGCTTTAATGTTTCTGATTTATACCTCTTTTTTTCCAACTAGAGTTTAAATTCTCTATATTTAATTATTTACTTGTCAACAGGGCTCCTATTGGGCAAGGATACGGCTTGACTGAAACATTTGCTGGGGCTGCCTTCTCTGAGTGGGACGACTACAGTGTGGGGCGTGTAGGACCACCTCTTCCTTGTTGTTACATTAAGGTATGCCATATATTCCATTAACAAAAATTCAATGCGGTGAACTTCGAACCTCTACTTATTCATAGATATTGCATGGAATTATGGTAATGATCATTAATTATTAGTTTCATGCTGGTGAGTAATAAAACTTATTGGACTTTGAAGATTAGTAAGTTGGTAACATCTCAGAAATAACAAACTACATGTCTCTTAAACTGTAATAGAGAACTTGTAGTTGGTGCCACTTAAGAGCCTTAAATGAGGAAATTTGATTTATTTATCAATCTGGTTGCATAGCTTATTTCTTGGGAAGAAGGGGGATATCTCACATCTGACAAACCAATGCCACGAGGAGAGATTGTTGTTGGGGGATTCAGCGTGACAGCTGGTTACTTTAAGAATCAAGAAAAAACTAATGAAGTGTTCAAGGTAATTTTCAAACTCACAATTATATGCATGCTATTTTTCTTTTTTAACTTTCTTTAATTGCTCTTAAATCTGTTCGTGCTGATTAATAAGCTGCACTTGTCTTCTTTTAACTTAGTACAGGTTGATGAGACAGGCATGCGCTGGTTTTATACTGGCGACATTGGGCAATTCCATCCTGATGGGTGTCTCGAAATCATAGATAGGAAGAAGGATATTGTTAAACTTCAACATGGAGAATATATTTCTCTTGGAAAGGTGAATATATCTTATCATTCTGGAATCTGGATGAAGTGCTGATTTAAGATTCACAGTAAATTTTTTTGGGTCTTAAATTGTGCTTTCATTTTTACTTGATTGCAGGTTGAGGCAGCACTGTCATCATGTGATTATGTAGATAATATAATGGTTTATGCAGACCCCTTCCACAATTACTGTGTGGCTCTAGTAGTTGCTTCACATCAGTCCCTGGAGAAGTGGGCCCAACAATCTGGTACTCAATACAAAGATTTTCCTGATCTGTGTAACAAACCTGAAACTGTCACTGAGGTCCTGCAGTCCATTTCCAAGGTTAGCTAATATGTGCATGGCTACTTGTTTGGTGGCATATATCCATGATATAATCTATAGATTATCCATTCATGATTTGTCAATAATCAGAATATACATAACACTAAATATGATCAGTTAACACGTGTTGCAAACTATGATTCTATACACATTTGTATAAATTTTCTTATCCTTCTTTCATTAGGCTGTTCAAATATTTAGGAAAAAAATGAATCCTCATTAAACTAAGGCTTGTTTAAGACAATATCAGCTACAGCTAAGATAAACTGAGATTAAATACAACATTGGAGTCAATATACGAAGAAACGATCATTTATGTGATGAAAATTGGAGATTGCATCATTCCACAAGATGCAGTGTTAGAGATATGAACCATTCATAAGCCTCCACCTAACACAGCTTAAGCTATTTTTTTTTATTTTTTTTGGTACAAACAGCTTAAGCTTTTAAAAGAGTTGGTCCTTGATATTAGAGCCTCTATGACCAATGGGCCAGGAGTTTGATGCTTGTCATCTCCATTTTTAGTTCAAGGTAGAGGGGCCCTATGTTTTGTCCATGCTCCAGTCAAAAGTACTCTCGTGTGACGGAGTGTGCACAGATATAACCCCAACTTAAATTTTTAGTGAAGTTAGTTTTTTTACGTATGTTTAGGTATCTTGGATCCATTTTTACTAAGTAATGGGGAGATGATTCAAGTTGGGGGGATAAAATGGAGAAATGCTTTCGGTGCAATATATTATTGCAAAGTGCTTATCAAACTCAAAGGAAGATTCTACCATGAGAGCAATGAAGATCTATGATATTAAATGTTGGGTAGTAAATTGTTGACAAGATACCTTAGAGTTGTTGGTCTAGTAGCGTTCCAATTAGATCCCTGGAATTGATCTCTCCAAAGGATAGTGGGTTCGATTCCTGAGAGTGAGTTGCAACTCCTGGGGAGGGTGTACAGGCTCAAATCCGAAATCGAATTAGTCGGGTCCGTTTTGGGTTTCGGGCACCAATTGGTATCTATAAAAAAAAAATGTCAACAAGATCAAAATATTAAGTGTAGTGAAGAAGAGATTGGTGAGGTGGATGAGCAGACAAACATACAAGAACAGATAATACTAGGAATGAATATATTTGGGAGAAAATTAAGTAGAATGAGAAAATGACAAAACTCCTCTTGGTCATTTGCTCCATGAGTGGAGAAGACCAATACAACATCAACATCAACAACACCTTTATCCCAAATTAATTGGGGTCGGTGGTAGATGAACCCATATGAAAGATACAAAACGGTTGAAAAAAAGTAAAAAAAATAAAAAATAAAAAATAAAAAATAAAAAATAAATAAATAAATAAAAATACACAAATAAAATAATAAAATAACATAAAATAAAATAAAATAAAAATATATGTATATATAAATAAATAAAAGTAAAAAAGAAAGGGACAAGAAGAAGTGGGGAAATGAAGGGGAAAAGGACTAAAAAAGGACCATCTGGAACATAGGAATAACAGCGGGTCTAACCCTCCACCATACTTATAGTTTTTCTCCATTCCTTTCTAAGACATACTGTCCGCCAATCTATATCCCACTCCATTAAATCTTGTTTTACTACTTTCCTCCAAGTAAGCTTCGGCCTACCTCTGCCTCTTTTTGTGTTTAACTCTTGGTAACAAACTTTTGTTCTTACAGGAGCATCCATGGGTCTTCTCATCACGTGCCCAAACCACCTCAATCTATGTTCTCTCATCTTCTCGGCTACCGGTACTACTCCGACCATTCGTCGAATATCTTCATTTCTTATCTTATCCATCCTTGTGTACCCACACATCCACCTTAACATCCTCATCTCTGCTACTCCCATCTTATGCTCATGTTGCCTATGTGCTGGCCAGCATTCCGCTCCATATAGCATTGCCGGTCGATGAAGTCAATGATTGTAACACCCCGTAGTACTCTGATTGTTACCATCATGATATTATAGCGTACATAGCAGAAAATTTATTGAATGATTAATAAGACGTCTTGTAAAAATACGAATAAACTTTTTGAAAAACATTTTCTGAAAACATTTCCAAAAGCGTTCACATGATATATTACGAAAGCGTAACCTAAAGCATACAACTACTAAATAATCCCATAAGCCATTATTAGTGGCAATTGACTAACCGGATATGACAACAAGTGTCATTCCTGCCAGAGTCTCACGGACAACATAACAGTTGTTTAACGGATAACTGAGAGATAAGAATCTCCCTCCATAATACAATCCTGATACACACAGTTTATAAACAGATAGCTCACAAGTCCCATACGGACTATGAACCCCTCAATGGGTCAATACATACATATTGGCTCCGTGCCCAAATTAATAAATCCATACATCATGTCTATGTGTCCTCATCACATGCATCTAACATAACTCATAATAAATACATCCATAATCCAGAAGCTCAAATAATGACAATCCTGAGCATTATTACACACAACAACATAGTCTCAAAGTAATCTAACTAGGCATGTCAAAACACTACACATGCCATATCACAATATAATAGCGTAAAATAAACAACAGCCTCAATCCACTAATCTGTAGTTGGGCCCTTGCCCCTAGACTGCTCATTACTACCATGGGTACCTGAAATGATATCCCCAAAAAGAGGTGAGATAACATCTCAGTAAGCTCAAGGTTCTAAGAGGATCCTCTAATCCCCTGAGCCCACTTCCTGCATGATAAGTCAAATATAAAGCATATATAACAAACATATAGCATAAACATAGCATCATAATTCATCCTCTGGTTAATTATTCAAGGGCTCTTCCCAAGAATAGCTAACTGACATGTCCCACATGCCTAGTGTGACTCCCAGGGTCAAGCCATAGACAATCAACACAAACTGTAGTATGAAATAACTCTCAGGGTCAAGCCATAGGCAGTTTACATACATATTCATAGCCAGGAACCTCATACCATACACCATCAGTGCATCATCAAAATATCAAGAATCATATAATATCTATATGAATGTGAATGAATATACATACCACATATCACATACTTTCATACAATTCAACCATAATGCCCACCATCATGGTGGGGCCACAAGAGTGAGGAGCAACCAAAACCAGGAGCTTAGCACAAGCTCACACTCCAATATAACACGTATGCTCCAAATAAATCCTTAAGCGCAAGGTTCTCTAGGCACACGTAAAGTAGGAACCATTCACACCATTAATTACATAGTACTTAATCAAGTCATATACAAGACTTAATCATTTAATGATTCCACTTTTCATACTCACGTGCCAATAATATGCCCATTACAAGTCTAGACCATTTATTCCATATTTATATATTTTTAGTGCATTATGAAGTGTTCACTTGTTACACAATCAACCATATAGGTTAAGCACCTTACATAAACTTAGAATCACACTCTAGGACCACTAAGGTAACTTAGATTATTTTCAACACTTCCAAATCATCTTATTTCCTCATGACCGAAATTACATCCTTAGGTAAACCCTAGGTTAGATTTTCAATTTGCAAGTGGATTCAAGCTTTAAACACACTTTAAACCCTAAATCATCCTTAAGTACAATTTTTGCACCTAAAACCACACATGGCCGAATTGTATAGGGTAGTATTCCTTAGGATTTTCTTTCATTAACTTTCATGATTATGTGTTCCTAGACTAGTCTTAAGCCTAGGTTGTTAACTAGCTCCCTAATTAGGTTTAATGAGTAAACCCTAATTAGGCTTGATTAGAACCATAGGTTACTTTAATTTTAGGGTTTTTATATTATTAGGTCACTTATGCATTCACACAGTCACGTAGATCTTAGTTCATTAATTTCACTAATTACATAATTAGTGCTTCTAAACCCTAATTAGGTCCATTTTTAGGGTTTTATAGTTAATTATTAATTTCACTAATTACAGAATTAGTGCTTCTAAACCCTAATTAGGTCCATTTTTAGGGGTTTATAGTTAATTAATACATTATGCATGGTCCACCTCACTTTAACCCTTGATTAGTATCCTAATTAGGTCCTGAACCAATATTTAACATACTAACCCTAATTTGTCCACACTTGGCCGAATTGCATTGGAGTGTAAATTAGGGTTTTTAGCTTAACCACTTCACCATTTCTTTAGTTAATTAAGTCCTACACTTAATTAGTCCACTAACCACTTTTTAATTAAATTTTAAACATAAAATCCTAATTATACTCATTAGGGCAGATTTGACATGATAGTGTCATTAGGGTTTAAATCCATTCCTTAATCAAATTAGTGTTCTTAAGCTCAAAGGTTGCATTTTTAACATTTCCCTTGGTCCCACTTATGATTGTCCACCCTTTACAACATCAAGAACCAATTTTTATCAATTTAAAACATCAACTCCATAGTGAACACATGTTGGCCGTATCATATAGGTGGGTGGGGGAGGGTTTTGGTCACCATTTTTTCAAGTAACTATGCTTACTTCTTCAAGTTAACTTCAAGGCTTTAAGCTTCCACTTTTCTTCAACAAAGATGCATCTTTTCCACAAAGAACACACCTTTAACAAAGACCCAAAGTTAGAACAGAAGAACACATCTCAAAGGTGAGGTTTTTCAAGAAAAGAATTCAAGAACTTACACTAAAACTCAAGGAAATAAACACCAAAGTGGTGTTCTTCAAGGAGTACTCAAAACATCATCTCCATGGCATGGAAATGCTCAAGACCGCTGCTGTTTCGGGAGGGATTTACCATGAAAATTTGGTTTCCAAGAACCAAAATGGTATGTTCTTGAAGAGGAGGATGAGAGGAACAAGTTTTGTGAAGGAAGTTTAGTGATTTGGTGGAGTTTTGATGGTGGAAATCTAGAGAGAAGGATGAGAAAACTTGAAATTCAAAATGGTAGAGAGAGTGAAGGAGGCGCTGCAATGGCTGAATAGGAGGGTGCCCTAGTCTTCTAGGGTTTCGACCAAGTCACTTAAGTGACTTTCTGTCCTTTAGTGACACCCGGTGTAATTTTTATCCGAACTGTTATCAATTCTCTACCCGAAAACACTAAAGACTCTAACTTTAAGTAATTAATATTAAATTTGTTTAATTATCATGTTCCTAACTCAAAAATTTGATTAGTAGATCACAGATCCACTTACTGTTGTTTAATTGCACTGTAGTCTTTACCAGTATTCTTAACTGTACCCGAATTTCATAATTTTTTTAACTTTAACATTATTGGTCTAATTATGACTTGTTAGGCATATATTGGTCTTTCTTTACATTTTCTCATCTTTTTCCCGTTCCGGAATTCTACCGGCCGAAGTGACTTTCCCAAAATACCCCAATATGGGTATCAAACTTCATCAATTCATATACTAACCTCATCTATGATAATCATATCATCAAAATAGCTCTTTAACTCAAATTTGTTAAATTGGAGCTATTCTAGTAACTGTTACTGCGTCAGCAGTAAAAAATAACAGATGAAAATCCACCTGGGTAGAATACTATCACTATGGATATCAAAATTCTTAGAATCTCATCCTCATTCCATTTATGATCCTAAGGTCTTCCTAATAATCCTCTAATTTCAAAATTATAAAATTAGGGTTATTATAATGATGGTCTGATTTAAAGAAATTGGTAGAGGAAGGCGCAAGAGAACTTAAAGGGAAACCATTAAACATGACATTACTTTTAATTATCTAAATGGTTTAATTGAGAAGTGTTTTTCATAGAGCCAAAAGGCATCGACTGATCCATGAAATCGACCCCACTTAGTGGAATAAGGCTTGTTGTCGTTGTTATTGTTCATAACAATATGAATATTATTTGGCTGTGGTTCATCTATTCATTATTATCTTGAGAGCGACATTGAAGGAAAAGCAAAATATAATGAATGAACACACCAAAAAAAAAATCAACACAACAGTGGAATCACCACACTTTTTGTTAACATTAAATAACCACATATTCTAACAGGATACCCAGTTGGCCACATTCAAAATCTGTAAAATTATTTATGAAATATTTGCACTTAAATGTGTTTTCGCACTTGCACTTCCCCACATCAATGTTAAAGGAAGTATCCACTTGGGGTTGTGTCCTCCTGGTTCACTTATCACAGCTGTGACAAGGCATTATTTTCAATTGTAGTGATCCTAGAAGGATAAACTTTGTAGAAATGATTGTTTAGATCTGCCAAGCTGTATAATGAGTGTTATTTATGATGTAACGAGGTAACTATATTTTAAGTTAATAACCAATGTACGTGCTGCAGCCTGCATGGTTAATGGCTCATTTTCCTTTATTTATTTCAGGTTGCAAAAGCTGCAAAGCTGGATAAATCTGAAATTCCTGCAAAGATTAAGTTGCTTCCGGATCCATGGACTCCTGAATCTGGATTAGTCACTGCTGCCCTCAAGATAAAGAGAGAACAGCTGAAAGCCAAATTCATAGATGATCTTAAGAAGTTGTATACATGAAGTTTCTAACCTTTTTTTCAATGTATTATCCAGTGTAGGTGTATGTTATGTCTGATTTTTTAATTTATTTTTTTAATATCAATATCTCCCTGCGAATGCTATCAATCATATTTCTGGTTGATGTATTTTACTGTTTGTAATATGTAATACTTTCACTTGTGACTATACTGGATTGCTTTGCAAACATGAGTTCTTGACCATTAAGCAATGTTCTATTGGTTGTGGGACGCGTTGATATAGTCAATTAGTAATGGCTAGCAGTATATAGTAATTTTTGAGCAGTCATTTCACTTTAAATAGTGTCCATTATTTTTTATTTTTTTTTATTTTTTACTTTTATGGTTCGTAGGTTGAGCTTTTGTTTAGGTTATCAACCGTTTAGGCGATATTAGAGATTCTTTGTTTTGACGAAAGTGGTATTTCTACGTTATGTTGCATCGACACGGGGCATGATATGACATGTTAATTCTAAAAAATATAAAATTTTGACACGTTAGGATACATTTTGATATTATATAATATTTTTAATTTATGTAGTGTATATTATATTTAGTATTCAATAATTTAACAAAAAAAATAAAGTTAAATTTATAATACATATTAATTTTGCAAAGAAACATAATATATTTCAAATATTAACGTCATCATCTCAGTAACATTAGGCGTACCGAGTACATAAATCACCTCATACTTATATTAATTATTATTCCACAAATATGTTTAAATTTGTAGTACACACGTGTAGCAATATTCTTAGCTCAACAAAACTCTTTTATTGAAAGATAATGATGATTAAAGTTATTATAATTGGTCTAGTAGTGAGGGGTTTGAGTAATTTGTATTTGTTGGGTGTTTGATTCCTACCGTTGTATAATAAAAAACTAACGATGATTATGATAGTAGAGTTACCTATTCTATTTTTTTTAAGGCTACTTATTGTGGTAACCACACCAAACATTTTAAATTTATCTTAGCTTTGGATCTTTCAACTTCATACTTCCCTTCGATAGGACATATGTCAATGTTCTTAGGGTGAGCCTCAGGGTTTCTTTTACTTTGTCGCCCTTTCCGTTCACGGCACTAGCAAGGGAGAATTCTTTTTCGTATTCAGTGTTTGCCTTTCATTTTCATGCACATCAACATACTTGGAGGATTTGAACCTTGAACTCGACTAGATTGTTGACCACAGTCTTAAGCAGAGACTGTGGAGAACGGCCCACATTGAAGACAGGCAACAAGGAGGTCCAAGTGCACATTTTCATCCAAGTTGTGGACCTGTATATATTGTTCCTGTATTGAATTAGTTTAGATAAACATGAAGGGGCTCGCCTTCTCTTCATAGATTTAAGACAAAGTATGAGATGACTTCGGATGTATTTTGCTAGTTGTAAAGCTGAGTAAGAATTTATGGGAGAGATCTTTGAATGAGATGATGGAGTGTCGTGGTAGAGTGTTGAACCAATCCAAGGTTAGTTCACTGAGTAAGAAGGCAAAGACTATAGTTGTGTCTTACCTTGTTGCCCCATATTTTCACTCTGGTGCTCACTAATGTGGCATTAAATGTCATCCAAATGTTGCATCAGTAATGCCCCTGCAGCTTGGATATGATCAAGTTAGTGTGCAACAATGAGGGAGTGGGTTAGGCTAGCTGGGCATAGACAAATGTGATCTTTCTTTCACCAACATCCATGTGATTTGCCCCTTTTGCATTAGGGATTGATAGTGGGAATAGTGGTTGCAAATTTTTTTGATCCTGTTGTTAAGATGCATTTTGCTACAATGGCGAGTGGTTGTGTGCTGCACTTCATGTGTTTACCATTATTGGATGAGAATCCAAATATACTGATTCCCACAATTTGTGTCAAAATTCAATTCGATATGATTATGATTAATATCGCATAATTGTATCAACAGTATCTATGGAGAAGATATTCGCGAATGCTGGTATATCTTTGTGCATAAGCAATTGATCTAGACGAGAAGCTTAAGTGGGGTGGTGCGTGTGGGCAATAGTAGTAAATGAGGCAAGAGTTTTAAAAGTGTGTACCTTTGTAGTTGAACCAATTATTTATAAAGAAGGTTTACGTGAAGGTGAAAGTGTTTGAGTAGTATTCAAACTCCTTATTAAATAAAGCGCAAATCTAATAGAACTTATGGACCGTTAAGTGGGTCTAAGACACGTATTCGGATAAAAGATAGTCCAAAGGGAGAGGAAAAAATTCTTATATAACATATGACAAATGGAAATCCCTATATGCCTCAAAGTAGGAGTGGCAATATGGGCTGGCTCGCCCCGGCCCGCCTCGCCCAGCCACTGGCCCGCCGAAAATGGGTTGGCTCGTCCCGGCTCGTTTTGACAAAATGGGCTGAATTGAGCAACCGGCCCGTTTTATGAGTGGGCTGGCGGGCTACGGGCCAACCCGCCTAAAATAAAAAAATTCATAAAAATAAAATATAAAATATAAATTTCTGCATAAAAAATTCTTAAAAATATAAAAAAAATTCATAAAAAAAAATCTGCATAAAATCCTAATGTGCATATGAAAGTCCAACAAAAATTCTACGGGTATATATGAGAAACCATAAGGAACAAAATAAAAATCAAACTCAAATACATTACTCTATTTGAATAATAAAAATTAGTTACATTCAGCGGTGACCATCCTTGCAAAAATAACGAGGTGCCTGATTGTTTGCGTGTGTGAAAAAAATGTTTTGATAATTTGATCTTATTTGATTTGGGTAATATAAATATAAAAGCCGCCCCGTGGCGGGCCGAGCCCGACGGGTTGATGGGTTTGGCGGGGCGTGTTAGGCGGGCTGGTGGGTTGAAAAACTCAACCCACTCCGCCCCATTTGGCAGGCGGGGCGGGCCAGCCCAGCGGGCTCAGCCCATTTTGCCAGCCCTACCTCAAAGGAGTAGTTACTTTATATACTTGAAAAGAAAATAAATTTTCCCAAATAAGTAGCGAAAAAAGGGGAAGACATATCATAAAATAAAAATTATGTCGAATAATAAGTTATAGAGATTGAGTGTCATACGATCCATACTTAACGAATTATAGTTAAATATAGCAAGTTTCTTCTTTTAGTCTTCTTCAAAAAGTTGTTCACAATTTATTACGTTAACCTTTTTTTCGGCAAAAAAATTTATTTATTGCAATTTAATTAAATAATTACGCAAATATCACAGTTTTGGAAATATTTACGCATCTATTGCACATAGTGACGCTCCTTTTTGGCGTCACATGTGACGCCCCACAGGGGCGTCTCTAATGAGAGGAAGACGCCCAAATGGGGCGTCTCTCATGAGGAGGTACTTGTTTTTCCAACTTTTTTTTTTAATTTAATCATAAAACTTCTAAAGGCCATAACTTTTGACTCGAGTATCCAAATCAGGTAATTCTTTTTTTGATTCCACATAACTTTTCGAGATCTACGCAATGACATCTCATTTGACATATTTTATTTCTCACAAACACAATTTTAATTTGCAAGAATGGTAGAAATGAAGAAAATAATTAAAATAGATATTCTAAATTTCTAAGGAAGAAGGATATTATTTTTAAAATTAATGATTAATGCTATAAGCTTCTGGGTTATTATTTGTGGTCTGAAATTAAAGATGGCTTATAAATGTTTTTCAAAAATAAATTTACCTAAATTAGGTGTGATTTCCTCCTGATTGAAACTCAATTTAGACGTGATTGGTAATGTGTTAGGTTTTGACAAGTGTTGACACGTGTCACATTTTTAAACTCAGAAGCCTCTGAGTTCTGCATTTGTGATTTAATACAAAAAATAAATCAAGATTTGATGTGTGATTTAAATTAAAAAATATATTTTTTTTTTATTATAAAAAAAATTTGTTTGTGATTTAAATTAAAAGTAACAATTATTATTAATAAGGAAAACAAAATAAATATTTGATTTGTGATTTAAACTCAAAAATCAATTTGAAAAATCTTTATTAATAAAGGAAATAATTAAATAAATATTCTAAATATCTAAGGAAGAAGGATTACCTGATTTAAATTTAAATTATGTTGGTGAGAAATAAAATATATCAAATGAGATGTCATTGCGTAGATCTCGAAATGTTATGTGGAATCAAAAAAGGAATTACCTGATTTGGATACTCGAGTCAAAAGTCATGGCCTTTAGAAGTTTTATGATTAAATTAAATTTTTTTTTGGAAAAACAAGTAACACGTGTCACCACCTCATGAGAGACGCCCCATTTGGGCGTCTACCCCCCAAAAGGGGCGTCACATTGTGCAATAGATACGTAAATATTTCTCAAACTGTCATATTTATGTAATTATTTAATTAAATTATAATAAATAAATTTTTTTGCCCCTTTTTTTCTTCTTCTTATATTTGCTTAGGATTTAGTCAACTTTTTAATCCTAAGCACACAAGAGGAAAAAAAAGTATTAATCTAACATCTTTAATAGTAATTATTTCCATTACATGAAGCTAAGAGTTTAATAAATATAACTATAAATTTCTTAATTTAGTGTCAATCTTTATTAAAAAAAAACTTTAATAAATTTGAAACTAGTATGAATAAGTAATTATAATTAATTTTATTAGTAGCTAAATTAAATATTATATTTATTCAAGAAAATCAAGAATTTTTTTTTGAATTTGCCGGAGAGAAGAAATCGGAGTTTGAATTAACCCACCAACGGTATTGAAAAAAAATATTATATTTATAATTAACCGAGATACGGTATTGAATTAAATGCTATATATATGTAATAACAACCAATGAAGTTCAAGACAGTGTGTGAGACAGTGAGACTGAGTAACTAACAATCAAGAAAGGTTTCTTCTTGTTCTTGTTCGGAGTTTCCCGCAAAATTTTGAATTGGCTATTGTCCTTGTTCTTCGTTCCTCGTTCCTCGTATCAAAAGAGAAAAGAAAGGTAAGTCAACATCTTCTCTGTGCCTCTTCTCTTTCTTTGTTTGCGTTTTCACAAACCCTGTTCTTGTCCCTTCTTCCTATGTCCCTGTTCTTGCATTTTCAGGACCCATGATTTCGCTAAAGATGTATGATTTTTAACATACCCATGTGGGTAAAATGGCTAATTGGGTTTTTTCTTAATGGTATCTATGTTGGGTCTGTGTTGAATCTGAGTAATGATTGGTGTTGAGATGTTAAAAGTTGTGCTTTTTTTTTTTTTTTTTTTTAATTTGTAAATAATTGGCAATAGATCAATGCTGTGTCAGTGTTTCAATTTAGGTATTATGAATTTTGATTAGATAACCATTTGCTGTGCTTAACTCATAGCTGTTTGCACTGGCATATATTTTTATGATTAGATACTCTGGCAATGGCTGTGGTGAAGGATCATGAAACTGATGAAATTGGAAACGAGTTTCCAGTAGGAATGCGTGTTCTTGCTATTGATGATGACCCATTGAGCCTCTTCACTTTGCAGACTTTGCTCAGACGGTGTCAATACGATGGTATGTTACTTGTTTTCTTTTTTATTTTCTTGAAAATGTTGATCGATGATGAATGCATTTAACTTGGAACCCATTTGTGCAGTAACCGTGAAAACAGATGCAATATCAGCACTGAAGTTGTTGAAAGAAAAGAAAATCAAGTTTGACCTGATAATCTCCGATGTCCACATGTCAGAAATGGATGGATTTAAGTTACATAATTAGTGCTTCTAAACCCTAATTAGGTCCATTTTTAGGGGTTTATAGTTAATTAATACATTATGCGTGGTCCACCTCACTTTAACCCTTGATTAGTATCCTAATTAGGTCCTGAACCAATATTTAACATACTAACCCTAATTTGTCCACACTTGGCCGAATTGCATTGGAGTGTAAATTAGGGTTTTTAGCTTAACCACTTCACCATTTCTTTAGTTAATTAAGTCCTACACTTAATTAGTCCACTAACCACTTTTTAATTAAATTTTAAACATAAAATCCTAATTATACTCATTAGGGCAGATTTGACATGATAGTGTCATTAGGGTTTAAATCCATTCCTTAATCAAATTAGTGTTCTTAAGCTCAAAGGATGCATTTTTAACATTTCCCTTGGTCCCACTTATGATTGTCCACCCTTTACAACATCAAGAACCAATATTTATCAATTTAAAACATCAACTCCATAGTGAACACATGTTGGCCGAATCATATAGGTGGGTGGGGGAGGGTTTTGGTCACCATTTTTTCAAGTAACTATGCTTACTTCTTCAAGTTAACTTCAAGGCTTTAAGCTTCCATTTTTCTTCAACAAAGATGCATCTTTTCCACAAAGAACACACTTTTAACAAAGACCCAAAGTTAGAACAGATGAACACATCTCAAAGGTGAGGTTTTTCAAGAAAAGAATTCAAGAACTTACACTAAAACTCAAGGAAATAAACACCAAAGTTGTGTTCTTCAAGGAGAACTCAAAACATCATCTCCATGGCATGGAAATGCTCAAGACCGCTGCTGTTTGGGGAGGGATTTACCATGAAAATTTGGTTTCCAAGAACCAAAATGGTATGTTCTTGAAGAGGAGGATGAGAGGAACAAGTTTTGTGAAGGAAGTTTATTGATTTGGTGGAGTTTTGATGGTGGAAATCTAGAGAGAAGGAGGAGAAAACTTGAAATTCAAAATGGTAGAGAGAGTGAAGGAGGCGCTGCAATGGCTGAATAGGAGGGTGCCCAAGTCTTCTAGGGTTTCGACCAAGTCACTTAAGTGACTTTCTGTCCTTTAGTGACACCCGGTGTAATTTTTATCCGAACTGTTATCAATTCTCTACCCTAAAACACTAAAGACTCTAACTTTAAGTAATTAATATTAAATTTGTTTAAATATCATGTTCCTAACTCAAAAATTTGATTAGTAGATCATAGATCCACTTACTGTTGTTTAATTGCACTGTAGTCTTTACCAGTGTTCTTAATTGTACTCAGATTTCATAATTTTTTTAACTTTAACATTATTGGTCTAATTATGACTTGTTAGGCATATATTGGTCTTTCTTTACATTTTCTCATCTTTTTTCCCGTTCCGGAATTCTACCGGCCGAAGTGACTTTCCCAAAATACCCCAATATGTGTATCAAACTTCATCAATTCATATACTAACCTCATCTATGATAATCATATCATCAAAATAGCTCTTTAACTCAAATTTGTTAAATTGTAGCTATTCTAGTAACTGTTACTGCGTCAGCAGTAAAAAATAACAGATGAGAATCCACCTGTGTAGAATACTATCACTATGGATATCAAAATTCTTAGAATTTCATCCTCATTCCATTTATGATCCTAAGGTCTTCCTAATAATCGTCTAATTTCAAAATTATAAAATTAGGGTTATTATAATGATGGTCTGATTTAAAGAAATTGGTAGAGGAAGGCGCAAGAGAACTTAAAGGGAAACCATTAAACATGACATTACTTTTAATTATCTAAATGGTTTAATTGAGAAGTGTTTTTCATAGAGCCAAAAGGCATCGACTGATCCATGAAATCGACCCCACTTAGTGGAATAAGGCTTGTTGTCGTTGTTATTGTTCATAACAATATGAATATTATTTGGCTTTGGTTCATCTATTCATTATTATCTTGAGAGTGACATTGAAGGAAAAGCAAAATATAACGAATGAACCCTTTTATTGATGGACCAACCTGTGATATGTATGTGATGAGCTTATATGTAATCTTCAATATTTTATTTTATTTTTTTTCAATTTATCCACCCGATTAATATATTATTTGATATTGGGACTTCATTTACTTGTTTGATGAACCTTTAACATTATTAAATTTTGTATTTCAGTGTCGTCTGAAGATAATGACCGAAAGATAGTCATGAAAGGAATCAAACTTGGAGCTTGTGCTTATCTAGCAAAACCTCTTAGAATCGAGGAGCTGCAAAACATATGGTAGCATGTAGTACTTAGGAGGAAGAATATTGTCCCAAAGAAGCATGATAAAGATTACCACAATGACTATGAGGAGCCCAAGATACGTCATAACAAAATGGATCCCTCAACATCAACATCAACCCAGAAGAAGTCTCGAGTTATTTGGACCGATGAGCTTCATCGTGGTTTTGTTGATGCTGTTATCAAGCTAGGG
The DNA here is from genome assembly GCF_033153095.1 of Gastrolobium bilobum. Classification (NCBI taxonomy): domain Eukaryota; kingdom Viridiplantae; phylum Streptophyta; class Magnoliopsida; order Fabales; family Fabaceae; genus Gastrolobium; species Gastrolobium bilobum. The sequence goes on from NW_026897547.1 coordinate 189,849, forward strand.
GTTGACAGTATGTTGTTCGCTCTCTCTCTACAATGCTATAAGAGCTTAATCAATTGATGTTTCCTTTTTATTTTAGCAATACTTTTCTGTACAACATTATTTTGAATACTTGTTTAAATAGCCTTCCTCGTTATAAGTGCCGCTGGAATAAATATCATGCATTAATTATCATTACATATGCTTTATGCTGTGTCATGAGTACTGTTCCATTACTAAATTGGTTTATTCTGGTTGCAGAGGCAGTACCTAGAAAAATTCTTGAATTGATGAATGTTGAGAAGCATGTGTCCAGCCATCTCCAGGTTTTTTTTTTTCTCATCCTTACTACTGCTTTAGTTTAATAAAACCAAAGTTTTTTCATTAAGAAATTAAACCTTATTGGTTTTTGCAATTGTTGCAGAAATATAGACTTCGTCTGAAAAGGATTAGCTCTAAGTCAACCCAACAAGTTGATCCTTGCAATGGGCGAATCAGAGTAGCATTACAAATACTTCTGGGGAAACAAATTTTCAAGGAAGGGATGACCAAAATCAGAATGACACTAACCCTTCAGATGTTATCTGTAGCTCAATAGACTCCCAGATTCCCTTGAATGGTGTTGTTGATTCAAAAGGGCATAGTCCAGTAAACTCAACCTTCAATGGAGATTGGGACTTTGATTTTTGTGATAGCATATATACCACGGAATTAGATGAAGAGACCGAATGCGAGATTAATAGTATTTTGTAGAGTGACATGTCTTCATTTATCCTCTTTTCCTTGTTCTGTCCTCTGGTAAAATTTTCATTCTATATTTCTGACGCAAGGGATTTACCAATTGTTTGAAATGCATTGTTTTCGCTGCACCCGATATCACATTATGAAGTTTATGGTGTTTAATTTTGGGCAAATTTATTTTTCTATCAAACTAGTTAATGGTCAATAAGCAAACAATAAGGTAATTATGATGATAAATAAACCCGAGTTTTAACTAATAAGAATGCAAGTAATGACCTACGAAATAGCATTCACTTATTATTATATAACAATAATAATAATAAGATAGACCTATGCTTACGATGAGATAGATCTATATAGGACTCAGCATTGCAGTTTGCAGAGGCCAGAGAACATCCATTTGATGCATTTTCGTTAAAAAAGTCAATGTTATGAAATGTCTTTCTTACAGTTCGAAACCGAAGTTAGCTCCTAGCGCCTCAATGTAGTCTAGTCACATCTTCTTACTTTCTTTTCAATATGCTACCCAATAGTTTTGTCTTAGCCATTGGACAAGAAGCAACTTTAATTTGTCACAGAAAAGACGCAAGCAACAATACTTTTGTTTAATACTTTTGTTTTAAACTTTAGTAATTACTTTTAACTAGCATTTTATTTTCATTTTTATGGTTTTAATTATACTTAGAGACTATGTCTTGGAGATGACCGAAAAGAAAATCGATATTTTTCTCTAAAAGATATTATACTACTCAATAAACTATATGCTCAATCTAAGATTCAGACAGTAAATCAATACATACATGATCAGACTTCGTTAAAAACATTAGAGTTTTAGGAACACGCATCCAACTAAGCAATTTCAGAAATCAGGCAGGTCATAAAATCACAACATGAGATCAATCAATTAGCTATAGAAAACTTAATTTAAAACACACCCCTCACTTGGAGTATTAATTCCACTCATCACTCATCTGTCTAAGGGGTAAGTGTTTCACTCAAACTTTCACGCTTGATCATATTCTCACTCTTTATAGTTAATTAACATACATAAAACATCAAGAGGTCTTTATTCAGGTTGTAATGGAGCTTGGTTAGAAGAGGGATAAATAAAAGATAACTAGCTGAAACATTGAAACACAGAAAGATCATGGTGATGTGTAAACACTTTAAACAACAATCCTTTTTCTCCCTCTTTCCTCCTTGTTCTTTTTTGGCACTTTTTTTTGTGTTTTTCTTCTTCAACCCCCAATACTTTTCTTTTTCGTTTTGATTTTCTATATTTGTCAACACTTTTATTTGAATAGAATAAAAAATAAATATTTTTATTTTTCACAATTTTTCAACCTTTGCTTTTGCTCAACTCACCTAACCTCCTTTTTCACCACATAGAATTACATGATAAAGTTATCATGTTTACACCCTACCATGAAATTTCTACAATCCAATCTTATTTAGGGTAAATGTGTATGTGGAGTGGCTAAATAAAACATAGGTTATTAAGAAAAGAAAAGGCTTAGGCTCAAAGGGTTAAACAAAGGATATCATAATGATTAGCTATTTGGATAGGTAGCTAAAACAATAAAACGCGTCAATCATTTCAATTGTTCATGTAAACAACTATTTTAAGGAGAAACAAAGAAAGTTCTAGAAGTATTTTCTACAGTGAAGCGCACACCAAAAAGAATTTTTTGTTTAGGCTCAAAACCACACGACTATAGGTGTGTAATTCAGTTAATTATGCTCTTTCTCAATTACTCATACTGTAGTTCTAATATTCATGCTGACTCTTAGACTAACTCAATCAATGCTTATTCACAAAAATAAAAACAAGATATAAGTCAACACATTATGGATTAATTTCACTGACTAATTCTTAATTAATTTTGCATTGGCATAATCTAATTATTATCAGTAAATCATACAAAGAGGAGAAAATATAATAAAAATTAAGAGGAAAAAGAAAAAGAAAGCTCCCTGTTTATTTGGAAAAAATTTGAAACTCTACGGATCTTCAATGGAAAATTTGACTGCTACTGTATTTGGCGGTGCTCCCTATTTCCAGATTAAATTTTTTGCTGTCCTCGGCAATAACTGCACATTTAAAAACAAAGAGCACGTAATAACAATAAAAATAAATAGTAGCATCGGAAAATTGTCAAAATACATCATCATGAGATTGGAAATTAAAATTGAAGAGATAAAATAAAATAAGATAAAAACGAAACTAAAAATATAATATAAAATAAAATAAGCGAAATAAAAATAGGAGAAACAAAAACAAAACAAAAAGAAAATTAAAATAAAATTAAAATTAAAATAAACTAAAAATAAACTAATAAAAATAAAAATTAGAATTTAAAATATGCAAAATAAAATAAATAAAAACAAAAAATAAACTAAAATAATAAAACTAACTAATAAAAATATTTAAAATAATATAAAACATAATAAACTAAAAGGAAACTTAGATAAACAAAACAATAATTTTTATCAGTGAGAAATAAGATAAAAAATAGTAAAGATAAAAAAATAAAAAAAATGATCCAATCTATAATTTTATAGATATGGTTAATGTTGATTAAACTCAGTCCCTAGCAACAACACCAAAAACTTGTTGCGACTTCGGCAAGTGAACCAGTTGTACAAGTAATAAAATGGTAAAAGTAAGGTTGTCGATCCCACGAGGACTGATTATCAAGCAATAACTTATCTAAGCGATTAAAGTTGGATCTATCTTGAAATGGTTTTGTTGTGAGAATTAACAGAATTTTTAAAGAACTTATTTTAATTTCCAATTTTTAAGAAATCAAGAATTGAATTCAAAAATTAATAATGCTAACAAAACAGTTTTTAACTTTTAATAAAAAATGTAGCTAGGAACTCAACTTCCCCAATAGTTTTTCAACGAGTTTAACTTTCATGCAATTAAATTTCGCAATCAATTATTGACAATTCTTTCTAACGTAACTGACTCTCCAATCCCTTGGTGGTTTCAGTTCTTTACTTTATTCCAAGGCTCTAATCCCTTAAGGTCCTTTTCTAAAGCAAGCTTAAAGGTCAAGAATTATGTGTCATAGAATTCATAAGACTATCCCTAGAGCATACAAATTCCAGCAATTAACCAATCGGAATCAAAACACCAACATCCCTATTGTCATGCAAGATTCTATTTGCTCATTCAAGATTGATCAGGTCAAGAACAAGACTATCAATTTAAACAGATTAATTGCATAATTGAAAGATGGATATTAATTGCATCAAAGATAAAATAGCGTTCAAGAACCCATTGTTTCCTCCTCAGGTTGTCGGTCCCACGAGGACTGATTATCAATCACTAACTTATCTACGCGATTAAAGGTGGATCTATCCTAAAATGGTTTTGTTGAGAGAAGTAATTTAATTATCAACATAGAATTTTTAAAGAACTTGTTTTTAATTTTTAATATTTAAGAAATTAAGAACTGAATTCAAGAATTAATAACCCGAAGAATTTGGTTTTTAACTTTTAATAAAAGACGTAGCTAGGAACTCGACTTCCCCAATGTTTTCCTAACAAGTCTACCCTTTCTTACAATCAACATTAAAGATTAAGTTATTAACAATCCTTTCTATAATTGATTAAATCTCAATCCCTTAGTAATTTGATCCTTTACTTTTTCAAAAGCCTAATCCCTCAGAACTTTTTCCTAAAGCAAGCATTAACGCAAGAACCAAAAAGTTATAGAATTTGTAAGTCTATCCCTAGATCATACAAACTCTAGCAATTAATCAACCGGAATCAAGACACCAACATCCTTATTGTTATGCAAGATTCTAATGCCCATTCAAGTTTGGCTAGATCATAAACGAGACTAGGAATTTAAAACAGATTAATTGCATAACTCAAATCATGAATATAAATTGCAAGAAAGGATAAACAACATCCAAGAACCCATTGGTTCCGTCTCACCCTTACTACATAAATATCTAGCCGACATAGTCAGGAAAACTAAAGAAAGAGATGAAAAGAAACTAAAATTCCTAAAAGAAACATAAAACCCGATCTCCACGGTGACGCTTTGACCGTTCCTCCACTCATCAGGTCCGGAACGGAGTTTCTCTGTCTCCTAAGTCATCTCTGGCTGCCTCCTCCTTTCTCTGTCGCGTCCCAGCATTGAATATCACAACCCTAGTCTTGTCTTTTTAAAGAAATAAAGAATGGGCTTTTAAATCTAGATAAGGCTCGCTGAGGATTAATTTTGATTAATTCTTTATTTTCTTGATCCTTATCTCTACTAACTTCTTTTATCTATCATAATTTGTAAGTTTTTATTTTTAGGGGTGCTAAACGAACCAGGGGCCTTTCAGGGACCTTTGGCTCGGCTCGTGAAGGCCTGAGCTTACATGTCTAAAATTGGTTGTTGGCACCAGGCTTGAACTTGTATAAAAACTCATTTAATAAAAAGGCCTCGAGCTTCAATTCAAAAGCTCGGCCTTAGAGCCTTTCAGGCTGACCTAGTATATTATTATTATTATTTTTTATATTTTTTATACTACTTGTAATAGCTCTCTTTTTGTAACACCCTGTGTGCATCCGGTGTATTAAACATACATATGGTAATAGCGCAGCTAAATAAATGTGGAAGCTAACTTTCTCTTTCCAATTATGATATCATTAATTATTAACCAAGTGGATTACTGATCCCTTTTAAAATATCGCCTGTATGTAAATTGTAATAAATAACTAACTGAATAACCTCATCAAATATATATTCATCCAGTCACGGAACTACAACACGTAGATCGGACAATATCCAAATACAATTATGCAACTCAAGTAAAATCAAACATGACTGATATCAATGTGGCATGGACAACCCCCATGCTCACCAAATAAGGCACATAGCCAAACAATGTCTCAATTCAAATGACAATACACTACAAGTATAACATAATTAGTATCCAAGCATATCAGTAAAGCAGCACGCATAATCAACTCAACTCTGGCCTCCTGCCACCAGAGGTCTCAACCTCAGAGGTACCTGTACCTGAAAATGTGTCCCAACACGGGGTGAGATCTCTAAAAAGAAATCTCAGTAAGACAAGGGGTCCTCAAGGATCTCTCCACCCCAAGCTCACTTACATATGCAATATAAGTTCCAAAACATAATAGCAATATAATTTCATAATTTGTGCAATGCAGCATATATCCATGTCATTTGTGTATAAACATCCTACTGGCCAGAGAATAAAAGGTAGGAATTACTATAACACCTCATATTTTAAATATGTATTTATATGTGATAATGTTGATTAAAGGGGTAGGGTTAGTGAAAATCTTGAAATTAGGGCCAAAATATTTGAAAAGGACAAAATGGTAATTTACCAAACATGTATCCCTAGGCATGAAAAAATTGAGTAGAAGACCTCAAATGACAAAAATAATGCCGGAAATGGATTCAGGACGAAAAATCGAGTGGATAGGCAAGTTTCAAAAAATTTGATGAATAGTGATTTTACTGGTGTAAAAATACTGCAGTATAATTGTATCGATAAGCGCGAAAATATTGTCAGTATTTTTAGGAAACAAAAATATAACCCGAACGAGAAAAATACGTAGGTTATGAATTTGTGATTTAAATTAGATTATTGATTAAAGTTAATCACATGTGGGACCCACCTATAGTCTTAAGTGACTTAAGTGTCTTAAAACTCAAAATTTCATCACTTTCTCTCTCCTCCCTTTCTCTCCACCGTCGAGCTCTCCATGGATGAGGGGTTGAAGCTTTTTTTGATTTTTCAACTTAGAATCTAGCCACCAAATCACAAAAGTCTAAACATCAAAGTTGTTTGTATTGAGATTGTGAGTACATTTCTTCTCTTGAGGGTGTCTTGAAAGTGAGTGGGTGAAGAGATCCTTCTCCACCTCCCTTGGACGAATTTGTGGTGAAAGGGAGCTTTTGTGGGTGTTTTGATTTGCTCTATTGCTTGGAAACTACTCCTAAGAACATTTGCAAGCTATTGGTGGTAAAAATCCTTGTCCCCTTTGAGTTTCATGGAAATCATAAATTTGGGTTTGTGTTTGATGATATGTGATGAATGGTGGTAGTTAGGAACCTTTAATGATGTTGCTCCTTTGTAAATTGTTGATGGGAATGATGTATAATGATGATTGCACCAATAAAATTTATGGTGATGTATAATTTTGTAACTTAGTGAAAATTGGTGGAAAAAAATGATGAAATGGTTGGTTGTGATCATCAATGTGAAGGTTGAGGATTAATTATGGGTTGTGGGTATGAATAAATTGTAGGATAATATGATGTGTAAAGGTGTGTATGAGTGGTAAATTGAAATGAAAACTTGGTGTGTACTTCCATGAAGATTTCGAATGATAGAGGAATTTTAGGGAAAAATGAGGTGAACCATATTGTTTAATAAATGGTTCATGTTTGGAGGCATAGAATGATAGATTAATGATTTAGTTTGATTGAAAAAGAGAATTAAGGTAATTGGATTTAATGGATGTTGGTCATTGGGCCTATAGGGTTTTGTTTAACTATGTTATTGTGAAATTGATTGATTGTTTGCAAATTGTTTGATGGTCATTGTGTTGATCAATATAGGTTGCCTCTCACGGACGCGATAGTGGAAGATTGAACTTGGAGCGTACGTTTTGGAACATTGTGCTTGGAGTTGAGGTAAACCTTTGGAACTTGGGTTTAGTCCATTGTGTGCTCCACTACACCTAGTGGAAGGTTGTGGTTGGATTTTGTGCTTTTGGCATTGTGTGACTATGTATTCTCATGCATTATTGCTTGTTGTGTGTGAGATGTTGTGGTCTCTGGCCAGTAGATGTGTGTTGGTTTGGACTTCCGCTGGAGATATCCTTTGGGGATTCCGGTCGGGTTTTGCCGTGGGGCCGATTCTGGGAGCGGTACCAGGATGATCCAAACGTGGGTCTTCCGCTGGATAGGGCTCATGAGGAGTTCCAGTTGAGTTTTTCCATGGGGTCGTCTCATCCATGGGAGAGACACCAGGAAGATTCCCGGGAGTTATATGATGGGGTCCTTGAATGAAATCCTGATGTGGATGTTCTTGGATTTGTCCCCAGTTGTTTGTGATATTGTATGTCATTCATCTTTACATAATCTTATTTGTTGCACATTGAGTGAGCCAAGGGGTGGAGTGATCCTCTAGTACCCTTGGTTTACTGAGATATATATGTATATCTCACCCCGCGTTTGGGGTCATCATTTCAGGTCAAAAGGAGCATGGAGGATTGACACAAGCTGTCGAACTCGTACAAATTAATTAAATCAGGTTTATTGAAATTTTGTAGTAAAGCGTCAACCTGAGTCGTCTCTCAAGGTGTTTGCAATGAACTCAATCGCTCAATTATAAAAATAAAAATAAAAATGGAAACAAAATGAAAACGGAAACCAAATAAAAAAGAAAACTAAATAAAAAGAGAAAATAAGGAGAAACGGAAATTAAAGAAAAACAGAAACTAAAATGGGGGGTTTGAATATGATTGTAAATTTAAACGAAAATGAAAAAAAAAGAATAATCAAATTAAAAGCAATCAACCCAAGAATTATGATTCCAAAGATATCCATCATTGGATAAATAATTACCAAATCGTGATTGATCTCAATTGAATCAGAATCTTTATTTCCAATTGAGAACACTCTCTAAGCGATCGCTTAGCGTTTGGTCAAATATTGCGCGTCTACTCACGCAATCGCGGAGTATCAACCCGTTCGACTTGAGTTCATTGGGTTAATCAACCTAACCATTAAATCCAATGGTTAATCTCTTTCCTAAGAACGCAATCGCATATCTCAGATAGAACACCCACAATCGTGCGATGTCAAACCGAGTTGGAAAGATAAACAAATTTGGTTCAAAATGAGGCGCAGGTCCTCAGGATTAAACCATGGAATCCTCAACCCTTGGGTTGATTAAAGAAAAAAGGAGAGAGAAAAGACAAAAATTCTCTTAATTTCAAAACTGTAAAATTCAAATTAAACGAAAAAGAAAGATCCACAAGGTCCCTACTTTCGCCCTTTTAACCCCTAATCAAGCTGGGCTTCGGGCTCTACAAATCTAACCCAAAATAAAAGGAACCAAAACAGAAATATTGGCTCTGGGCCTCATGTACATTGGGTTCAACATTATAACTTAAGTTCAAACGTAAAAATAATTTTCCAGCAAACACGTCCATCTTGGGCTCAGGTTTCGACCATCTTTATGTCCGAATTGGGCTTCAGTAGCTGAAATAGAAATTGTAGCCGTTCCTGTTAGCTGCAAAACGCAACAAGAACAAAGTTAATCGGACATCTGTAGAGTGAGATATGGCCAAAATAAGAAAGTAGTGTAAATTTAGAAAATTATGACGAAAAAATCAATTAAACTCAATTAAAATCTAGAATTCTGATTTGACCCAAAAGACCTTTATTTAATTCAAATAAAAACTAAAAATATCAACCAAGAGTAATAAATAAGTGTAACAAAATATGTGTTATCAAATCCCTCACACTTATCTTTTGCACTCCTGGGCAAAAACTAAAATAGAAAGCAAAGACTAAGATCAACCAATCCCTTCTAACAATTACCAAGTATACATAAAATATACATAGATCACAAGTCTTCAACAGATTAACCAATCAGGACAGAAATTCTCTAATCTCAAATCACAAGACCTGCTAATTTCAACTGTACATGTCAATTACCGAAAATAGTTCCTTATAGGATGCTCTAAATATTTTTCTCTCAAGTGTATCAAGTAATCAGTGTATCACTCAAATCCACTCAAGAAAATCATTCTACCATAGGCTTGCTCAAATTCTACTTCTCCACTGCTACTAACACATGCATGCACAAATCAAGAGAGCTTTATGCAGGGTTGTAATGGGGTTGAGGTGAAGGTATGTATAAAATATGGAAAAGAAGGTTAAACACCCCAGAAATCTACAAGAGCAAAAGTTAAGAACGACACTAAGAAAATAAAACAAAGATAATGAAAAGTATTATTTTTTGCTTTTTCTCTTCTTTTTTTTGTTTTTTTTTTTGGCTTTTTTTTAATCAATACAATAAAAAAAATCAGATGGTCACCCCTCACACTTAAATTTTTGCATGTCTCGGGCAAACCCCCACACTTAAACACAATATCACAGTGAAAACCAATGCTCAGTAAATCTCCAGGGTGTGGAATTAATTGGTTTTTCACTTAGGCTAGTAATGTGGCTTAAGAAACAAAGGATATAAAGGCTCAAAGGGGCTCACCAAGGGATAATAATGTAAGGGATGGCTATCTGGATAAAGGGAAAAATAAAAGAAAAAATGCCTCTATCATATTCATGCATGTAAATGAAAAATGCAGTTTCAAAAAGAACAAGATCAAGTTCTAGAGAATAAAGATCATGAGCAGAAACACACAAGAAAGAGAGAATGGCAAAAGATGTAATCCATTCATACAGGCCCAAAATCTCACAAGGGTAAAACCAAATTACGCAATCAGCATAACAATATCAGTCAACAAGTAATATAATCCAAGAGTCAAGAATTAAGCATGGTCCGAATAATCAATCAAAATAAATATGTCCAAGTTCATTCCATGTATAACTCAACAATTATCAGAAAGAAAAGGAAAATCTACTTATTGACAATTAAAGTTGAAATAAATAAATAAAATGCAAAGAAAAAGAAAATAAAGAAAAAGGAAAAGAAGACTCCCTATCCTCTTTAGGGAAGGTAAGTGGCATCAATGAGCCTGATTTGTGCCTCCACAAGCTGCTGCTGGAGTCCCTCATAAAAAGGCTTGAAGCAATGTCCATCCACATGTGAAGATCCTCTCAGTCTGCTTATCACACCACTCCCTATGATTAATTTTCTGCATAATAGAAACAAAAGAAGGAAGAGGGTAAAGAACGATAGAGAACGATGCAAACTCCCCGGCAACAGCGCCAAATTTGACAGGAGCTGTCGAACTTGCAAAAATTAATTAAATCAGGTTTATTAAAATTTTGTAGTAAAGCGTCAACCTGAGTCGTCTCTCAAGGAGTTTGCATTGAACTCAATCGTTCAATTATAAAAATAAAAATAAAAATGGAAACAAAATGAAAACGGAAACCAAATAAAAATGAAAACTAAATAAAAAGAGAAAATAAGGAGAAACGGAAAGTAAAGAAAAACAGAAACTAAAATGGGGGTTTTGAATATGATTGTAAATTTAAACAGAAATGAAAAAAAAAAGAATAATCAAATTAAAAGCAATCAACCCAAGAATTAGGATTCCAAAGATATCCATCATTGGACAAATAATTACCAAATCGTGATTGATCTCAATTGAATCAGAATCCTTATTTGCAATTGAGAACCCTCTCTAAGCGATCGCTTAGCGTTTGGTCGAATACGGCGCGTCTACTCACGCAATCGCGGAGTATCAACCCGTTCGAATTGAGTTCATTGGGTTAATCAACCTAACCATTAAATCCAATGGATAATCTCTTTCCTAAGAACGCAATCGCATATCTCAGATTGAACACCCACAATCGTGCGATGTCAAACCGAGTTGGTCAAATTTGGTTCAAAATGAGGCGCAGGTCCTCAGGATTAAACCATGGAATCCTCAACCCTTGGGTTGATTAAAGAAAAGAGGAGAGAGAAAAGACAAAAATTCTCTTAATTTCAAAACTCTAAAATTCAAATTCAAACGAAAAAGAAAGATCCACAAGGTCCCTACTTTCGCCCTTTTAACCCCTAATCAAGCTGGGCTTCGGGCTCTACAAATATAACCCAAAATAAAAGGAAACAAAACAGAAATATTGGCTCTGGGCCTCATGTACATTGGGTTCAACATTATAACTTAAGTTCAAACGTAAAAATAAATTTCCAGCAAAACACGTCCATCTTGGGCTCAGGTTTCGACCATCTTTCTGTCCGAATTGGGCTTCAGTAGCTGAAGTAGAAATTGTAGCCCTTCCTGTTAGCTGCAAAACGCAATAATAACGAAGTTAATCGGACATCTGTAGAGTGAGATATGGCCAAAATAAGAAAGTATTTTAAATTTGGAAAATTATGACGAAAATCAATTAAACCCAATTAAAATCTAGATTTCTGATTTGACCCAAAAGACCTTTATTTAATTCAAATAAAAACTAAAAATATCAACCAAGAGTAATAAATAAGTGTAACAAAATATGTGTTATCAAGGATCTTTTGGCAAGAGGCCTGCCTAGATGAGGATTGGATCATGGAGTGCATATGGATAGTATAGCTTTTTGGAGGATCATTTAGGATTGCACATACTAGCATTATTTTGTATCTTGAACTTAGAGTATGAACATTGGATTGCATGTGATTATATTGGCCATGTTTTGGTTGTTCATTGATAGTTCTAAGTCAATTGATCATAGTGTCGTATTTTGAATATGAAATTGTATACCTCTAATGTTGTTTATTTTGGATATGGTGAGCATGGGGATTGTCCATGCCACTTGGATTATGCTTAAGAACCAATTGTTGTACATGATGTCTATGGAAGTTTCAATTGATGGAATGATTTATGAATTTATGGATTGGTTGAGCTGGGAATTAGTCAAGTGTATATTGAGATGAAAATGAATTAGGTATATAATTGAAGAATTGGGAAATGTTGAAAATACAAACAGAGTGCTGCCCAATTTTCGTCTCATAGATGATGGAATTGGACCTCTTGGCCTCTTGGAAGTTATAGATCTTCCTTTCAGTTTTCCAATGAGACCAAGATTGTGTAAATTGGATTAGTATAACTCAAGTTATGGGCAAAATACAAAAGTAGGTGAAATTGCCCTGTTTTGGTGCTTGCTCCAGAACTGCGGCGCTATTAGCGTCAAGTTGACGCTATTAGCGCCAACCTTCAGGGGGAGGCCGTAGCATTGACGCTATGAGCGCCAACCTCTCTGCCTCCTGGGGCGTTTTGACACTGTGAGCGTGAGACTGACGCTATGAGCGTGGGAGTCATGGGGATTTCAACATCCATTTTCTTAGAAATTTCACAATTTGGGCTACGGTGCTTCAAATTGAGCGCGGTTTGAACCCACACGTAGCTAACGAAGAAATATATAACATATTAAAGCATGAGAAGCAATTGAGAGGTATAAAATTGTTAGAGTAAATAAAAAGGCAAAGAAAATTAGTTTAAACATGAATATAATAAGTTTTTAGCTTTGTTAGTTTATGGGAACCACTTAGCATGTTTAAATGTAAGTTGCATGGTATTAAGCTAATGTATTCATAATTCCGCTATAAGTTTTGAGTTATGATCACAGTTATTTCAAAGGTACAAACAATATTAAAAAGAAAAAGTTTTCCCGTAATTACAAATAAATGTTGTGATTGTAACTGCGCTTAATATCATATTTGTTGATAACTCACCGGTCCGGTAACGGGGTGTTACATTTATGGTATCAGAGCAGTTTTTTAGGGAACTCTGATTAGTGTATGATTGTGGTATGTGTTGTATAGTTGTACGTAGACTCTTATTGATTACTGCACATGTGATTCCTTAGTGTGGGTCTGATCAGCCCATTCCTTTGTGTTATATGTGTGGCCATTATAAGATGCCTTTGTGACAACCCTGGAGAACCTAATGCCAGTCCTTAGACTGATGTTGTGGTTGTAGTGTTGACTGCTCCACGGACAGAGATGTTGGTGAGTAAATTATAGGTATTTAAGGACTTAGTGAAAACAAATTGGAAATATGTCTAACCCTTTTAGGTGTAATGCTACCATGGTTGAATGTGTGGTCTCATGGTTAGTAAGTATGATTGAAACGAGTTGATATTATGATGATAGTGTTGGTGAATATTCCCTATATGTATGGAGTAGTTAAAATAATTGAGTATATATGGATTTAGTGGTATATATAACACCTCACATTTCTAAAACATATATTAATTTATTAAATATGAATTAAATGGAAGAATTAGTGAAAATTCTGAAAACTAAGTCAAAATACAAAGAAAGGGTAAAACGGTAATTAGCCAAACACGTAACCCTAGGAGGGTAAAATTGAGTATGAGGTCTCAAATGATAAAAATAACCCTGGAAATGGATTCAGAACGAACAATTGAGTGGTTAGGCAAGTTTCTAAAAATTTGGTGAATAGTGTTTTTACCGGGTAAAAATACCGTAAAGCGTGCCGATTAAATTTTGAGCTCTAGGTTTGAATATAAGTTGTAAATGATGTATAGGACTAGGAAATATGATTTCTGATGAAAATTGATGAAAATTAGTAAGTTTGGGGAAGCGTGCCCACGACGCGCGTAACATTTTAAAACAGCGATTTCTCCGAACGACCGAAAAACTCCGGATTTATCTGACCAAGAGCAATTAAAGGACAATGGTTAATGTTAAAAATTAGAGTTTCTAAATAGTTTATGAAATTATGAACGTTTAACGAAATAGGCGAGAAATTCGAATAAGTTTGAAATCGCGTGAGGTGGCGGTGGGGGCCACCTCACTTAAGTGGACCTTGCCACTTGGACAACACCACTTTTCAGCTTTCTTCTCTCTCCTTCTTCCCTTCCAAAACTGCACCCCCACCATGAATGCCCAAGAAAAGCTTCAAAACTTCTCTTCCTCATAACTCATTCAATACTACTCCGAATCAAGAAAAGTTTATGAGCAAAGTTGTTGGAAATCATCATCCAAACACATCCCACCGATTAGTTTTCCTTGAAACCCTCTCATTTGAGGGATATGGGGAAAAACCAGCCACAAAAATTGAGAGGATTTTTGTGATTTTGGAGTTGTGTGTTCAAGTCATTGCTTGGGGATCACTTGGAGGGGTCCTAGGCCAAGCTTGTGAGTATAATTCAACCCCTTTTATGGCTTGATTCATGAATCTAAATTTTGAAAACCTAGAGCATGAGTTGTGTAATTGATGTAGTTATAGAGCTCAAATGAAAAATGTGTATGTCTTAGAATGATGTGTTAGAGCTATAAATGCAATAAAAATTATTGGTGAAAATATGATCATAACTTGGGAAAATTTGGATGATGCCATGACTTTGTGTTTTGGATTGTTGTTAGGATTGTGTAATTGGATTGTTGTAGGTTGTATGATGTAATAATAGGATTGTATGAGGTGTGGAATAGTTGATTTGAAGTGAATCACCCTTGGTGAGGGCCTTGGTACAATTCAACCATTATGGAAAGAATGAGGATTGAATGTTGTGAAAATTATTTGGATGATGTGTTGTTTGTTAAATGGTAATTAGTAGGTTTGTTTGATGGTTGGAAGGTTGGAAAAACAATGGAAAATATTGGGTAGTGTGAAATGGTGGAATTGGACCTAGAGCAAATTATTAGGCAAAATGATGTTTGAATGATGTAGGATGCAAATTGGCACCTAAAATGGTGTTTTGGTAACCTAAGGATGCTTAAGAAAATGATAAAGAAAATAAAGAAAAATAAATTGTAAAATTACACTTGTATGGCCGAACCTACCTAGGGTGGGGGAGGAATTTTGACATTTTTGTAGTTCGATAGATTTGCTGTGTATTGATGGTTCGTACATGGTTATTGTAGGTTACCGTACGTAGATTTGAACCCCAAACCGTGAGCTCGGTGGGTTTCCCTTGGTCCCAGACCAAGTGGGATTGAGGTGAGTAATTGAAACCATGCTTGAAGAGTTGATAACTTGCATGTGTATGTATGAATTGTAATAATTGGGAATGTCCTCTGTATAGGCATTTCTGTTGTGTAAGGAGCTCGGAATATATATTGCAGTGGAGCTACGTTGAGAGGATCATACAGGTAACCTCTTGGTACTGGGGATTGATCCCCTTGTGTGTTCTACCATGCCCGTTGAGGGTGATGGTAGGAAGTGTATGTAAGTAATGTTAGATAACATGTTCATGCATATAGTTTGTGTGTTGGTACATAGGATGTACCATGTCTCTGGCCAGTAGACAGTTTGCCTTCGGGCGTTACGGACTTTCACTGAATAGGTCTCCGTGAGGGAGTTCCAGTTGACCTAGGGTCGTGGTGTGTGATCTGGATATGAGCACACTAGGAAGTCTCGGGTGGATATGGATGGAGCGTGCCTTGGTTTGATGTTCTGGGAACACGCCTTGGTTGAGACTCGTCGGCTTATATGTCGAGCCAATAGGCTGGACGTTGCGTGGTATTGGCATCGACCAGTCCCGTTTCGTCGTATTTTGTATCCCTATGCTCCCCTATTTCTCTAAATCCCTTGCTTTATCCCGTTTTCAAGATGTTATTTTATGTTATTTATATGCATCGAAGTGAGCCATTGGGCGGAGTATTCTCCAGAACCTCTGGGTTACTGAGATATATTCGTATATCTCACCCCGTCTTGGGGGCATTATTTCAGGAGGTAGTAGTGGTGTAGGAGCGGTGGGCAAGAAGCCCGTAGGATTATTAGCTGGAGGATTATGTATTTTGCATTTTGGTGGCCATTGGGCCTAGGTTAGACTTAGGGCATGAACATTGCATATGGAATTAGGATGAGATTTATTGTCATATTTGTTCATGTTATTTTTGCCTAAGTCTAGTTACATATGTCATTTTGAGGTTATTCATTATGTTGTATTTAAAGATTATGGTTTGTAAAGTGTTCATTTGGAAGTTGTAATTTGTACATGAATACTTGATGTAATATGGAAGCATGTAATATGATGAAAAGACAATAGGCCTATTTTAGGACTATGATTAGGTGTATGTTTAGAAAATGCATGTAAATGGACATTGGTGATTGAAATATGTTAAGTGTTAATAAAGTAAGCAACATGTTATGAATTGAGTAGAATGATATAAACTGTGAAGGGTTGTAAGAGCCCCAAGGCATTGCTGGTCCCTGTGTGTGCCACCCTATGATTATTAGGTACAATTTGAGGTCTTAGAACATTTTGCAAATTTGGGGATTGTTGGAAAAACAAAGGAAACTCTGGCGAATTTTCTAGAAACTGGCAGAATTTAGGCGAACTGTGGGAGAGCATATCTCCCTCCACAAAGGTCCGATAAGGACGTACCATACGTCGTTTTGAAGCTTGAGATGTCCTCTTCCGTGTGGTAAAATTTGGTAAAAATATGGGTTGGGAGTCGGCCTATAGGAGGAAGAGAGCGCGGACTATTCAGTGGGCTACTGCACATTGGGCAGTTCTGGACCAAGTTTGGGAAATTTATTCCTGCTTCGTTCCTTGATCAAATTAGGTGTATGATATATAAAATTAAATCTTGAGGTGTCTAGTTTTTTTTATAAAAATTTGAGAGGAATTGGTTGAGTGGATTTTCTGCAGTAATTGTTTTAGTAAAGGATGTTTGGAGCTGTTTTGGGGTTGGTTGGCAGATTTGCTTGTCCAACTTCAAACGACGATATCCGGAGCAAACGAGAACTTTATGACTCGTGTAATAGCTTCCTAGAAGGGTAATTGAGTCTAGAATAACATACTAAAAGATGGCGAGCGCGCGTCATGCGGTTTGTCCGCAGAAAATTAAAGAGTGAACCATGTTCGGATAGGTAGAAAACGTAAAAGTGAGATTTTGGCTAAGTGGGTTTATGGGAACCCCTTAGTGACTTGAGATATGTAAATTAAGTTATAAAAGTAGTTTAAATAATTATTCCGCAAAGATTTTACAGTTACTGTCACAACTTTTATTTATTACGCTTTTTATTGTTCTAAACGTTCGCGTAATAAACGGAAAAGGTTTACTCTCATTTTTATAAATGAACTGCTGTGATTGTAACTGCGCTTAATATCATAATTAATGTTAATAATACCGGTGTACAACAGGCTGTTACAGTATAACTTTGACATGGTGGGTGACTTGGAACCCCGATGAATTCTTGAAAATTTGAATAGGTGTGCTATATGTAAGCTTAGATACATTGATGATAGATAAGGAAGTTATAAGTCCCAAGGGCACACACTTTAATGAATTGAGATGTTTGAGCGTAAGAATAATTTGAATCTTTAAGATCGTGTGTCGGAGAAGTTGAGTACCTTAAAATAACTATGACAATGATGTGTTAGGTACTTCAATGCTGAAATATGGGAATTGACTCCATGATGATTTAATGTTGATTGGACATAAGTGCGGATATCATGATGTATAGAGAGTACAAAGTAAAAAGTTGAGAAAATTGCCAGAGATGGCATTGAACAAGGTTCATTGAGAGGATGATTGTCAATAATAAAATACTAGTTTAATTGGAATGATATGCCATGAAGGAAACAAATGTGATATGAGAAAGTATAACTAAATGTTATGCACTAAGAGTATAAGTATGCTTTTATAATGTCGGCTAGTTGTGATTTTGTTATGATGTGACCTGATTATATGTGTGCATTAATATGTGGGGTTTTATTTTGAAATGACATAATTGCTAAGGGATGTTTGTAATGAGTAGTGAATAATACATAATGGCCTGATGGTCTGTCTAATTACTCTAATGAATAGATGGATGATACTCCTGCGATGGCCTAAGTGCCAGTATATATATATACACTTTGTGAAGGCCTGAGCGCCTATATATATCTGTGTTGTAATAAATTATTAAATTCTTTGGTAAAAGGATAATGATGTTGAATGAAATCCACTATGATGGGAAGTATCTGAAGAGATCGTCTCTTGGGAGTGTCATTGGACGCTCAATCTGGTAAGGGATTCATTATGGAGTCCCGGTGTACAAGTTACACAATGACATACATGTGTGTAGTAATGTGACTTATTAGTGACATACATGGTTAGTGGAAGAGCTGATGTGCAATAGAAATTAAAATTGGCATGGTTAGTGGAAGAGCTAATGTGCAATAGAGTGTGAAATTGCGTAGTTAGCGAAAGAGCTAATGTAAAATTGTAGGTATGACTTCATGTGTGGATTATTAGTGAAAAGGAACATACCCAGGAAGTCATAGTGAATTATGTATATGAGAAATATGTTTAGTATACCATTGTTCCTATAATGAGGGTAGCCTCATGTGTTATACTAAACACATTTTGCCGTTATATACGGATATATTATAAATATGGATTCCCCCATGTACTGGGTGCACACTATATGACTTGATGTTATTTTCTCTGTGCGGCTTATGTGCCCGGAGAATGAGACTGTTGTTTTCTCTGTGCGGATTACGTTCCCAGAGACTATTATTATCCTCTATAAGGACTATGATCCTTGGAGGTATCCTAAATTGATGAGATGACTGGTATAAGAGAAATGTTGAATGTTGTTGTACAACTGAGATTGCGCCATGTGAATAGCGTAAGATGTGATGTCATGTACTTGTAAGTGGACAATGAATTGTCAAATTGGATATAAGATGTGAGGCATGATGTGTAAGAATTTCTGAAGTGAGATATGGAAGCACACTGTTGTGTGTGTAAATTAAGTATGATGAGAGAATTATCGGCTTCAAGTGATGTTGTGGAGTTTGTTGGGATGCTCGCCTTATGTGAAAAGGGATAATTGTTTGATTAAGTGTCGACAGATTGACTAAATGTCCTTATAGAAAGGCTTGCAATGATCGAGATTTTAAGTTAAGGTAGCGACCTGTTATCCTTTAATGAAAAATTAATTGTGATGGAGTGAAATACCTATGTCTAATAATGGCTGGTAACTGGAATTGTGTTGGGTTAAATAAAAGGTTGATATCTCTACCCTGGTGGTAGATTAATTATGGAAAATTGTATATTGTATATGCAACTTATGGTGGGAGATGTGTGAAAATGCACAATGTTGATGTTGTTTTTGGCTAGGTACCATGATATATGGTCATGTGCTTGCAGTAACCTGAAATATTCCGAGAGACTTGTATACCCACTGATGTTGAATTATAAAAGTAATGATAGTGATGGATTTAGTTCCTTATGACATGATAAGTAAGTTTTGAAAATCCCTATATGATGGGACTTAATTGCGAGAGATATGATATGGTACATTCGAATGGTACATAAATGGTTAAATGTCATGATTGTGAAATAGACGTACACAGGAATGAAATATATGTGGAATTTATAGCAAGAGTATAGGACGATATTTAGACATAGTTGTTAGTGGAAGTCTTAGGTATATTGATATGCCTCTAGCATATATATGATTTTTAGCCAAAATGAGAAAGAAATCTTTATTAATCTTGAAGAAAAAGGGCTAGAATTACTATTAATTTGATAAATCTCCATCAAAGATTATACAACTGATTTCCTTCTAATTTTGTAGGAAACAGGACAAAAAGAGGCACTTTTGGAAGTTTAGGTCAGAGTCCCACGCTAATAGCGTGAAACTCACGCTAGTAGCGTGAGAATCCAGAGACATCCACGCTCATAGCGTGAAACTCACACTAGTAGCGCCAGTCATTCTTGCCATCCACAGTCATAGCGTGAGATCCGCACTAGTAGCGTGAACATCCAGAGACATCCACGCTCATAGCGTGAAACTCACGCTAAGAGCGCCAGATTGCGAAATCACAGCACCGTGTTTTTAAAAGGACAGTTTTGGAAGATGAAAAGAGGGACTATAAAAAGGATGCTCAGCACAGAATTAGGTATTCTGGACCTAAGGAGACCGTCGTGCGTCAGAAGGAGAGCTCCGGAGAGAAATTCTTGATCTTCTTTATTCTTGCATCTACATTCTCAAGTAACATTGAATATTGAATTTATCAGCCATGATAATGGTTGGCTAAGTTTTCTTTATTGTAGTTAGGGTCACAAACCTTATGTGAACCCTTGTTACGACGAATTGGTTTACTTTTACTCGTTTATATAAATTATCTTTATCTCTATCTTGTGCGTATTTTATATTCTCGTTATTAGAATTGAACAATCTGATAATTGAGGATAGTTTGAGGGTTAGAACCCTAGATAGGAATATTGGGGTTTTGATCTTGAAAGGGGGTAGGATAAAAATTTATATGCATGCCAGGAATAGATGTGTATTTAATTGCGGATGCTTAAATTATTGCGTTCATTGCTTAGTGCCATGAGAAACATTGCAAGGAATTGGGGTTTCAATTGGGATTAAAGGGTTAACTTTGCAAGGAATTGAGGGTTAACTATTAATATTTTTTAGATAATAATTTATCTGAGTAATTTATGTAAATGAGTATTGTAACTCAATCCAAAGTAAGAAGTGGGGATCATAAGGTGAGTGCACTCTAGCTACAATGCTTTCTCACATTTACAAAAATCAATCTTTGTTCTTTTTCTCAAAAACAAAAATTCAAAAGCAAGTTCTTACTTTCAGTTCTCACTTTTACACAATCGACAATATTTGTCACAACCTATTTGAACTCTCCATTCTTGAAAGGACTATTAATTGATACAAGATCACAATCCCTCTGGAGACGAACTTTTCTTATCATTATATTACTTGTGCGATCGGTATACCTGTCGAGAAACATCAAGTTTTTGGCGCCATTGCCGGGGATTGGCGTTTCTTATATCAATTAATTTTGATTTTTAAGATTGGATTTTTATTTTATTTTATTTTTGATTTCTCTGTGATTCTTGAACAGTACTACTAATCTCTTTTCTGAGTTGTATGCGAGGTAAAGAGCCAGAATTTCCACTTGATTTGGAGATTACAAAAACAGAAAAGAGGAACAAAAAACTTGCTCGGAAAAAGCTTGCATTCAACGAGTTAGGAATTCTGTCTGAAGAAGCACACAAGATGGCAGCAAACAAGGAAGCGGACAATCCGCTCATGGATACCATTCTGACTCCACCATTCAACAGGCCCAATGCGAGTATTGTTCTACCAAATATTGCCAACAATTGGGAGCTCAAGTCCTCTCATATTCAATTGGTGGAGAGAGCTCAGTTTGGAGGAGAGGAGAGTGAAGATCCTCACAGATTTATTGACAGATTCTTGAGGATCTGTGACTCAACCAAACACCCTCAGGTGTCGAATGATGCAATCCGGTTGAGGTTGTTCCCTTTTGCTCTTAAGGGAAAGGCTCTTAGTTGGTTGGAAAGGCAGCCTGCAGCAAACATTTCTATATGGGATGATCTGTCTCATAAGTTCTTTGTTGAGTTCTTCTCAATGGAGAGGTACAACCAGATGGTGAATGATATCACCAATTTCACTCAGTTAGAGGGTGAAACTATGTGTGGAGCATAGAACAGATTCAAGGATCTAATGAGGAGGTGTCCTCAGTATAACTTGACTGCTGGTAATCAGGTGAGAATCTTTTTCAATGGTTGCAAACCTGAGGTGAGGATGGTGTTGAATGGTGCAGCGGGTGGCACGATCAAATCCCTAAGAGGAAATGAGACTCTTGAGTTGATCGAGAGGATGGCTACCAATGAAAATGAAGTGTTGTCATCCAAGCCTAAGAGAGGTATCCTTCAACTGGAAGGTAATGATGCGGTGCTGGCTGAAAATAATTTGTTATCTCAGCAGATAACAAACTTGACCTCAAGGCTTGACAAGATGCAGCTTGCTGGTGTTCAGACTAAAGCTGTTGCTGTTGTGTGAATATTGCCAGGACAATCACGAGTCTGATGAATGTCCTTTGATGCCTTCTGATTCACCTCAACAAGTACAGGTGAATGGCGTTTGGTATGATCAAAGACCTCCGCCACAAAATACTCCAAGAAATCAGAATTTTCCTTCTGGAAGTAGCAATTTTTAGAGGAGAGGTCAAGGAGGTGGTCTTGATTATAGTTCTAACAATTACCTGCAGCCTCCACCAATCCCAAACAAAGAACCTTCTGATTTGGAGAGGTTAATTGGACAAATGGCTCAACACTCCAATGCCTTCGTGGAAGAGACTAGGGCCAATACTAAAAACATGAGTGCTTCTATCAGGAATTTGGAGAATCAAATTGGCCAGCTGGCTAAGCAAGTTGTTGATAGAACTCCAGGTACTTTCCCTAGTAAAATACTTCCATCTCCTGAGGTTGAAGAGAAGCTTAATGAAGTTAAGAAGCCAGAAAAAGAAGTTGAAATTCCTTCTAAGGTTGGGAAGCCTCTTCAAAAAGGTGAAGAAAAAGAGCAACCGATTGTTGCTGAAAAGAAGAAATTTGAGCTGAGTCCTGATTATGTGAGAACTATGGAACCTTATCCTGAAAGATTCAACAAAGATGCTCAGAAGCAACATTACGAAAGGTTCCTGGATTTATTCAGAAAGCTTCACATTAATATTCCATTTGCTGAAGCCTTGGCTAATATGCCCAATTATGCCAAGTTTATGAAGGATCTTTTGTCAAGGAAGCACAAGTTACAAGAGTGCCAAACTGTAGCACTTACTGAGGAGTGCAGTGCTATCATTACAAGGAAATGTCCTCCTAAGCTTCGTGATCCTGGAAGTTTCAACATTCCCATTGAAATTGGTAACACAAAAATCAACAGGGCATTATGTGATCTTGGGGCTAGCATTAATTTGATGCCTCTTTCTGTTTGCAAATCCTTAGGGATCACAAAACTAAAACCCACTATGGTTTCTCTTCAACTTGCTGATAGATCTTTAAGGAAGCCTAGTGGAATAATTGAAGATGTTCTTGTGAAGGTGGACAAGTTCATCTTTCCTGCTGAATTTGTGGTGCTTGATATGGAGGCAGAAAATGAAATGCCACTTCTTTTGGGTAGACCTTTCTTAGCTACATCTCGTGCCAGGATCGATGTTGAGCAATGAAAGCTTGAGTTAAGGACGAATGATGAGACCATTACCATCAACGTCTTTGACTCGATGAAATATTCTTCTGACAAAGGCGACTGCTTTAGTCTTGATGTTTTAAAGGAAGTGGAGAAAGCAGAAAAATCTTCTAGTCAAGAGCTTGGTGAAGAACTTAAAGCACGTTGTCTTATTCCTTTTAAGGAAGAAAAGAAAGTAGCATTTGAGGTTCTTGAAAAGAATGATGATGTCAAACATGAGAGGAAGCCTCAAAGGAAACGTAAGGCTACAAAGAAGAAGGCAATGGGAAAGGAAGTGGTGAAACTCTTTGATACTAGTTGGAAGATGTATATGGATTATCGGAGGATGAAGGCCGCTAAAAAGAGAATCTGTGTAAAAAGACACTGAGACTCTATCTCTCAGAGGAAACAATACTTCAAAGAATTCTTCACATGGATTCACGGTTGGAATCAAATCTGGGAATGGTGGTCTCATACACCAAGGCATCTAGTACCACCGGATCCTCCATTTGCTGAGTCATCCCACGTTGCTGAAAGGGATGACATGGAGGGTTGATTATATCTCCTTGCTGACGGAGATTTTGTATATTAGTTTATTTTTCTGTTTCGTATTTTTAGTTACTTTGTGTTGGTATATCTCTCTCTGATGTTTTAATGTGCGCATTATAGTTTATCCTATATTCCACTGTTTGTTTCGTTGTGCAGGTTTTTCTTCCTTCTTGTGGTTAATTATTGCTGAGGACAGCAATTCTCTAAATCTGAGAATGGTAGGCTTGCATCTTAGAACTGTAATTCTTCTATCAGGGGAGATATTCTAACTCCTTTAATTTTCTTAGTTATTTTGTGTGCTATATAAAATAAAAATAAAAATAATGATCTGTTTTTCAAGCAATTCTCAGGTTTAAATATGCTTATCTAGTTAATGTGCTTTACTGAATTCTTGGAAGTATGTTGTATGACATTCTGGCATGACATTGCATAGATATAATGGGATTACATGATTGCTCGTTTGTCTGAACTAATGTTGTGAAATTCTGATAATGTCTGAGGTCAATTTTCTTGAGTCTATATTGATACCATAGCTGTGAGGTTTGAGCTTAAGCACTGAATTTTTTTTTTAGAGACCTCACTATTGTAACACTCTAGAACTTGATCTGTTTCTCTGTTATGCATGCATTGGTTGAAGTGATAAAGGCATTTTGTTCTTGTTAGCTATTGGCCAAAATAACCCACCTGTATGAATTTTTCCATTGCTAGCCCCTTGAGCCTGAACTTTTTTGTTGATAAATGACATGTGGCCTGATTGATGGCTTAGCCTATATCCAAGTGACTTATCTTAATTGAGATTGAATTACTTATGTGATGAAAATAAAACAAAGAAATTGAGGTAAGCTCCACAGAGGTCAAGTAATTAGGGGAGGTAAATTTCATCTGTGCCCTTAAAACAAAGGGAGAAAAAAGGAAAAAAGCAAGAAAAAGGAAAATAATGAATGAGCATAAAAGGTGGCTGAAAGGAATTAATTCCCGAAATTCTGTGGGAATGTTAGTGGAGAAAAACCATTGAGTTGAATGTGTTAAGAAGAAATAATATCAGTTTTCAGTCTCATTGTTGTTTGAGCTACTGTCCATAAATTCCTACCTGTTACCCTGGCCAAGTTACAACCTGTGAAGTCCTTTTGATCAATTGATGCATGTGTTTGATTCTTCAATTTTAAGAATTATTGAGAATATGATCAAGCCTATGGTAGTCTTATAGCTGTGATTGATTGAGTGCTCATGATACCCTTAAACACTGAGTGTTGAGTGGACATTATTTATCTGTGAGGGGTAATCAATGTAGACTTGTATCTTTAAAGAAGCTGATGACATTGTTGGGAGTTTATGATATTGGGTCAGGCATGCATAGCATATTGTGTCTGAGAGTGCCTATGGATTGTTATGTTGGATTAATTGAATATGTCCTAGATTGAGTCTTGTACATTGCTGGGGACAGCAACGTTTAAATCTGAGAATGATTTGATATGCCTCTAGCATATATATGATTTTTAGCCAAAATGAGAAAGAAATCTTGATTAATCTTGGAGAAAAAGGGCTAGAATTACTATTAATTTGATAAATCTCCATCAAAGATTGTACAACTGATTTCCTTCTAATTTTGTAGGAAACAGGACAAAAAGAGGCACTTTTGGAAGTTCAGGCCAGAGTCCCACGCTAATAGCGTAAAACTCACGCTAGTAGCGTGAGAATCCAGAGACATCCACGCTCATAGCGTGAAACTCACGCTAGTAGAGCCAGTCATTCTTGCCATCCACGCTCATAGCGTGAGATCCGCGCTAGTAGCGTGAACATCCAGAGACATCCACGCTCATAGCGTGAAACTCACATTAAGAGCGCCAGATTGCAAAATCACAGCACCGTGTTTTTAAAAGGTCAGTTTTGGAAGATGAAAAGGGGGACTATAAAAAGGATGCTCAGCACAGAATTAGGTATTCTGGACCTAAGGAGATCGTCGTGCGTCAGAAGGAGAGCTCCGGAGAGAAATTTTTGATCTTCTTTATTCTTCCATCTACATTCTCAAGTAACATTGAATATTGAATTTATCAGCCATGATAATGGTTGGCTAAGTTTTCTTTATTGTAGTTAGGGTCACAAACCCTATGTGAACCCTTGTTACGACGGATTGGTTTACTTTTACTCGTTTATATAAATTATCTTTATCTCTATCCTGTGCGTATTTTATATTCTCTTTATTAGAATTGATCAATCTGATAGTTGAGGATAGTTTGAGGGTTAGAACCCTAGATAGGAATATTGGGGTTTTGATCTTGAAAGGGATTAGGATAACAATTTATATGCATGCTAGGAATAGATGTGTATTTAATTGCAGATGCTTAAATTATTGCGTTCATTACTTAGTGCCATGAGAAACATTGCAAGGAATTGAGGTTTCAATTGGGATTAAAGGGTTAACCTTGTAAGGAATTGAGGGTTAACTATTAATATTTTTTAGATAATAATTTATCTGAGTAATTTATGTAAATGAGTATTGTAACTCAATCCAAAGTAAGAAGTGGGGATCATAAGGTGAGTGCACTCTAGCTACAATGCTTTCTCACATTTACAAAATTCAATCTTTGTTCTTTTTCTAAAAAACAAAAATTCAAAAACAAGTTCTTACTTTCAGTTCTCACTTTTACACAATCGACAATATTTGTCACAACCTATTTGAACTCTCCATTCTTGAAAGAACTATTAATTGATATACAATCACAATCCCTGTGGAGACGAACTTTTCTTATCATTATATTACTTCTGCGATCGGTATACTTGCCGAGAAGCATCACATATGCCTGTAATGTGAAAAATCAATGATGAACTGTATGTTAAGCCTTGAGATGGCTAAGTTGAGGAAGAAATGAACAATTGATGGGATGTATAGGCATGACCTTGTATGAAGAAGTTCCTAGTGGAATTGTTGTTGAAGGCTTTGAAATGGCCAAGTGATATGTAAACTATAATGAGTGGACATTGGGTAACAGTGAAATGTGTTGGAAATTGATTCGCCAATGTGCTTTGATGGAAGTTAGTGAACCTGTAAGGTCAGATTCGACGTATGGGCACAGAAAATGTGTCTGTTTTATATCGAGTGCAGAAGTGGAATTGCACGTTCTTAGATTAAGAACATGAGTAAAGATATATGTATGTACAACTTGGGGCTAAAGGCCGTAATTGGGGATTACTCCCCCGTAGACTGAAATTACCATGTGCGTAAACTATATGATTAAATCGATGAAATTTCACTAGGGAACTGTTGAGATACCGGAAGAGTATCTAATGTGGACTAAGATGTTTAGAAACCTTGGTTGTATAACAAAGTAAGACTATGTGGTAACTGGTATTGAAAAGGATTTAATGGCGAAAGCTATATATTTCGTAGGAATAAAACTCAACTAAGGATAATTGCTGGTTAAAATGTGTCAGGGTGATATGTGCCTGTGAGGCAAAGGTTGAAAGTTAGGAAGTGATGAATTGAATTGCCCTGGATCTAGACTGGATATGGTCGTATGTGATATTGTTGAAAAGCTAACTAGATTAGCGAACTTTCCAAAATAAATTATGGGCTCTATATGTAAGATAACCTAATTAGTGAAAATGAATTAGTCAATCAGAGAATGTTCGCAACTGCGACGTACGCTTCGGATGATCACATGTGGTGATACAGGATGATATTGAAATTTGGAAGAACTTGAAGACTCCCGTTGGTCATATTAAAATGCTGGACCATAGTGAAAAGAGGCTAGGAAGCAAAGTAACTGATGTTAAAGATTCGGTGGGAAGGCCGCACACCTGAGAAGGCCACTTGCGAGCGGGAGGATGAGATTCTCTGGTTGTATCCTGAGTTAGCGTATAAGTATAACTTAATTTTGCGGACAAAATTTCAAAAAGGTGGGGTGAATATAACACCTCGTATTTTAAATATATATTTATATGTGATGATGTTGATTAAAGGGGTAGGATTAGTGAAAATCCTGAAATTAGGGCCAAAATCTGTGAAAATGGCAAAATGGTAATTTACCAAACACGTATCCCTAGGCATGAAAAATTGAGTAGAAGACCTCAAATGACAAAAATAATGTCGAAAATGGATTCAGGACCAAAAATCGAGTGGATAGGCAAGTTTCGGAAAATTTGATGAATAGTAATTTTATCGGTGTAAAATACTGCGGTATAATTGTACCGATAAGCGCGAAAATATTGTCAGTATTTTTATGAAACAAAAATATCACCTGAACGAGAAAAATACGTAGGTTATGAATTTGTGGTTTAAATTAGATGATTGATTAAAGTTAAATCACATGTGGGACCCACATATAGTCTTAAGTGACTTAAGTGTCTTAAAACTCAAAATTTCATCACATTCTCTCTCATCCCTTTCTCTCCACCGTCGAGCTCTCCATGGATGAGGGGTTGAAGCTTTTTTTGATTTTTCCACTTAGAATCTAGCCACCAAATCACAAAAGTCTAAACATCAAAGTTGTTTGTATTGAGATTGTGAGTACCTTTCTTCTCTTGAGGGTGTCTTGAAAGTGAGTGAAGAGATCCTTCTCCACCTCCCTTGGACGAATTTGTCGTAGAAGGGAGCTTTTGTGGGTGTTTTGATTTGCTCTATTTCTTGGAAACTACTCCTAGGAACATTTGCAAGCTATTGGTGGTAAGAATCCTTGTCCCCTTTGAGTTTCATGGAAATCATAAATTTGGGTTTGTGTTTGATGATGTGTGATGAATGGTGGTAGTTAGGAACCTTTAATGATGTTGCTCCTTTGTAAATTGTTGATGGGAATGATGTATAATGATGATTGCACCAAAAAAATTTATGGTGATGTATAATTTTGTAACTTAGTGAAATTTGGTGGAAAAAAATGATGAAATGGTTGGTTGTGATCATGAATGTGAAGGTTGAGGATTAATGATGGGTTGTGGGTATGAATAAATTGTAGGATAATATGTTATGTAAAGGTGTGTATGACTGGTAAATTGAAATGAAAACTTGGTGCGTACTTCCATGAATATTTCGAATCATAGAGGAATTTTAGGGAAAAATGAGGTGAACCATATTGTATAATAAATGGTTGATGGTTGGAGGCATAGAATGATAGATTGATGATTTAGTTTGATTGACAAAGAGAATTAAGGTAATTGGATTTAATGGATGTTGGTCATTGGGCCTATAGGGTTTTGTTTAACTATGTTATTGTGAAATTGATTGATTGTTTGCAAATTGTTTGATGGTCATTGTGTTGATCAATATAGGTTGCCTCTCACGGACGCGATAGTGGAAGATTGAACTTGGAGCGTACGTTTTGGAACATTGTGCTTGGAGTTGAGGTAAACCTTTAGAACTTGGGTTTAGTCCCTTGTGTGCTCCACCACACCAAGTGGAAGGTTGTGGTTGGATTTTGTGCTTTTGGCATTGTGTGATTATGTATTCTCATGCATTATTGCTTGTTGTGTGTGAGATGTTGTTGTCTCTGGCCAGTAGATGTGTGTTGATTTGGACTTTCGCTGGAGATATCCTTTGGGGATTCCGGTCGGGTTTGGCCGTGGGGCCGACTCTGGGAGCGGTACCAGGATGATCCAAACGTGGGACTTCCGCTGGATAGGGCTTATGAGGAGTTACAGTTGGGTTTTTCCATGGGGTCGTCTCATCCATGGGAGAGGCACCAGGAAGACTCCCGGGAGTTATATGATAGGGTCCTTGAATGGAATCCTGATGTGGATGTTCTTGGATTTGTCTCTAGTTTTTTGTGATATTGTATGTCATGCATCTTTACATAATCTTATTTGTTGCACATTGAGTGAGCCATAGGGTGGAGTGATCCTCTAGTACCCTTGGTTTACTGAGATATATATGTATATCTCATCCCGCGTTTGGGGTCATCATTTCAGGCCAAAAGGAGCATGGAGAATCTTCGGGCAAGAGGCCTGCCTAGATGAGGATTGGATCATGGAGTGCATATGGATAGTATAGCTTTTTGGAGGATCATTTAGGATTGCACATACTAGCAATATTTTGTATCTTGAACTTAGAGTATGAACATTGGATTGCATGTGATTATATTGGCCATGCTTTGGTTGTTTATAGATAGTTCTAAGTCAATTGATCATAGTGTCGTATTTTGAATATGAAATTGTATACCTCTAATGTTGTATATTTTGGATATGGTGAGCATGAGAATTGTCCATGCCACTTGGATTATGCTTAAGAACCAATTGTTGTACATGATGTCTATGGAAGTTTCAATTGATGGAATGATTTATGAATTTATGAATTGGTTGAGCTGGGAATTAGTCAAGTGTATATTGAGATGAAAATGAATTAGGTATATAATTGAAGAATTGGGAAATGTTAAAAATACAAACAGAGTGCTGCCCAATTTTCGTCTCATAGATAATGGAATTGGACCTATTGTCCTTCTTGGAAGTTATAGATCTTCTTTTTAGCTTTCCAATGAGACTAAGATTGTGTAAATTGGATTAGTATAACTCAAGTTATGGGCAAAATACAAAAGTAGGTCAAATTGCCCTGTTTTGGTGCTTGCTCCAGAACTGCGGCGCTATTGGCGTCAAGTTGATGCTATTTGCGCCAACCATCAGGGGGAGGCCGTAGCAATGACGCTATGAGCGCCAACCTCTCTGCCTCCTGGGGCATTTTGACGCTGTGAGCGTGAGACTGACGCTATGAGCGTGGGAGTCCTGGGGATTTCAACATCCATTTTCTTAGAAATTTCATAATTTGGGCTACGGTGCTCCAAATTGAGCGCGGTTTGAATCCACGCATAGATAATGAATAAATATATAACATATTAAAGCATGAGAAGCAATTGAGAGGTATAAAATTGTTAGAGTAAATAAAAAGGCAAAGAAAATTAGTGTTAAACATGAATATAATAAGTTTTTAGCTTTGTTGATTTATGGGAACCACTTAGCATGTTTAAGTGTAAGTTGCATGGTATTAAGGTAATGTATTCATAATTCCGCTATAAGTTTTGAGTTATGATCACAGTCATTTCAAAGGTACAAACGATATTAAAAAGAAAAAGTTTTCCCGTAATTACAAATAAATGTTGTGATTGTAACTGCGCTTAATATCGTATTTGTTGATAACACACCGGTCTGGTAACAGGGTGTTACAATTACATACGTCTACAACCTACAGTACTCTTGTACCTCACCCACGGAGTTACCATCTTGTATGTCTTCACATACTCAGGGATTACCGTCTAGGTGGAAATACCCCACATACATATCATTGGCAATACATTCATAAAACAGCTCAAAAGCATGTCAATATTCATCACATATTTTCATAACACACAATATGCATATAAATCATCCCTCCATGAGATATGGTGGAACCAACAATGGGAAAAACCGAGGACATGAAAGCTTACCTCGCAAGCTAACAATTCCAACAAAGAGTCCCCACTAGTCCACGGTCACCAAACAGTGAAATCACAATCTGTTTAGACCAGAAACATTATCAACATTCATAATCTAGAAGTTCATTACATTACGACAACATTTTTTCTTTCGTTTCATGCCCTTAGGCTTCTCTCAAAGCCGTAAGCCTTTAATCTAAGTGATTCTGACTTAGTTAACATATTACAGAGGTTCATATTAACCAATCATGGGTCCAGAGTATCACAGGGTCAATATCCGGATATCCATATCCGAATATCTCAGACCCAATATCCAGATATTCATATTCGAATATCACAGGTTCAATATCCGGATATCCATATCCGGTATCTCAGACCCAATATCTGGACATCCATATCCGGATATTTCGCGACAGAATGCAGTTTTGCATTTTCGCGAAGATACCCATCCAACATTTTATTTTTAACACTTCTACATGACCAAGAATGCATTTTTAAATATATTTAGGCCAGTGTTCATGTTAGTTACTTAATCCTATCATATTACATGTCAAGACTTGATCTTTAACAAGGAACTCATGAACAAAGTTAAGGAACATACCCCCAAAGGCTCAAAACAGATGAAAAAGTTGATCTTGGAGCTTCCTATATAGCTCCAAAGTTCTGACTTCACAAGACCACAAAAATGAGCTACAAGCTTGGTCCTTTGTTCTACCAAATGGTTCATTGAAGCTCCAAATGCCAAGAAAAAGGCTCCCCCACACTCCCCAACAAGGATGAACAGTCTCAAACCTCAACAAACAGCAGCAACCACTCAGAAAAAGGTTGTCTTTCTCCCTTCCAATGCACTCTACTAAGTGTTTACAAGAATTAAAAAGGTTTTCTTCATTTATTCTCTTTCCCTTGGCTTTTTACTCCTTTAGATAGATGGATAGACTTCATCAACTTTCCACTACAACATTCCACTTAAAATGGTAAAAGCACTTACGGTTTCCGCTTCAAAAGTAAACCAATTTTCACGTCAACGCCTCCATCTTATCAATAATAATAGGACTCTGCATTGGAGTGGCTAGAGAACATCCATTCTATGTTAATTTTAAGGATATACTTGATGCTTCGTAATGAACTTTTTATCTCAACCACCAAAGTAAAAAATAATAATTTTGCTTATATTGGCAGTATCCTAGGAAAATAATGACATATCCTTCTACAATAAAATTAAAAAAAAAATCTATAAATATTGATTTAAATTATAGAGTAAATTAAGAGTGAGGAAGAAATAGAAGGAGTTTGAACAACTGTAGACAAAAGAAAGCCTGTTAATCGTCCAACTTCTCTATTATTATTTTTTATTTCTATGTATTGTCCTCATCATTCTGTTTCTTCATATGTTACAAGGGTAAATTTGAAGCAAAAAAAGCAAGAAATTAATGGGGTGTAAAATTTTGTTCTCCACAATTCTGATAACTTTTTCAGTAGCCCGCATTACCTATAACATCATCATCTCAGTAACATTAGGCGTACCGAGTACATAAATCACCTCACACTTATATTAATTATTACTCCACAAATATGTTTAAATTTGTAGTACACATGTGTAGCAATATTCTTAGCTCAACAAAAGCCTTTTATTGAAAGATAATGATGATTAAAGTTATTATAATTGGTCTAATAGTGAGGGATTTGAGTAATTTGTATTTGTTGGGTGTTTGATTCCCACCATTGTAAAATAAAAAACTAATGATGATTATGATAATAGAGTTACTTATTCTATTTTTTAAAGGCTACTTATCGTGGTTTTTGTTATGTTACCACAGTTTTTTTCTCCTAAATTGTTAGGACTTGTTTAGTGAGTTTATTTGTTTTATTTATTTATTTTTCTCGGTAAGCATTTAGTAAGCCTTTTTTTACTAAAAGAAATGTTTCTTTATATAAAATTTATTTTTTTATGTAAAATTCATGAAATACTAAAAAAAATATTTGATACGTAACAAGAATATCTAATAACAAAAAGAATAAATTAATATTTTAATTCATGAAAATGTAACTTATTCCTGGTTCAATTGTTTATTTTAAGTATTTAAATTATTCAAATTTGATCTGAATTACGATAAATTCATTGTTATATATTAAAAAAATTTAACTAAGATAATTTATACAATGTTTATACCCCCCCCCCCCCCCAAAAGACGGTATTTTCTTTATTCTTGAATCACAATTAAATCAACGCTTATAAAATAACATGAAGTGAGAGTTTGATTTGATTTTAATCCAAGTATAAAGAAAAAATGGTAGGTAAATATAAATTATAAATATAACATCCATCTTTTTCTTAAATTTTAAAATATAAATACAACGAAATAATACTTACTAGTTAGCACAGCCCCACGGTTCCCAAAGGAAAGTATCTTTAACTTACATTTAATTTCTGGTAATTACTTCCGTCATGTTATAGGAAAAAAAAATTCTTGCATAGAGAAGAATTGGGAGAGAGAAACAAATAGAATGAGAGGAAAAAATATCAATAGGCCCCACATCAATTCTTATCTTTGTAGAATTTTTTTATTTTCCTATAATATGACAGTTGTATTACCAAAAGACAATTGAATTGGACGTTTTCTTTAATGAAGCCAAAAATTGAAAAGAAGCGGTAAAAAAGATAGGAAGGCCAAAAACTTACTACCACAATTGTAGAATGGACAAGATTAATGATCTGATTATATTATCGATTATATATATGATAAAAAAATAAAAGGTGTTTCAGTAAAATGTATATGATAAAAAAACTACGTCATTTTGATTATTTGTATATCTTTGAATCAAGGATGAGCTCAAGTATATGATAATGATCAAAGTGTATAATTAATTAGCAATAAAAAGTTAGAAGGAGTAATAATGGTTCAACAACTGATATATTTTTGTCCTACATTGATTATTGTAGATATATGTAACAGCCCATATATACCGGTATGTTATCATCCTATATGATACTAAACGCAGTTACAATCACAATCATTGAATTAAAATACAGTAAAACTTTTTTCCTTTTTAATTAACAAGGTTTTCATTTTTTAAAAAGATTTCGTATTTAACAAGATTCAGCACTGTAATCATAACTCATACTCAATTGAGGAATATTAAAATCTAATGTTTACATATCATACAACACTTATTTATTATTTCTAAGTGGTCCTCATAAACAAACAATGTCAATTTCACAAATTCCATAACATAATAGCTCTCGATTTTTCCTAAACTTGGCATGATCTACTTGTCCATAAATTCTCTTAGTATGTTAAACTAGATTTCCTAAGCTTTCCAACAAGGTATCATAAGCCTAATTTGGATTTGTATAACTCAAGATATGTTCGACGTAAGTTAACAGCTCAAAACTGTTTGCAGCGAACACAAGGTGGTGCACAAAATGCAAAACCGAGGCATGTTCCCATGCCCAGAATTCACTCAATTTTTTGATTAAACTAGACATCAAGATTTTTAATTTGACATATCATTAAACTAAACCGAGGCATGTTACTAAGGGATTCCCATAAATTCACTTAGCATAAATCTCACTTTTACAGTTTTTCTAAAACTGAGTATGCTTATGTATTTCCACTACTATGCATGCTATACACATTATTAATTTCTTATATTTTAGTATGTTAAACTAGACTCAATTATCTTTCTAAAAAGGTATCATATGTCTAAATTGGAGTTTTCTAGCTCCGGTTATAGTCGTTTGAAGTTGGACAAGCAAAGTTGTCAGCCAACCCAAAACAAAGCACTAAACCTTCCTTACCATTTCTACGATTCTAGACGATTTACTAAAAAAATTATCTCAAATTTTTATACAAAATACTAAACACCTTGAGTTTTAATTTTATATATCATAAGCCTAATTTGAGTAAGAATTGAAGGAGAAATAAATTTTGCAAGCAGAGGACCCGAACAGCCCCTGCACTTGACCAATTTGGGCAGTCCTCACACTATCAGACCTACAGGATGCTATACAACTTTAAATGGTACCAAATGTTGACACGATATAGCTGATATCTCAACCTTTAAAATGGTGTATGATACATCCCAATTGGACTTCTATGGAGGGAAATGCTCTCCCAAAGTTGGCCTAAAAACTGCTCATTTATTAAAAAATTCGACGGCATCTCCTTTATTTATTTAACTTATCCCACTTTACCAAAGTGTGTTCTAATTCCTCAAAAAGTACCTAAATGACAAGGATGGAACACAAGGATCAACAAACCTCGGTTCTCTTACAACCCAAAATATTTTTACATCATTATCATTTGCTTTATAATCAATTGCTTAACTTCATTTAGAACTTAAAACTCATTTTAATCACATAATTTCATTTCATGCTCTCATTTCATTTGGCATATAAAAAATAAACTACAATAGGCCTACTGCCCTTCCATCACATACATGCGTTATAAATAACACAAGGTCCATCATGCTTTACTTACAATTCTCCAAATATAACTACAAATGAAATACTCCAAATACAAATAAATACAACAATTCTAGACTTAACCAAAACGATACTACATGAACAATAAAATGCATGGTATACATAATTCATGCAATCCAAATATTCATGCACTAAGTCTAGCTTATCAAATACAACCCAAAATGCAAAATGAAAAAATATCTTGCACTTCGTATGCTCTCCATGTCCTCAACCTGTGGGCCTCTTGCACAGGACTCTCATACTGCTACATCCACCTAAAACATAGCCTCATAACGCGGGGTGAGATATACAAATATATCTCAGTAATCCAAAGGTTCTATAGGACCACTCCGCTCAATGGGTCACTCAGATGTAAAATACAATAATGAACTATAACCACAGAGATAGAGAGAGATAGAAAGAAAGAGAAAGGGAGAGAAAGAAATATAAAGAGAGAAGTGATGGGGCATGTCTGGTCAGAAACAAAATCATGCACCCATTCGGCCCACTGGCCTACGGCATACGGGCTTTCGACCAAGAATGTGTTCCCGGAATATCATTCAAGGCGCCCCCAACTATAACTCCCGAGACATTCCTAGAGTGCTCCTACACAGATAACATCTCTACGCCCCAGGCCAACTGGAACTCCCTACGGAGGCCTCTCCAGTGGAAGTCCCATATGGCATGCGACCACTATCTGAGGGCCAGAGATACAGTATAACTCTATGCACCGTACATCAACACATGCATGATCATGTTATAATTACACTATTGCATCAAACAACTTCCAACTACTACTATAACACCTCATATTTCTAAATCATATAATTATATGTAAAATATGGATTAAGGGGTAGGACCAGTGAAAATCCTGAGTTCAGGGTCAAAACACATAAAAGGGTAAAATGGTAATTCGCTAAACACATAACCCTAGGAAAGGAAAATTGAGTAGGATGTCTCAAGTAGTAAAACTAATCCTGGAAATGGATTCAGAACGAAAAATTGAGTGGTTAGGCAAGTTTTTGAAAATTTGATGAATATGTTTTTACCGGGTAAAAATATTGGGGTACAGTTGCACCGTAAAGCGTGTTGATTGAATTTTGAGCTCTAGGTTTGGAAATAAGTTTTAAATGGTACATAGGACTAGGAATTATGATTTCTGATGGAAATTGACTGAAGTTATTGTTTTTGGGGAAGCGTGCCCACAGTGCACATAACAGCTTAAAACTGTGATTTCACTAAACGACTGGAAAACTCCGGATTCATCTTATCAAGGGCAATGAAAGGACATCAGTGAATGTTAAAATTTGAAGTTTCTAAATAGTTTAGGAATTAATGGACGTTTAGTGGATTAAGCGGGAGATTTGAATTAATTTGAATCGAGTGATGTGGTGGTGGGACCCACCCCACTTAAGTGAGCTTAAGACACATGTGCACATGCACTATTCACCATCTTCTCCACATACTCTCTCTCTCTCTCAAACCCGCGACTTCATCAAGGAAGGAGGAGAATTTTGCGAAGCTTGGTTCTTCCACTTCCATCCGCCAAAATCAACAAAGTACTATACCAATTTTCAAGTAAATTGCATTCTAAACCCAACCATGGTACTCCCAACCCTTGAAACCTACTATACTAAGAGAAAATCATGACCCATTTTCGCGGCCATTGTGTGGAAATTTGATGTTCTTGGAGTGGTTTGATCCTCCAATGCTTGGGTAATGTGCGGAGGAATCCTAGACCTTGATTGTGGGAAAGTGTCAACACATTTCATTGGTTGATTCATTGGATTTGATTTCATGAGCCCTAGAGCTTGCATGTGTGATTGATGGGGTTGGGGACCTCAAATTGAAAATGCGTATTAGATAAAAGTGTCTTAGAATGATGTTTTATAGTGATTGAACTCATAAAAATTATTGATGAAATGTTTGGTAACTTAGGCAAAATGCATGATGGAAATTCAAGACTTTGTGAAATGGAATGATTATAGGATTGTGTAATTGAGTTGTGGAGTAATTGTATGAGTTAATTATAGGATTGTATGATGTGTGGAAGTGCTAAAATGAATAAAAAGTCCCTAGGTATCCAAGCATGAAGAATTTGGCCATGTAGGGAACATAAGGAAAAGATAATGTAAAAATCATTTGATTGGTATTGTGTGGTTGTGAATTGTGTTTAAATAGGTTGTATGTTAGTCTGATGCATGTGAATTGGGAGTGGAACCAATGGATATGTCTAAGTGTAGAAATTTTCCTAAGGGAGGATAATTGGGAAAAATGGTGTTGAATGGTAATTGAATGAAATTGAGGACATGAATTAGTGTTGTGGTAAGCTTAGAAAGCTAGTGAAACCTTGAAATAAAATTAATAACATGGTTTGGTATTTTTGGGCCATTTGGCTGAATTATGGTGTGTATGTGTGGGAGTGTGGTGCTTTGTATTTTAATTTGGTTGCACCATGGTATTGATGATCCTTGTGTGATCTTCGTAGGTTGCCTCACACGAACGTGAACTTGGAATGGTGAGCTTGGTGGGTTGCCTTTGATTCTTGACCAAAAAGATTATGGTATATGCTTATAAAAAGTGCATGAATTCTTGAATAACCAAGTGTATGTTTTATTTTGTTATAATTGTAATGGGAATGATCTATGTGTAGGCATTTCTGGTTGGACTATGCTTGGTAGTATTTTGCTTTGGAGCTACCTAGAGGGAGCTTCCATAAGGTAATCATTTGGTACTGTGGTTAATCCCCGTTTGTGCTCCATCATGCCCCTTGAGGGTAGTGGTTGGAGGTGTATGTTGATAATGTGTTATAACATGTTCATGCATGTATGTATGTATAGTGGGTACATAGGATGTATCGTGTATCTGGCCAGTAGACTGTTGCCTTCGGGCGTTACGAACTTCCACTGGATAGGTCTCCGTGAGAGAGTTCCAGTTGACCTGGGGTCATGGAGTTGTTATCCGTTGAAGAGCACTCTAGGAATGTCTTAGGTGTATATGGATGGAGGGTGCCTCGGTTGATATTCTGGGAACACTTCCTTGGATGAGAACCCGTAGGATATATGCCGAGGCCAATAGGCCGGATGTTGTATAGCTTTGGTATTGACCATTTCAGCTTCATCATATTTTTACTCCCTATGCATCCCTACTTCACTAAATCCCTTGCTTTATCACTCTTTGGTTGTTGAAATATATTATTGATTTACATCTGAGTGAGCCATTAGACGGAGTAATCTCCAGAACCTCCGGGTTACTGAGATATATTCGTATATCTCACCTCGTTTTGGGGATATTATTTCAGGTAGTAGCAGTGGGACTGGAGTTATGGGCAAGAGGCCCATAGGATGAACACTTGGAGATTGGAGCATTTTGCATTTTGGGGCCACTTGGCATAGGATAGACTTAGGGCATGAACATTGTATATGGATTTAGGTTTATGCATATTGTCATATTTGTTCATGCCATATTTTGTCTAAGTCTAGTTGTACATTTATCATGTTATATTTTGATGTTTATTTCATTGTGTTGTATGTGGGGGACTTGTTGTATTATGCTTTCCATTGGAGAATTGTAATTTGTAAATATTGGACCTTGTGTAATATTGAAGCATGATATATGAGGAAAAGGCAATAGGCCTATTGTAGGATATGATTTATGTTTAATGTGAAGAATGCATGTAAATGGATGAATGTGATTGAAATAAGTTTAAGTTTGATAAAGTAAGTAAGGATTTATATATTTAAGTAATTGATACAAATTGTTGTGGGTTGTAAGAGCACCAACGCATTGTTGGTTCTTGAGTGCCACCCGTGTCTATTAGGTACCATTTGATGAGAATAACACACTTTTGATAAAGTGGGATAGGTTGAATAATTAATGGAAATGCTGTCGAATTTTAGATAAAATGGCAGATTTTGGATCAACTTTGGGAGAGCATATCTCCCTCCACATAGATCCAATAAGGACATGCCATAACCATTTTGAAATTGAGATGACTATATTGTGTCCAAATTTGGCATCCATTGGAGTTGTGCGCAGACCTACAGAGACTTTTGAGTACAGACTGTTCAGGACGCCCTGCTGCAGGGGCTGTCAGGTGACCTGTTTTGGGAAAACTATGTATCCCTCAATTATCCGTCAAATTAGGCCTATGATATGTCAAATTGAAGCTTGAGGTGTCTAGTTTATTGTATGAAAAGTTGAGAGAAATTAGTGGAGCAGTTTGTTCAGAATCGCTGAAATAGTAGAGGTTGTTTGGTGTCCTGTTTGAGGTTGGCTGGCAGCCTTGCTTGTCCAACTTCAAATGGTGATAACCAGAGCAAACGAGAACTTTATGGAGCGTGTGATAGCTTGTTAGAAAGATAATTAAGTCTAGAATAACATACTAAAATATGAGAGACTTTTAACCACTAAATCTCTCACAATGTACAGATTACTGAACCATATTCAGTTATGTAAAAATCGTAAAAGTGAGATTTATGCTAAGTGGGTTTATGGGAACCCCTTAGTGACTTGAGAGAAGCATAAAATGATAGTTAGACAATTATTTTAATTATTCTGCGTTTAGTTTTCAATTATGATCACAGCTTTTACTCATTAAGTTTTATTATTATATTAAATGCTTACGTAATGAAAAGAAAAAAGTTTACTCGCATTTTTTTAAATGAACTGTTGTGATTGTAACTGCACTTAATATCATAATCAATGTTAATAACACCGGTACGTAACAGGCTGTTACAACTACCCCAATGGGCATGGTGGAGCACACACGAAGATTAACCTCAATACTAAGAGAATTCCCTTTTGAAGCTCTCGAGCTAGGTAGCTTCAAATACAAGTTACCCCGTAACTTACTTCAACCAAGAAATGCCTACACAAAATGTCATTTCCACAATAATTTGTACCACAAAGACCACTCAATTGGCCATTCAAGCAATCATGCAAAAAGTGACTTAATCATTTACCAATATCCTTTTGGTCAAGGACCAAAGGCAATCCCAAAGCTCCAATCTTCAATCTTCAAGAATCAAGTTCGTAGGAGGCAACCTACAATGATCACAACTTAGGATCATCAATCAACTTGTCACACAAGTCAAAATACAAGACAATGAATTCTCTCTCGCCCCCCCCCCCCAACAATCACATAATTCGGCAGTCATGGCCTTTTTTAGATAGTCCGTGTTGTTAATTTCATTTCATTATACCTATGGCTTCCTTAGCCTATCACAACACCATATCTAGCCTACAATTGCATTTAATCATAACTCAACATCATTTTCGCCAATTTTCCTCACTATGGCAGAATCTATAGCACTTAGGAACTAAGTGATTTTTCTCACATACTCAAAGCATCATACACTTATACAATTCACTTACATTTGATTCAAATCATCACAACTCCAATTATACAATTTTTACATCATCTTTTTTTATTTTCACCTACTTGGCCGAAATCTTGCATAGCCATATCCAAGGGTTCTCAATTGATTTTTCACACACCATACACCTTGTAATTAACTACTACAACTAATCCACAACTCAATTACACAAAGCATACAACCATCGATTTTCACAAAATCTCAAGATCATCATAAAAAAATCCACTAAATTACAAACTTTTTCACAAGAATTTTTATGAGTTAAATCATCATGAAACATCATTCTTAGACATATTTATCTAATACACAAATTCAATTTGAGGTCCCCAACTACATCAATCCAACAACACATAGGTTAGGTCTTGAAATTCAATCTAACAAATCAACCAACAATAAGTGGTGAAACTTACCAAGAATCAAGGCACAAGACTCCTATAAATAATACCCAAGCAATGACTCAAGCAATCAACTCCAAGAATACCAAACTCCTCAAAATTTTGTAGCAGTGGGTATGGAATTTCTCAAAATCTAGAGGGTTTCAAGAGCTAAGGAGGTGTGGGTTGGATTTGTTAGGTGGTTTACTTAAAATTTCATGTAAGGCTTTGATGATTTTGGTGGAAGATTAATAGAGAAATCAAACAGCCAATTTTTGCTCATATTCTTGCACAATGGCCGCGGGTTCTTGAAGAAGGAGGAGAGAAGATGTTGCTTGAATAGTATAATGTGTAGGTGGCTTAAGTGACTTAGGTTAGGTGGGTCCCACTTGACACATCACCAAATTCAAATTATTTCAAATCTCCCATTTAAACCACTAATCTCCAGTTAATTCCTAAACTATTTATAAAATCCAGAATTTAACATTCACCAAAGTCCTTTAATTTCCCTTGAGCAGATGAATCGGGATTTTTTCGGTCATTCAGTAAAATCACAATTTTAATCGCTTCTAAACAGTGAATCTCAAACGAAAATCTGAATTAACACAATGTATAATAATGTATAAAAACAAATTCATATTTGATATTTTTAATCGATCTTTCACAAAAATTAGAAACACAAACCTTACACAAAGAGCATCAAGATTTCTATCATATTCACTTAAAATGAAAATAGAGAAATCGAAATACTCACAATGTGTCAAAATAAAAACAGAAAATCAAATCAACAATATCAAGAATCAAGAGTATACCAAAGGATGCTCAAAACAAGTTTTAAGCTAATACCACAATAGCTTTCAAATTTTCATATAATGTAGTTAGGGTTTTTCAACTTTTGGTTCCAAGAAGTTCGAATTAATTACTTCAAAACATGCAATCTTGTAGAATCATTAACAACACTTCAAATCACCCAAACTTGACTAAGAAATCGATCAAGAAACTCGTCAACATTTGTACATTTTGTTTAGAATTCAAGAAGGTGAAATTGTTGATAGAATTTTGGGGATTTTGGAAGAAGATGATTAAACACTCTCACACACTCATGAATCTTACAAGCAATAAGGCTTCAATGATTTTAATCTCACTAAGATAGCTTTTGGCTCTTAAAGAATTTTGAAAAATGATAAGAGAGGGAATTTTGAAGAATGAGAAATGTATTTTGAAGTTCTAAAAATAGAAAACACTAAAAAAGTTCTTTTAAATCATTTTTCGTTACAGCTCGTCATTTTTCTCGAACGATCGATTACTTGAGCGAGCTGATCACCCATCTAGCCATTTTGCTCGAACAAGTACGAGCATCTACGCGAGTTCAATTTGTCACCTCGCCATTTTTCTCAGATGTTCGAGTATCTGAGCGAGTTACAGCAGAATTTCACAAAAATTCACAATTTTCAACATTTTAAATCATACTTTTCTAAAACAAATTCAATGCTTGTACCTCAATATAAACACTCAAAATATCATGACTTGAACTTCACATTAACATAAAATGCAATCAAGTTATCAAAATTAAATGCAAAAATAAATTGATAAATGAAATGCAATGGAGCTTGAAATCATGTTTAGTGATATATCTCATGTGTTACAAAGAATCTAAATATTGTCTAACCGAAAACTTTAGCATCTTCAAATTGAGTTCTTCATGCTTTGACATCATCAAAACCATTTAAGCATAATCTTCTAGAATATAGGAGGTCTTTCATTGCTCGTGTACGCCTGGCCTGATCTGTGTATTTTGGTTATTG
This sequence comes from Gastrolobium bilobum, assembly GCF_033153095.1. NCBI lineage: Eukaryota > Viridiplantae > Streptophyta > Magnoliopsida > Fabales > Fabaceae > Gastrolobium > Gastrolobium bilobum. Next base: position 233,152 of record NW_026897547.1, read on the forward strand.
GATTCATACTTAGACTTGTATAAAAATTTATTTAATAAAAATGCCTCAGACGTCAATTCAAAAGCCTGGTGAGGTTGGCCAACTAACTCATTTTTTTATTTTTTATTTTTTCTACTAACCTAATTTTCACTCCCATTGTCGCGCCCAACCCACTCAAGCTATCGATCAACAGTGTTTGATTTACAAGGGTCGGATCCTTAAGGACAATCAAACCCTCCAAAGCTACGATATACACACAATCTTACTATTATTGATATATTTTTGCGTAATATTAACTCTGATTTGTTTGCAGAGGCGATTTAGCACTTTTTGATTCATGTTTTGCTAGCACATGATCTTGTTATTATTATATGAATATTTGTGGAATTATTAGTGTTGTTGATCATATATTCTATTTGGATAAAATTTTGTTTTCCTATTTTTTTTAACAGGCTATGCCAGACTTTTATTTTTTGTAAATAAGCCAGGCCACATGCTAATAATTATATTCATAACAGGTTACAGGCTAAACCAGTCTGACATATTTAAATACAGTCTTAACCATTCAAGATCAAAGCTCGGCCCGTTAATATGTTGGAAATTTAGAGAAAAATGAAGAAAAACAGATGAAGAAACTTTGTATTAAAATTGCTAAGAAAAAAATTACAAGAATGGTCACTGTCTTTTTTTCCTTTCTAGTGCTACGACATTTTGCTTTTCTTTCTTTCCTTTTTTCACTAATTCAACTGATACACACCTAAACATATAGCTATATATATATGCTGCCAAATCGACTTGCGTTGTCTTCCACCACCGACTTGGGTTGTCTTCAACTCCTCCTTTTTTATTATTAAATTTGTCGGCAACCAAACAATTGGTTTGGCTATTTGCAACTCAATATTACTGGAAACATCAAGAATGGCAGTTTGTAGATACTTCTTGAATGGCGGTAGATTAATGACGAGTATTCTTCATTCTTCTAGTATAACGGTAGAATAAATATGAGTAGCAAAGATCAAATTTGATTTCTAACACTCCCCCTCACATTTGACTTTGCATACCAATCATATTCTTACGTTTATGGAACGCGTCTGCTTTCAATGGCTTCGTACAACTATTTGCAAGTTGTTCTTCAGTTCTGCAGTAGACTAATTCCACAACTTTGTTTTTAACTTGCTCCCGAATAAAATGATATTTTGTGTCAATATGCTTGCTTCGACTGTGGGAGACTAAATTTTTTGCAAGTGATATAGCAGACTTGTTATCTACGTGTATAGTAATTGGACCTTCTTTCTCATAATGAAGTTCTTTCAAATGATTTTTTAACCAAATCGCTTGACACGTACACGCTGTTGCGGCTATGTATTCAGCTTCGCATGATGATAGAGCAACTGTCTATTGTTTCTTTGATGACCATGAAAATATTGTTGAGCCAATATGAAAAGCATATCCTGAAGTGATTTTTTGATCATCTACATCTCCACTACAATCACTATCTGCATAGCCAATTAACCTTAAATCTTGGGAATGCGTATAGAATAATCCATGACTGATGGTTCCTTAGATATATCTTAAAATTCTCTTTGCTGCACTGAAATGATCCTGCTTTGGATGCTCCATATATCTGCTAATTAGACCAACTACAAACATGATATATGGTCGAGTGAAAGTCAAATATCTCAAGCTTCCGACCAGGCTTTTGAATAGTGTTGGGTTTGCTGGTTCTCTATCTGAGTCAGCTTTCAACTTCGTTCCTGCTTCTATTGGTGTTGAAATATGCTTACAATCTTTCATTCTGAACTTACACAGTATTTCTTCTGCATACTTCTTTTGTAACATATAAATTCCTTCTTTTGGTTATCAAGTTCAAAACCGATTTTTTAACAAATTCAAAATCGATTTTTGATGGATTGTGCTATTTTTATATGTAGTCGTTTGTTTCTCCCAGTTATAGGTAGTTGACCAACTATTTCTTGCAAGAATCTTCATTGTTTTGGAACTCTAAGGACGAAATGATTCTTATAGAAATTGTTTCACGTTATTTTTATGGAAAACATTTCCATCAAAAAAAAATTTGTCGAATTTTTTTACGGAATATAATTTTAGTCAAAATATTTCCCTTAAAATATCTCACAAAAAAACATATTCATCAAAAAATTTGACGAAAAATATTTCTATCAAAATTTTCCACGAAACACATTTCCTTCGAAAACTTTTGACGGAAAATAATTTCATCAAAATTCTTTATAGAATTCAAATTCCGTCAAAAAATGTCGACGTAAACATTTTCGTTAAACTTTTTGACAAACAACCGTCAAAATTTTTAACGAAACACATTTCCATCGAAAATTTTCGACGAAAAATATTTCCGTCAAGTTTTTTGATAAAAAACATTTCCATCAAAAATTTTCAACGAAACACATTTCTATGAAAAATTTTCGTTGACGAACAATATTTCGATAAAAATTTTGACAAAAATGTTTTTCGTCAAAATGCTTTATAAAAATATTTTTCGTCAAAAAATTTGAGGGAAATGATTGGAGGGAATTTAGATTCTGTAAAGAACTTTGACAAAAAAAAAATTCGTCATAATTTTTTATAGAAATATTTTTCGTCAAAAAAATTTTCTGAAATATTTTTGGTCAAAGTTTTCGCTGTAAATGTGTTTTGTTGAAAATTTTGCTGAAAATATTTTTCGTCAAAATTTTTTACGTAAATATTTTTGGTCATAATTATCGCTGTAAATGCTTTTTGTTGAAAATTTTGCTGGAAATATTTTTCGTCGAAAATTTGGACGGAAATATTTTTTGTAAAAAAATTTGACGAAATTATTTTCTGTCAATTTTTTTTATGGAAATGTGTTTCGTCAAAAAAATTTACAGAATTATTTTTCGTTGAAAAGTTTCACATAATTGTTTTTGTTGAAAGTTTCGACGGAATTTAGATTCTATCAAGAATTTTGACTGAATATTTTGTCCCTAAAAAATTTATGTCAGTGATTATGACAAAATCTTATTCCGTCTCTAGTTTCAATGAAATTAAATTTCGTCTCTATTTTTACGTAATATGATTTTTGTCAAATTTTCGACGAAATATTTTTCTTTGATAAATTCTGTTAGTATTTGTGATTTTTCTAATAATGTCACATTTAAAAATAATTTATATTTATGTAATTTTCACATCTTAATGCTAAAGATAAAAGATAATACTTATTTGTTCTTTAATTGTAAAATAGTTTGGTTATGGATAACTATGGATAACCAATTATTTTTATGGTTTGATAAATAACCAGTTTATAAAATAAAATGCAGTTTCATATGAAACCGGTTTTTAAAAATAACCAGTTTTTAAATGTGGAGCGGTTTAGTTATGGATCGGTTTGGTTCTTTTGGACATTTTGCACATCCCTATATATATGTATGCATTTTTTTTCTTATTTATTATTTATATGGTTTAGGTTGCTATTTAACTTTTTCTTATTTTTTTTCTTAAAATGTTATGAGTTAATTGACTGACCTAATTAATGTGGTATATGTTGTTTCCTTTTTTTCAGCCCCAGGATGATGTTGGGTTGGGCCTTTTGCTGGCCTGTAGTTTTCTATTTAAGTCACTTTTTGCTATTGAAAAATTGAGTGTTCGATCTCCATTGACCATTGATTTGCATAGTTGTTCCATAACCATTACGATTGGTAAAACAACTATCCAAGACAAATTATTTATTCACATTCATTTGCTTTCCCATAGCAAATCCCTGTTAACTAAATGATGCCACTACAACAATAACACTTTTTTTTTTCAAGTTGGATCTCCTCCAAGAAAATAAAAATGTAGATGATTGTGGAACTTCTCTCCAAGGAATTGTTAACTACATCAATAGAAGAAAAGAAGTTTCTATGTCCCCAGATGATGCCTAAGCTGATTGATATCAATATTGTTATGGACTAGTGAGTAGGTGGTGAGCTCCTCTCACCATGCTGTGGACTTTTGTAGATCGAAACTGTCTTTCTGAACCAAACTCAAACTCAAAACCAAATTCAATTCTTGTTGCATTAAAAATGTTTATTCCATTTTGTTGGAAGTAACCAAATGGATTACTCTGGTTCAACAGGATTTTGTGAAATGGCCATTGTTGATAGTGATGGCCGCAGGAGAAGGTATAAACCAGGCCCCAAGAATGGTATCAATGACAAGGGAAGAAGCCAAGAACCTTTGTCAAACCTGCATAGTGGACTAACATTAAAATATATGCTAGATATCGTCTCTTATATAACTAGGACTAGCATCTTTTTATGCAAAGCACAAAGCTCCCCAACTTATGAGGATAAGAGTGAGTGTCGATTGTACACAACTTTACTCCTGCATTTTTGCAAAGAGATTGTTTCCCATATTCAAATCCGTGACATTTCGATTACAAGAAGCAACCTTACTGCTGCTTCAGGACTTGCCCTCTAGGCAAATGTAAAAAATTGAAATAAAAACTTTTTGCTAGAAACATACCATTTTCGAGCAGTCATATCATTGTAAACCCAAAATGGTGCAAATGTAGAAAGTATAGTAAAATCAATGGACGTAATATGGATCTGCAACATGAAAGCCCGATTAGCACACCTAAAGAGCATTATTTTTTGAAGAATGGATAAGCATAAGAGAAACATGTAAATGAAGCAGAAGTAATGAAAAAGAGTGTATAAGAAGCTGTATTCTAATTTAGCCATAAATTTGGCCTAGTGTTACTAGGTTCTAGTACACTAGCAATCATTGATTGGAACTCCTTGGTTTAAATTATCAAACATCAGTACAGCAAGACTTGAAAAGTCTATGGCTTTGCTAAAGCTTGTGTAATGAATACAATGGCAAGTGATACCAAATATATGAAATGAAGAGTAAGAACTTACAAATTTACTTTCCCTGAAGTACTGGTAAAATTCTTTCCACTCACCTTCTCCAGCTATACCTGCATAAGTTATGAGGGCTATCCCTACAGCGAGCAATATCTGATGTGTAGTTGAGGTAAGTTACATACTCTCAAAAAAATAAAAAATAAAAATGAAGAGTCTAGTGTGATTATGCTAAATAATGTATAAATTCCTTCAATTGAAAGTAACTTGTGAGCAGTATAACTGGTTTCTTCCAATGAGATTTTTAGTACATAATAATAAGGGCATGCTGTAGGGTTCATCCGTTCATACATGCTTAAGGAAGTCTCTTGAATTTAGGGGCTTTTAAAATTAATCCAAACCATCTTTGTTGTTTCAGTTTCACTGTGCAATTGATTTGTTGCATTCCCTACTTTGGATACTGCTTTATAAGATCAGGTAAGTTAAAAAATTAAAATAATGGGAAGAGGAAACAAAAAACAGCAAAAACAGATTGATTCCATCTAATACTAGGGCTAAATAATCTTTTATATGAAAACCTTCCTAGTTTTTGTAGTTTGCTTTTACTAGGTGATATACTATGTAATATAGTCCTATTAATTTCTTTCGTGTGTGATTTGTAGGTAATGTTCTTGTTTAGGATATACAATTATGTTGTTATTGTACAAAAAATGATAAATGCAACCCTTGTCATGGAATTTGTTAATCACTCTTTTACATAGATATATACTGTATTAAGAGAAAGCATTATTTAATTGTCATTGCAGAGTCTAAAGACTTAAAAAAAGAGCAACGCCCAAATTGGGATGCTTTGCTGCAGAAATTGAACTAAAGTTGAGCAAATTCAATTTACCAGAAAGGATAAAATGCATGCTGGTTTAAAAATATTTTCAAGTTTTTTTTCTAAAAAATAAACATGTGACTGCAATAGGGTGGTTTGTCTTTGGTATTAACCTGAGCAAAATCACCTAACCATGGACACTACTGGTATTTAGGTTACAATGATCAGTCTGCAACAACTTACTAGATGAGGTTGTGATGACTGATGAGCACTTACCATTGCAGTTACTTTTGATTCCAGAAAATTCAAAGGCCACATTTTAAGCTGAGTTTTTTCAACAGGAGGTGCTGGTGGTTTCCAAAGTACAAAATAAGGAAGAAGTACATATGCACCACCAAAAAATGAAAGTACCAGGAAGGGCCATACCGGAATATTGCTTTTTGAGCTGTAGAACAACAAAATGAAGAGATGAAATCAGCTTCAGGCATTGTTAAATAAGACAAATACGGATACAAACACAATGATTTATGGCATTCAAAGCAGTAACAAAGTTAGCATAGCAGTAATGTGGAATTAACATAGAAGGGATAGGGAGTGGCGTTTTTTTATGATAGGGGGCGAAAATAAAATATCAAAGTTAAAAATATTATTATGACTAATAAAAGGGGCTAACTATTACAAGTATTTTTGAGGGAGGGGCTAACTATTAAGACTAATAGTTCATTATTATTACAAAAATAATATTTTATACCTATAATAATAAGAAAATCAAAGTTTAGAGAGGCGACTGCCAACCCATGTTCCTCTCTTAGGTCCACCTATGTAATGTCATTCAAATTTCTGTCCTGTCAAATAAGTCATTTTGACTGATTTTCACAAAGCACAAAGGAGGCGAGTGTTAGTTAAGAAAAAGTGAAGGTATTAGTTAAAACTTACGAAGCATAGAGGTTAAAACTGTATTTATCCTGATAGAAAACTCTATTGAATTAACCACAAAGGGTGGAATACTGGATTGTTACATCACGGATTTCCAAATCCATAAGTATGATTTGGTATTTATCATGATTTTATAATTTTCACAAAAGCAAGTAGTCTTAGATGCATGGCAAAGAAGTTAGATATGAAACCATTCATCAACCTCCACTCATGATAGTTTTGTATATAGTTGAGAAACCACATTAATTTGTACAAGAGAGAAATATATATATTCACAGGAAAGTACCTCCTTCCTGTAGGAATTAGCAGCATGCTATATGCCAACGGCCACAAGCCCATTAAGTACCACAATGATACAAGCACTTCATTCATTCTGAAACCATCATCTCCCTTCAGATTAAGGAGCTTTCTCAAGAAATACATGTCCCTTGACTGAATGAAAAAAGCAACAACCTCACAGATTAAAACAAAATAAAAGGAAAAAATAAAGAGGGGTGGGGCTGGGGGATAGAAACTGTAAAGGAAACTTTGATGTTCTCATAAGAGGGCCAAAGAGTATAGTGAATCCATGAAGATGTATAATTTTTTTATTCTTTTTGCTGCAGTATTAACTACTCAATAATGATAACTATCATACTTTTGAAGAACAGATACCACCATTTACATTTTCTACTCTATCAAATGAAACAGATGCTTCAAACCATGGTTTAAATTGCAGTTAAAGTTGCTGACTGCAATTTAAAACCATGCTTCAAACCAAAGTGATAATAATAAACAATAAATATAACCATATTTAAGATTCTAATGTTCCTTTGATAATGCAAAGAATAAAAAAAAAACACTCCTCGTTAAATCCCAACTAGCGAGTGATAGTGGTGAGCATAATTTGAAAATTTGTAAAGAGACTGTTTTTCATATTCGAACGCATGACTCACAAAGGAACAACTTAATCACCATAATGCAAACAAAAGTAACTTGAAAATTAGAAATAACTAACTAGTAATGTGGACATACAGACATATTGATTTCATATCATTTGCATCAGTCATTTTTATCATTTAGCAACCATAGGCATTCAAGACATATTGCAGCTTAAAAGAAACATATAGTAACTGTTTAACCAACATACAGGGGTCTGGTTTGGAGCAAGCAAGAAAACATAGTACAAGAGTGCAGCCCAAAAGAAAAAGAGCAAAATTGAGGTTGTCCAATCTCTCTCCTTCACAACCCCACCACCATTTCCATTTCCATTCTCACCAAATTCACTTTCTTTCTTCAAATTCTGACAAATATGGAGACGACCCATCTTCCCAAATGCAATAAATGGGGTTTTGGTTTTGAAAACAAGAGGTTTAAAGCAACTAAAATGTCCTGATGCTATTGCTATTCTGTTTGGTGAAACTCTCAGTTCAGCTTTGTGGGGTTGAAGTGAAGTTCTCAACTTTTGGTTCCCGAGAATGGAAAAGTTGCAAGAGACCAAATTGGTTGTAGCCAGCACCATTGTTCAAGGGTAGATATAGATTCTCTCTCTCTCTCTCTCTCTCTCTCTCTTCTCTCTGAGGATTGCAAAATGGGTCGGTCTCATTGTTTAAACCGCTATTTTTAACGGGTTACGGTACATAAATTATAACTAGTTGGGGTGAAACGTAAAGATTGCGAGTTGCATCCGTGATTATTATTGGAATATTGTTTGTTTTGTATTTGAAGTTCTAATTCTGATACCTTGTTATTTGAATCCGTTTGTCCTGAGATCGTGAAAGAGAATCTAGAAGACTACTTTTTTTATTTTATTTTTTATACATATTTCAATCGGATAATGACTTATCCTATTATTTATTTTAAATAAAATTATTATTATAATAATTTTGAATAATACAATAATATTATTTTAGTTATTTTTTTAATTGTTGAATGTTTGATAGGCTTATACAAGCTAACAAGCCTAGGTCAAAACTTTTATTTTTTAAATATAGGTCACGCTAGACTTATAATTTGAGGCCTACAGAGGTCAGACCGAACCCAATATTTTTTACACAGACATGGCCTATTTAAGCCAAAGTCTAGCCTAGCTTAGCCTATTTACACCCCTGCTGAGGAGGATCGAACACATGCTCTCAACTTACCTGGTCAGTTCCTAACGCCAATCGAGTTACCATCATTTGATTAATCTAGAAGACTATGGGTGTAGTGATAATGAGGGATAACGACCAAATTGCCACTCTTCTCACAAAATATTACCTGAATGCCACGGTTCCAAAAAAAATTCCCAAAATGCCACGTCATCTAACTCGCTATAACATGTGGCGAGTTAGGTGTGCAGACTTGGCAGCAGGTTCATGGCCACGTAAGCTGTTGCGCAGTGCAGCGAGATTACGTGGCAGACAACTTCTGCCACAGTTTCCATGTGGCCTAAAATGCTATGCAGTGTGGTGTCTGGTTACTTTTCATGAATTCCGCCACAATTGTTCAACATTGCTACACAAATATAATATTCAATTACTTTTCTTGAATTCCGATTACTAACCTGCCACTGGCGGTGGATGCCTTCCAACAATGTCCAGTGAAGGAATTGGATAACATATGGCGATGGACGGACATGAATCGAAATCTCCCTCCACATCGGTGTCTGATGAGTCGCTTTCAGGAATAACCCCTTCATCCGTCCGGTCGTCTGAGCTGTCTGTACAGCACGTCGGAGCATACTCATCTTGGGTAGGATGTAATTCAAGTGACATTGGTACTAGTGGTGGGGGTGACATATCTTCAGGATTCACCAACGGCTCTCTATTCATGTCGGTCAACTGAATGGAAAGGTCATAACATTGACTGCTGGACTGTCCACCAGAGTCTATTTCCGCATACAACTCAATAAATATTGAGTCTGGATGTAGTCGAAATACATCTACTACTAAGGCGATATCTTATCCTCAACAATCTCCACCGGAAGTCCGGAACCCAACTTTCTTTACCCAAATGCATCGAGTAGTTAAGCGAGACAGAGATTGACCATATTGTAATCTCAATTTCTTGTATATTGCCTTCTTTAGTTCATTAAAGCTACATCGCGGGCTCATGCGCAATACTTTTGCATCTCCTTCAAAAACTTTCCCATTAGAACCAAAATATTTCCTCCTATTGTAATAGGCTAATGCAATTAATGAATCATTATTATCACTCATTTTAAAAAAAATTAGGAGAAAAAAATAACACAACAGAAATTAACTGAAGAGAATGAATCCACACTGATGTTAAAAAAAACATAAATTAACTTAAGAGAACGAACCCACACTGATGATGCATAAAACGGGAGCGGAAGAGGGGTATATAATAAGCTAAAAATGCTAGACTGTTGGGCTTATGTAACACTCCGTAGTATTCCGATTGTTAACATACATGATATTTAGCATACACAGCGGAAGACTTTATCTTAAAAGAATAATAACGTGTCTTATAAAAATACGAGTAAACTTTTTCAGAAATATTTTGTAAAACATTTTTAAAGCGTTCATCTGATGTATTGCATTTGCGTAACATTAACCTCTAAGTCTACTGATTAAAACCATTTGGCCATCACTAGTGGCCGTTGACCATCCAGATATGACATCAAATGTCATTCCTGACAGAGTCTCACGGGCAGCATAATGGTTGTATTTCGGATAACTGGGATCATGGTCCCACACATACACAACCTGATAGATACAATAATTAAACATACAGCTCGCAAGTTTCACACGGACTGCGATCCCCTATCAGGGTCAATACAAACAATCAGGCTCCATGCCCAAATAACTAAATGCATACATCAAGTCTATATAAATTTCAAAACGTCAAAGCATCAGTAAATAATTCATGGCTCCAATACTACAGTCATGAGCCTAAATAAGTACATCACATAGTCTCAACATAAGATAATAGGACATGTTAATAAATATACAAGCCATCATAGAGTCTAAACATAATAAAGATAAATCAACAGTGTCATCCACTACTCCAGGCGGGGGCCTTGCCCTTAGAAGCATCACCGCTACTCTGGGTACCTGAAATGATGTCCCCAAACGGGGTGAGATAACACATCTCAGTAAGCTCAAGGTTCATAGAGGATCCTCTAATCCCCTGAGCCCACTTCCTGCATGACAAGTCAGATATAAAGCATATAATACAGGCATACAACATAAACATAGCATCATCATATCATCCTTGTGTAACCCCAGGGTCAAAGCCATAGACAGTTACACATGTGTGACTCCAGGGTCAAGCCATAGACAGTCAACACAACCTCTGTATGAAATAGCTCCCATAGTCAAGTCACAAGCAGCCTACCTACCATAATCACTGGCCAGGATTCTCATAACATATATCATCAGTGCATCATCATAACGTCAAGAATCATATAACATTATATGAATGTGAATGAATGCACATATACATTACACCACATACTTTCATACAATACAACCATAATGCCCACCATCATGGGGGGCCACAAGAGAGGAACAACCAGAACTAGGAGTTTACCTCACTGAGCCTATCACAAGCCCAACTCCAACAGAAAAACATGTATGCTCTGATAAACCCTCAAGTTCCAAATCCTCTAGGAAAATCTAGGGCAGGAATCATTTACATCATTAATACTCAATCACTTAATGATTCCACATTTCATTCTTACATGCCAATAATATGCCCATTACAAGTCTAGACCAATTATTGCATAATTATGTATTTTAGTGCATTATTATAAGCAACCTCAATCCTCAATCACTTACATAACTTGGAATCACATTCTAGGCTCACTTAGGTAACTTAGATTATTTTTACACATCCAAGCCCTAACTATGTGACAAGGCCGAATTGTATGTATAGATATAGCCTAGGTTGGATTTCCAATTTTAAGCTTAATTCAAGACTAGTTCCTTAACTAATCACTTCACTAATTAATCTTGGACTTAATTTATGAACCCACACAATTTTCATCACTTACTTTCCCTATGGAAAGTACTAAAACCGAGGCATTAGTATGGTTCCATGGTGTTCAATTTAAAGTCTAACTCACTCTTGGTTCCATGGATGTTTAGTTCAATCCTTAATTCTTTCTAAGTTAAGCTCCATTTTTTCATATTCCATAATTATGCTAAGTATACCTCGTCTAGGTAATTTTAATTATTAACTTAGGTATATTAACATGCTCAAGAGTTAGAGCTCATGAACACAAGAGAGAAAGATGATATTTTTCAAGAAAAGTTTAAGAAACTTACACAAAAAATCAAGAGAGCTATGCACACAAGTGTCGTTCTTCAAGAGAACTCAAGAACACAACTCCATGGCCTTGAAACTTCACAAAACCGTGGCTGTACAAGAGGGAAATGACCACAAAAATTTGATTCACACCATGGAAATGGTATGGTTGTGAAGAGGAGAGTGAGGGGAACGATCTTTGTGAAGGAGGTTTAGTGATTTGGAGAGATTTTGTAGGAGAAATCCTAGAGAGAAGTGAGAGAAAATTTTGGAATTTGAATTTAAGAGAGAGGGAGGAGGAGGGAGGCGCTGCCCTAATTAGGGTTGTCATGTCGCTTTAGTGGCACTTTGTCCTTTAGTGAGACCCGATGTAATTTTTATCTGAACCATTGTCAAATTTTTACCCGAAACCCCCAAGACTCTAACTTTAAGTACTTAACATTAATTTTGTCTAATTATCATGTTCATAATTTAAAATTTTGATTAGTAGATCACAGATCCACAAACAGTCGTTTAATTACACTTTAGTCTTTACCGGTGTTCTTAACTATATCTGGATTTCATAATCTTCTTAAATTTAACATTATTGGTCTACTTATAACTTGTTAGGCATATATTTGTCTTTATTTCTATTTTCTCATCTTTTTCCCGTTCCGGGATTCTACCGGCTGCTTCTACAGCAGTACAAAATACCCGGCAGAAGTGACTTTTCTAAAATATCCCATTATGGGTATCAAACTTCATCAAATCATATACTAACCTCATTTTTGATGTTTTCATCATTATATTAGCTTTCTAACAATAATTTTCTAGCTTGGAGCTATTCTACTGACTATTACTCCGTCAGCAGTTAAAAATAACAGATGAAAATTCACCTATCTAAAATACCCTCAAGATGGATATCAAAATTCTTAGAATTTCATCCTCATTCTATTTATGACCATAAGGCCCTCATCATAACCCTCTAGTTTAAAATTCATATAATTAGGGTTATTATACTTGTTAAGATCCACGTGTAAAAAAAGGTGACACATAAAACGCTATGCTGCTTAGCGAGTTGTACACGTGTCAAAAAAGTGACACGTAACATGCTATGCTGTATAGCGAGCACGTGTCAAAAAAGTGACACATAACATGCTATGCTGCTTAGCGAGTTATACACGTGTCAGAAAAAAGTTGACACCTAAGACGCGACGCTGCGTAGCGTTTTAGGCCACGTGGCAAAAGCTGTCTGCCACGTAATCTTGCTGCACTGTGCAGTGCTTACGTGGTCATGGACCTGTTGCCACATGTGCATACCTAACTCGCCACGTGTTGCAGCGAGTTAGGTGACGTGGCATTTTGGAAAAAAAATTTGGAACCGTGGCATTCAGGTAATATTTTGTGAGAAGAGTGACAATTTGGTCATTGTCTCATGATAATGATGCTAAGAAATATTCATAAATAGTTAAAGTGGGCGATTATATTTATTATTGGTTACTCTTAGATCTATTTGAAATCAATCGTTGAAAAAGAGAAAAAATTAATTGTTATTGATTTCGAATTGATCTAACAGTACTAAATAGATAGTAAAAGTGATAAGCCTAAAATAATGGTAAATATAACATTCCCCCCGATAAATATCCACTTGACATTGCAATGGCAGATAGTCTATAGATTTTTTATGGAAGCAAAATTACAAACAAAGGTGGGCACTGTTGGACAAGGGATTGATTCATACCTTATAAGGGTGTGGGTTCAAATCCTGCTTTGTTGGTGGAGATATATAATCCCTCTTGAAAATTCTTAAAAAAGTTGGGGAATCTTCCCTAACCTTAGTGGGATACCGATATCCAACCCCACTTAAACTTACTCTTACTAAAAAAAGTACAAGTGTATTGTTATAAGTTTCAACGATTTATAAAAAAATGAAATAGGAAAAATATTTTAGATATTTTATGATTATAATATGATAAAAACATTTTTTATTTTGAATGATACAATTTTGTATTATTTACTTGTTTCGATATATATAAAAAATGAAAAAAATCAAGAAATATAATTATGTTCTTTAAAATAATAAATGTTTTTTTCTTAAAATATTTATATAAATTTATAGAGTCCATCATTATTTATATAATTAAAAAATAATAATATTCATAATTAAAGTAGTGTTGTAAAAACTGGACGAGAACAACCAATCCAATCGGTTGGCCTAGAAATTGGACCCCCAACCAGTTCGGTCGATGGGCAGACCGTGTATGTATTCGAACTGATGACCTACTTGCAACTCGGGTTTAACCGGTTTGAGGGTTTAACCTCTTGGGCCATCACTAAACCGAAGCATCGTTGCCCCTTAAGATCAATTGCACCTTGGCCTCCTCAGAGAACCAATGAATGAGCCTGGAAGAAAGTGTGACCGCAACTGCACCCTAGGCAAGACCATTGGCCATTAATAGCCATAGAAGAAGACCAATCGTCATAGGAAGTAAATCCAACAGAACAAAAAGCTCAGCTTCAGTCACACAAACCAAAACTCAAATAAGTATGCCAAAAAATAGTTAATTTTTGAACAAAATGGGATTTGATTCTGAAATGGTAGTGTCAAGTTTAAAACTTTTCTCTAATGGGTATGCCACAAAGCAGTTAATGTTGAGTAAAATGGACTCTGATTCTGAAATGGCAGTGTCAAGTTTGAAACTTTTCATTTTTTATTTAGAGTATGATGTAAAGGGGTAACATGCGTAGTGCACACATTTGTGCTTCCCAATAAGTTCTCTCACGAAACGAAATTTTCAAAAGGTAGTGTGGCTAGTGGAATGACAAATGTCTATAGGCTTGTGTAGAGATCACACCAGCTTTGATAAATAAAAATTTTATGAAATGTCTGTTAGCGTTCATCAGTAATTCATTCAAAAACATGACAGAGGATCTTCAGAATTTATGAGTTTCACATAAACATACATTTGTCCATAATTGCGGAAGAACTTTGATGGTGAAATCCTTTCTCAGAGTCTTAACCCTTCACTGCTCTTGTATCTTCTTTAACAGAGATTGGATACAACTCTTCTGGGTCGACAATGATAGAGAGCGTTTCTGTAAACCACCTTTTATCAGAAAACCTCGTTTCTCTGAACGTAACTGAACATGTCACCAGTTACTTCTTTATAAAACTTCCCTTAATAGTCAAAATTACCATAATGCCCTTTTATTAATTAAATCAACTGACACTTAATATTATACACGAGACAAATGATTTTACATTCTCCCACTTGGCTCATGTCATGAGGTGTCCCTTCATGATTTAATCAACATTCATTATAAAGTGCATTTACTAGGCTAAAGGTTCCATACATTGACCTCATCATAATTCATTATTAGAAAAAAAATCAACATGAGTCATGGCGGTTGTATGCTATCAAGTCGGCATAGTCCCTTCCATGTACTACTATATTAACTCTTCTTCCTAACATGATATTTAATAGGAAGTACACATTATGTCCAACAATAATGTCTTCATAACGGACTATAAACATTTTCAATATCATCACATATACTTGCATGCATACATAAATTGAAAACAAGACAATATCATAAACATATATTCATCAATGAGCTCAGAGTGTCAACACTTAATACGTAACAATAATTATCATCATTAACTAGCTGACATAATGCCCATTCTACATACATGACCAGTAAATGTCTTGGGCGGTAATCCCTTCGTCAAGGGATTAACTATCATAAGATCGGTGCTAATATGCTCTATAGACACTCTTTGTTTCTGAACCTCTTCTTTAACGACAAAGTACTTTAATTCCATATGTTTAGCACCTTTGGAATACTTGTCGTTTTTAGAAAAGAAGACCGCTGCGGAATTATCACAATAAATTTTCAGCGGCTTTTCAATGTTGTTGACCAATCCAAGCCCTGAAATAAAGTTTCGTAGCCATTTAGCCTGAATCGTGGCTTCAAAGCATGCCACAAATTCAGCTTCCATAGTGGACGCAGCTATTACAGTCTGCTTCGCACTTTTCCATGATATAGCTCCTTCAGCTAAAAGATACAGGTAACCATATGTAGACTTTCTTGTGTCTACTCATCCTGCAAAATCTGAATCTGTGTATCCTATCACTTCGAGGTTGTTAGACCTTCTATAAGCAAGCATGTGACTTTTAGTTCCTTGCAAATATCTCAGAACTTTCTTTGCAGCTTTCCAATGATCCATATCGGGATTACTTTGGTATCTACCCAACATCCCAACTGCAAAGCTAATATCTGGTCTCGTACAAGTCAGAGCATACATTAAACTCCCAACTAATGATGCATACAGAATTGCTTCCATTTCTTTTCGTTTTAATTCACTTTTAGGACATTGCATGAGACTAAACTTATCTCCTTTCTGAATTGGAACTGGAGATGATGAGCAGTTTTCCATTCTGAATCTCTCTAGAACTTTATTAATGTATGCTTTCTGAGACAAACCTAACAGTCCTTGTGATCTATCACGGAATATTTCTATTCCTATCACATAAGCTGCCTCACACATATCTTTCATTTCAAAGTTACTAGAGAGAAACTTCTTAGTCTCATCTAAAAGACCAAGATTGTTAGTTGCAAGCAGAATATCATCAACATACAGAATCAATAAGATAAACTTGCTCCCACTGATCTTCAAATATATACATTGATCAACGATGTTTTCTTTAAATCCAAAAGAAACAACAGTATCATTAAACTTAAGGTACCATTGCCGTGAAGCTTGTTTAAGTCCGTATATTGACTTCTTAAGTTTGCACACCATGTGCTCTTTACCCTTTTCTATGAACCCCATTGGTTGGTCCATGTACACATCTTCATCTAAATTCCCATTTAGAAAGGCAGTTTTCACATCCATTTGGTGTAACTCTAGATCATAATGAGCCACCAATGCCATAATAATTCTTAAAGAATCTTTCTTTGAAACTGGTGAAAAAGTTTCTTTATAGTCAATGTCATCTTTCTGAGTGAATCCCTTTGCAACTAGTCTGGCCTTGTAACGTTCCAAGTTACCATGAGAGTCACGTTTGGTCTTAAAGACCCATTTACAACTAACTCTCTTGCACCCTTCTGGTAACTCAACAAGATCCCAAACCTTATTCTATTCCATAGATTTCAACTCATCTTTCATGGCATCTAACCATTTATCACCATTTTCTCCATTCATGGCTTGTGAAACGTTACTGGATCATCCTGAATACCCATGTCAAAATCAGACTCTTGTAGATATACCACATAATCATTAGAAATAACAGGTTTCCTTTCTCTTTGAGATCTTCTTAATGCTATTTGTTGTGGTTCTTCTACTATGGGTTCATTCGGTTCATCAACAATGATTTCTTCATGAGTAGTGGGA
Source organism: Gastrolobium bilobum (assembly GCF_033153095.1). NCBI lineage: Eukaryota > Viridiplantae > Streptophyta > Magnoliopsida > Fabales > Fabaceae > Gastrolobium > Gastrolobium bilobum. The sequence continues at coordinate 250,331 of NW_026897547.1, forward strand.
TCATCAACTCGTCCTTCATTATTATTGATTGGTTTAATAGCATAAGGAACAACAACTTTGCTAGAGCTACAAGGTAATGAAACTTGTACTCTCACTTCATGAATATCCACTTTACGTGGTGTTTCACTCCCACCAACTTCACCATTCTCAATGAACCTTGCATTTTCAGATTCAATAATCCTTGTAGTATGATAAGGACAGTAAAATCTATACCCATTCGATTCTTCTGGATAACCAATGAAATAACCACTGATTGTCCTTGCATCCAGTTTCTTTTCTTGCGGATTGTAGTATCTAATCTCTGCCTGACAACCCCAAACATGCAGGTGTCTTATACTAGGTTTTCTTCCTGTCCAAAGTTCAAAAGGAGTCTTTGGAACTGACTTACTAGGAACCCTATTCAATACATACATGGCAGTTTTTAGAGCATAAGTCCACAATGAAACAGGTAAAGAAGAATTACTTAACATACTCCTAACCATATCCAGTAAGGTCCTATTATGCCTTTCTGATACACCATTCTGTTGCGGTGTACCGGGCATTCTGTATTGAGCACAAATACCACGCTTTTCCAGAAATTTAGCAAATGGGCCCGGATGTTGTCCACTTTCATCATACCTTCCATAATATTCACCACCCCTATCAGACCTGACAATCTTTACCTTTCTGTCTAATTTCCTTTTAACTTCATTAATATAAATCTCCAAAGCATTTGCAGCTCGAGACTTATCATGCAGCAAATAGACATAACCATAACGTGAATAATCATCAATGAAAGTGATAAAATATTTTTCTTTATTGAAGGCATTAACATCAAACGGACCACACACATCAGTGTGTATAATTTCAAGAAGCTGAGTGCTCCTTGTGGCTCCTTTCTTTGTGTGTTTTGTTTGTTTTCCTTTAATACAATCCACACAAACATTTAAATCAGTAAAGTCTAAATCCGGAAGGATTTCATTATTTACCAATCTTTTCATCCTTTCTTTGGAAATGTGTCCCAAACGTTTGTGCCACAAGTAAGCGGAACACTCATTAATTAAGGCACGTTTAGTACCAACATTATGATGCAGAGTCATAAGCGTTTCAGCATAAAGATTATCAAGACATAATTATATAATCCACACATAAAATACCATTACCAATCAAATGATTGTGCTTGTACAAACTGAAACTACCGCTACCAAATTTAAAAGAGTAACCAGCAACATCAAGTTTGGAGATTGAAACTAAATTCCTAGATATACTAGGTACATAAAGAGTTTCACATAAATCCAAATGAAATCCACTGTCGAGAATCAAACGATATGTCCCAACAGCTTCCACCAGAACTTTCACTCTATTGCCTATAAGGACAAACTTTTCATTTGACTTTGTGGTTTGGGTCATAAGGGATCCCTGCATTGTATTAGAAACATGAGTAGTACAACCAGAATCAATCCACCAAGTATTATAAGGAACTTCAGCCAGGTTTGATTCATAACATACATAAGCACTAGGCTTACCTTTCTTTTCGAACCAAGCCTTACGTTTCAGACAATCCTTTTTGAAATGCCCTTTCTTTTTACAGAAATGACACCTCATCTTTGCATTACTTCCCTTTTTGTGGATTTTAGAAGAAGAGGCCTCATTAACTTTAAGGAGTCCTCCTCCTCCCCCTTTCTTCTCATGCTTCTTACCTTTATTCTTTTCAGCTCCTTGATGCTTTACATAATTGATGGAATGAGCTCCCTGATTCTTAAGTCTGGTTTCCTTCTGAACTAGCATACTGTGCAATTCATGCACATTCCATTTATCTTTCATGGTGTTATAGTTCATTTGGAAAGGACCATACTCAGACGGTAATGAGTTCAATACGAACTGCACTAGGAAGTTCTCATCCACAGTCATTCCCAATGCTTTCAATTTTGCCGCAATGCTTGTCATTTCAATAATATGTTCATGCATAGTACGCGAACCATCAAACTTCATGGTGGTTAGTGTACTCATAAGTGTCCCAGCAAGAGACTTATCAGCTGTTTGGGAGCGTTTTCCCACAAGTTTCATCATTCCGATGACACTTTCAGTTTGTGGAAGAGCTGACTTAATGTTGCTTGCAATGCTCATTTTCATGTACATCAGACTTAATCTGTTGGATCTTTCCCAGTTCTTAAAATGGTCCCTTTCATCCTCAGTGCTTTCAGGAGTAATAGCACCAGGTTCCTCTTCTCTAAGAGCCAAATCCATATCCATTACCCCAAGGTAAAAATTGATTTGCTCTTTCCATTCAGAGAAGTTCAGCCCATTAAAAACTGTAACAGTTGAGAACATGGAATGTGTAGCAACAGGTACTGCAAGGAGTAACATTTAAAACATTAATGCTTTGAGTCATACATGTAACATACTAACATACTTCACAGATTCAAATATTCTAACTTCAATGCATATCAATGTTCACCTTTGGGGATCCATTAACATACAACTTTAACTATAATGATGCTATAAAAATTTCACATAATTTGGCAATGATGCATACCCCTATCATAAATATTTGTCATCTTTGGATGTCCAAATGCAAAGAAATATGTCAACAATACCAACATCCATGTTCATTTTATAAAACAAATAATCAACCTTTGGGTTGATCCCTAACTGTCCTATAATAATGAACTTCAATATACCACAACATGAATAATTATATCATACTATTCACAGCATCACAGTCATGGTAATTGGAATAAAATTCATAATATTTGAAATTAAAATAACTCTTCAAGATTTGGCCACTTTGGTAAGTAACAAATCTACTATAATTAATTCCAAAACTTTGTCCAACTTTCATGTATATCAATGTCCTTTTCATGTTTTCCCAATAATTTATAAAATGGAATAAACATTTGACAATGACACACTCTTCCAGTACAAAGACCAGAGAAATAGCGCAGGTTAGCGCCATTCCCGCGCAGTTCTGCACAATAAACCGGTACAATCACCAGTGAAGTGGCGCGGATCAGCGCCAATTTGCTGCGATCCCACGTCATAACGCAGAAATTTCTTAACGTTTCCAACATCTTTTATAAGAAACACAAAAACCGAGAAACTTAATGCTTTTCAAGATGCACGGCTAATTGATTTCAAAGGCTTTGTCCATTAATCACGAAAACCGAGAAGCAAACTCAAATACCAAAAGTACCAACTTCAAACATCTAGATCCTTTTATCTCAATGTTGATCGTAAATCTTATAATTGGCAAAACCAAAAATGTACAGTGCATAAAGCCAAATGGCTATTGCCTAATACGTGAATGACGTTGTCCAATTTGCATTAAGTATGACTTTGTCTAATACGTGAATTCCATTAATGGCTTTCGTGAGTTTTCCAATAATAATCGTGAATTTTATTTTTAAAACCCTAACTTTTCATGAATCAGAAATTCATTCATAATTATTTATGGAAAAAACACAAATTCTTAAACACATGCTCTGATACCACATGTTAGCGTTCATCAGTAATTCATTCAAGAACATGACAGAGGATCTTCAGAATTTATGAGTTTCACATAAATATACCTTTGTCCATAATTGCGGAAGAACTTTGATGGTGAAATCCTTTCTCAGAGTCTTAACTCTTCTTGTATCTTCTTTAAGAGGGATTGGATACAACTCTTCTGGGTAGACAATGATGGAGAGCGTTTCTGTAAACCACCTTTTATCAGAAAACCTCCTTTCTCTGAACGTAACTGAACCTGTCACCAGTTACTTCTTTATAAAATTTCCCTTAATAGTCAAAATTACCATAATGCCCTTTAATTAATTAAATCAACTGACACTTAATATTATACAAGACAAATAATTTTACAATGTCCAACTTCTTAGACTCGAACCAAGTGACACGGTACGAAGTAAGAGACATCAACTACTATGTCAATTTCTCATTTGAGATATATTATCACTATTATAATATTTTTATTTTACTATGTATTTTTCTATAAATTCAAATCAAACGATTCAACCAGTGACCTATTACTGACCTAGTATTCTAACCCGATCAATGACATAACATTAAATTAAAGACTTGTACAAATATAAAGATAGCGGCTACCCATCTTAACTCTTTCCTCCTTCCACCATGAGAAATAGGTACTTTTTTTTATAAAAAGATAGAAAATAAAATAAAATGCATATAACATTAATTATAAAAGAATGGATAAAATGAGTATAAATCAAATAATTTTTTTTCCAATTATAATAAATGATATTGCATCTCCAATGTATGGAAATACCAAAGATATTTTCCAATACTAAGAAATTGAGCTACAACTAATTATCTTCTTTTATATATATATAATATTTTTTTTTAAATTTTAAAAATATTTTTTATTAATTGATTATTTAACTAATTCGATTCAAATTGAAAATATTGTTCTTATTTTTTAACCCATTGTATGTCAAAACTTGAACTTGGTGATTAAGTTGAATAACCCTACAATTTAAAATTTAATTTTTCTATGCGGTAGAATTTTTTTCTTGCCATATTTATATAAAATTAAATAAATCACAGGAGGAATAAGATCCACTAACTTTTATAAATGTCAGCGTGACAAAAAAATTTTGTCTAAAAAAGAGTTTTATTAGTCTCGTTTCAGTTGTAGAGATAAAATATGAAGGTCTCACAATTACAAAAATATATATATATATATATATATATATATATATATATATAGGGAAATATTACTCTCCTTTTACATGGGGTAACTTATCTCATTTTCTCTCACTTCGATTTTCGCACCTCACTTTTTTTTTCTTTTTCTTTTTTCTTGTAATTGTGGGACCCACCCAGTTTCTCTCTACAACATAAGATACCCATCTTATGCAAAAGAAGATTAATAAAACCCATATATATATGAGATACGAAAATAGACATGAGAAAACATGAGAGATGAAAGACGAGTAATATTTTTCTCTAAAAAACAATAAACTTTTCAATTTTTCCAAAGGTTGTAAAACTATTTTTTAAACCGTGAATCAAACAACTTTCGGAGCTCCAATAGGATTGGGACCACGTGGTGTTTTTACAACTACTCAAACCAACAGCTCTGTAGCTACGCTTCTCAAAGTTTAAGCAGATAAGCTAAGGTTGTGTTTTCACTTTTCCCAGCCATGGCCGAAGCTTCAAGAATCACTTACACTACTCTCATTCCTGGTTTTAGCTCAACAACTCAGAGAACTCATGTGGGTCTGGGTCACCTTAAGCTAACTGTGTCACGCAAGTACCAAATTCATTGTTCAGTTTCTGCTAATGCAAGTGCAAGTGGTGCCACTCAAACCTCAGTGATGGAAACCATTCCTTGGGGGTGTGAGATTGATTCATTAGAAAATGCATCAGCTTTGCAGAGATGGTTGTCAGAGTCAGGGCTTCCACCACAGAAGATGGCCATAGAAAAAGTGGATGTGGGTGAGAGAGGACTTGTTGCTTTGACCAATATCAGAAAAGGGGAGAAGCTTCTCTTTGTGCCTCCCAAATTAGTCATAACTGCTGATTCTGTAAGCCTTTTTTCCTTCTTCCTTTGCCTCATATTAGTTCAATATATATGTGTTAATCGGATGTCAAGTTGTCCGGTGGCCAATAATAATCATATAAAAAGATGAATAAATGACGATAAAGGAAGAAAGAAAAATATAATATTCATTTCCAAATAAGTAAATAAGGAAAAAAAAGGACGTAATTTTGGGCGGGTAAAAGGACGGTGAAATGACATGACAAATAATTAATCATAGATATATATATATATATATAAAGGGTTCACTTTTTCTACATTTACTGCAGATAATTATCTGCAGTAAGTCAATACGATGTTGTTTTAGGACGGAAATCATGATGTTTTTGTAATTTTAATTTATTTTCGGGTTATAATAGTCTTTATATTTATAAATTTTTAAGATTTCAATACCAAAACGACGTCGTTTTGGGAATAAATGCAGATAACTTCTCTGCATTAACTGCGGAAACATTTTTTCCTATATATATATATAGAGAAAAGTATTTCTCCAGTTACCGGAAATAAAATTATCTCCAGTGAGAACGACGTCGTTTTGGGATTATAAGATTAAAAAATTATAATGATAAAGACTAATATAACCCTGCAATATATTATAATTACAAAAACACCTTGGTTTCCACCTCAAAACGAGTTCACTATAGATAACTTTATCTTCGGTGACTGGAGAAATCCTTTACCCATATATATATATATATATATGTATATGTACATGTATATGTATGGCATGATCAATTTGTGCTTGAAATATATTAGTAGACAACTATGCGGGTTTCCCCAGTCACCAACATTTTAGTTTGTTCAATCCAAGAAAGTTTCCTTATGAATTGGTATGCATAAGAAATTAGCAGAATACTCATAAATTATTGGTGGACTATATTGTCAGTGTTTAGAGCGTTACTTTATTTACTTTATTCAATAAAAAAAAACCACCCTGCACGAAACACCAAGGGTAGACTTGCTACGGTAGGAGAAGGGAAATATTATATACAGCATTTTTGCAAAGAGGTTGTATCCAACTGTTTTACCACTTCTCCAAGCTCGCCCGCAGAAGAAACCAGCACACTTGGTTGATCTTTCAGTATGTGAATTTGGTTCATTATGTGAATCTGGGTGAGGTATTTACTTATGCTTTTGTGTCTGTATTTTGGTTGTCAGGAATGGAGCTGCCGAGAAGCTGGTGAAGTATTGAAAAGGAATTCAGTGCCAGATTGGCCATTGCTCGCAACTTACCTCATAAGTGAAGCTAGCCTCATGAAATCTTCAAAATGGAGCAATTATATATCAGCCTTACCTCGACAACCTTACTCACTTCTTTACTGGTATATGAATTGTTCTTATGATGGAATCTTTTGAGAGAGAAATGAATATTGATGAGTGTGGACTCAAGTTAGGGGTTGAAATGCTATATTACTTTGCTAAGGAGAATATTTGAGAAATGGAAATGAGGAGACTGTTTTACAATAATTTCTCCAATATCAGCAGCCTATTCGGAAATGGAGTGAAAGGGAATACAAGATTAGAACATGTCATGCAGTTAATATTTATAGTACATTACAAGCATTCTAAATGTATCATTTCAATAAAAATTTGTAGGTGGTTTATACTTTATTATTTTCATTCCCCTCACTTATATCTATACAAAGAGAAGCATTTTCCTTTGTTTTCTGATTTCTCAATTTCATTCACTTTATTTTCTTCCAGTCCTAATTTTTATCTCAAACAAAATATTATACTTTTCATCTTATTTCCATAAATAACAGAGTCTACTGTCAAAATTTTCCCGATATAGTTTATCAAACCCCAACTAGTTTAGGATAGGCAATGTTGATGACGTTGATCGTTCATTTATGTCATTTCAGGTCACGAGCAGAACTAGATCGCTACTTGGAAGCTTCTCAGATTAGGGAGAGAGCAATTGAGAGGATTAATAATGTTATTGGAACGTATGGACCAATTCTTTGTAACCTATATTTCTTCAGGGATTTATTGTCTGTTCATACCTCTTTTTGGTATATAGCTTCAATCTAATATGCTTTTTTGATCCTGTGTCTTAACGTACATCACATTTCTTCCCCAGATACAATGATTTGAGGCTCAGAATATTTTCCAAATACCCTGATTTATTTCCTGAAGAGGTAATTATCTCACAAGGAACACAGGATGAGAGTAAATAGTTAATGTAAACCACAGACTTATACAGAAAGAAAATAGGGAGTTGCCAGAGATAATTGCTTTGTTGGAATTTTCGGTTGATTGGAAGTAGTGGTTAATGTCCTTTTGTTACTTACTTGGTTAGTAATTTCTAAATTTGGTTCTTCATGTTTATGCTGGTGATCATTGGTTTCAATACGTAGCAATGGCATAGCTTGGAAAATTCCAAACTGAACATTATATGTCATTTTCATGATTGAATATTTGCAGTGAGATATTAGTGTATTCTAAGCATTTTGTTTCAGTAGATAATTGTGATCTGAATCTGTTATGTGCATAACTTGCAGGTGTTCAACATAGAGTCCTTCAAATGGTCGTTTGGCATTCTTTTCTCCCGCTTGGTGAGTTAACCTGGTAGATATAACAAAATTACATTCCATTGTCTGCCTCTTCTGCTGTAAAGAACCAATTCAACCCAAAAGCTTAAGCTGTTGGGTGAGAGTACATTAATGGTTTTATATATCTCAACACGCCCCCTCACACGAGAGCCCACTGGGCTTGAAGGGTGGACAATGCACTGGCCCACCTACCTGTGCGAACAAAGAAATTCCACTTGAAAGAAAGTGGGGGGCGGCGAGGATCGAACCCGGGACACGAGGCTCTGATACCATGTAAAGAACCAATTCAACCCAAAAGTTTAAGCTGTTGGGTGAGGGTACATTAATGGTTTTATATATCTCAACATCTGCACAACTCAAGTCTGGCTACTGAGAACTTTCGTGTTTTCTATATAACTCCTGTGCACAGACTTATATGCCATATGAATTCATATTAGATCTATTTTTCAAAGAGAGTTGAGGTCTGATTGGCCTTTGAAAAATGGATCCAAGTTGAAAACAGAATTGAGGATTCAGATAGAGGAGAGAGAAATGAATAAGTGTCTTGGAGGGGTCTGCTATATATAGGTGGACCATGAGGTAGGGGGAAGCAGGCATGATTGAGCATTTGGTGAGTGGGGAATTGAGATCTCTTTGGGGCCTAGGTTTGTTGGTCTTGGAGAGTGAGCAATTGGGTCATCTTCCTTAGTGTTTAGCTTGTTATTTTCTGCATATTTCACTGTTAGAGTGTCTTGTGATAGTTAATATCACAAGTTTCTTTCTTAGTTGTGTCTGTAATTTAAGGAGATGTCTCCATTTTCAGTTTAATTCAATATCAAATACTGGTACCATCAGGGTCCAACCCTAAATAACAAATGCTGAAATGTGTTAGGTCTGAAACATTTCAATACTAACATAACTTTCTTATTTTTCTGTCTTCTTTATCTATAGCTTTTCAATCAATTAATTCAATGAGACTAGGTTTTGTTGTTTCATATTTAAGACAAGTGGTTGTTTGTCAGAACATATAATTCATGATCTTTGTACAATACAGGTTCGGTTACCCTCAATGAATGGAAAGGTTGCCTTGGTTCCTTGGGCAGATATGCTGAATCATAGTTGTGATGTATGGTCTCTTACAAACAAGATTCCCAACAAGTTTTTCTCATGGAAGTTTAATCTAATTTGTTTTCACTGATCTAGGTGGATACATTTTTGGACTATGATAAGCTGTCAAAGGGAATTGTCTTTACGACAGATCGGCCCTATCAACCAGGTGAGCAGGTAAACATAAATTGACAGACTGGAATTTGTTAAATTAGATTAAATTAGGAGAAACCAAATAAGTTCCTGAGAAATGAAATGCAAATTCCTTGTGCCTTGCCAAAGTGCATTATGGTATATTGATTGAACTGGATCAAATAACCAATTAACAGAGACATTCAAGAGGTCTTTTGGCCCAGAAAAGGATCTGAGTTTTCTATATATTTGAACAAAAAAAGAGGTTACAGAATTCAAATACAAGAACAGTAAACAACATCAAAAGAAGAAATGTTAAAGTTCAGCACATTAGAGAAGTGCTGATGCTCTCCCAAGTTCCCAATCCAATTCCATCCTAATCCTTTATTCATTTTCCCCTCCCCTGATATAATAATCATAACTAACTTTCTCAGTCACGTTTTTCTCTCCCACTAACAGAATTGCCCTCCACAATAACAGAATTTCCCGCCACATCACCCTTGAGAATATTCTATTCCTTGTCATTGGTCCCTTTGTCTGAGTCGGCATTAACTGATACTCCTCTGAGATGCTTCCTAGAATTCGTTTTTAGAGGTATTCTATCATATATACATGAGTAAAATGGTTATGTCTCTACAGTTTGCAATATTGCCTAAAAAATAATTAATTGATTGGAGCTGTGTTTGGTGGTGATATTCTTCACCATTTAGCTCACCTTGTAATCATTTGATTTAAATCCAGATATTGCAATTGATTGCTTGCATCAAATTGCACAGGTGTTTATTTCATATGGAAAAAAATCCAATGGGGAGCTTCTGTTATCTTACGGATTTGTTCCAAGGGAAGGTGATAATCCTAGAGATTCAGTTGAGTTGTCACTATCACTCAAGAAATCTGATGGGTCCTATCTGGAGAAGTTAGAACTGTTGAAGAAGTATGGATTATCAGGGTGAGTACCTATACTTTTATAGTTTTGCCTATATATATAAGGATGAAGTTCTCTGTCTTCTGTTCTGGTAAAAATACTTTGAGAACATTCCTAGTTTATACCTTCGTTGAAGTTATATCCAAGCATTCAATGAAACCTTCGTGTCAATTGACATTTTTAAATGTATATGATAGTTTTACCCAGGACTCTCAGACATTTCCAAAATACAATTTTCCAAGCTGTGGAATATATCATAATATTTGTATTCATTTCTTTTTAGCTTGTAAGGTACTGTGTCAAAGTGTCCATGCTTCAAAATAATTGTTAGTGATATTAATATAAAACTATAAATGTGGTCTCACTTACTAGCTTAAGTTGTTGGGTTGAATTGGTTGCATCATGGTATCAGAGTTTGTAACTAAGTGGTCATGAGTTCGAATTTCACTGCCCTCGATTTTTAACAAAATTAAAAAATATAAGTTAAAATCAACACAAGGTATGAGCCCGTGCATTATCGACACTTCAAGCTCAAGAGCTCTTCCGTGAGAGAGTGCTAGAAATATTAATATAAAACTATTAGTGTGGTCTCACTTACCAGTTTAAGTTATTGGGCTGAAATGGTTCTTTACAATAATTAGATTTACTCATGACTTTTTTGTGTAACTATTTTTGTCCAAAATTTTGTTATTAACTGATATCGCTGCCATTATCATCAGGCAGAAAACATTATAATTGAGATATCACTCTGATATATACTTTTAATTGAGCTTGTTACTAATTTCTTTGTTCTATTTTCATCAGATCTCAGTGTTTTCCTATACAGATTACTGGTTGGCCATTGGAGTTAATGGCTTATGCTTATTTAGCTGTTAGTCCTTCAAGCATGAGAGGGCAATATGAAGAGGTCTGACACTCACTATCTTTGTGAATTATTCTTTGGATATTCTATAACCCTGTGGATGATTCTTTTAACAGATGGCTGCTGCAGCTTCGAATAAAATTTCCTCCAAGAAGGATTTGAGATATCCTGAAATAGAGGAGCAAGCATTGCAATTCATACTAGATAGCTGTGAATCCAGTATATCAAAATACAACAAGTTCTTACAGGCAAGGAAACACTTTAATAAGAAACCTTTATGTCTTTCAATTTTAATTTTATAATGGCCATAGTTTTGAAAAACTAAGATTTATCAAGTTTGTCAGTTCTAATGAGTTAATCCTTGCCATTTCCCTTTTACTTGCATGGTAATCCCAATTATCATAAATGAAATGTGTATATGTTTCTGGCAGGTAAGTGGATCACTGGATTTGGACGTGACTTCTCCAAAACAACTCAACCGAAGACTCTTTCTGAAACAGCTAGCTGTGGACTTGTGTACTAGTGAGCGAAGGATATTATTTCGTTCTCAATACGTAAGATTATAGAACACATTATTTAATTTTAATGGACAAGCAAAGATCATTCCCTAGCACTAATCTTGATTCCATAATGTGGCTGTTTGTTTAAAGTAAGCATAGATCTTGGTCGTAGCTTTTTTGTTAAATTGCTTTTAAATGTTGGAAATGAAGTTAAAGTGTGAATGGGAAGTCCTATATTTGTTAGAAATAGATTAACTGAGGACCATATAAGTGAAAAAGATGATAAAATCATTATTTTGAAGTTTTGGATGGTGGTGTCGCCCATTTATTGTGATTTGATATTTGATTCATTGGTGTGAAAGTATCTGTTAGAGAGCCAAAGAAGATAAGGGTGTATTGTAGGGAGAGTTATAAGAGATCTTTAGCTCCACTACCACTTGCTGAGTCTGCAGCACATATTCACCATTCAGTTATGATGGGAAGCTTCTTTAGCTATACAATTCTGTTGCATAAAAGGGATCATGGAAAAGCATTAACCATCTTTGGGACTGGGACTTAAGGCATTTGGGAGAGACTAGGAGCTCTCAAATTCTCTTGGAATAACTTCTTCTTTTTCTTGTTATTTTACAGTTTCTTCTTCGTATCTGTTGCTGAAATTTTGCTTTGTTTTACTGTTTTGAGTTGTATTCCAGTTGAATCAACTATTATCAATATAATTTTTCGTGTCTTCTTCTGTATCCTATAATTCTGGTTGGACCTTATCAGTATCCCTTGCAAGGGTTTTGGTCCTTTTGGACTCCCCTGTACCATTTATAACACTAACTTCTTTCTCAAACCACTTACAACTTGTTTGGTGTACAAACTTCTGTTCTTCACTTTCCAAATAAACATGAAAAGCAATCCATCAGCACAAGTAATTCCATTCCCATTAATTGTGTTGCTTCTTGTGATCATTGTACAACAGGATACTGGCCTAGCAGTGAATTAGTATTATAACAATGATTGGTACATGCAACTCGAAATTAGTATTATAGCAGTGTATGTTTGTATTGGTCCCAGAAAATGAAGAAATGAAATAAATGATCAAATAATGCTAAAAAGGAAAATAACAAGCCCCCAAAGTAGGTTGATGGTTTCTTTTGTTCTTTTACACAACAAAAATAGCTTACGATATGATGTCTGTTTATCATATTACTAGTGCTGATTAATTTTTTAATAATAATTGCAGATACTGCGAAGAAGATTGAGGGATATGAGAGCTGGAGAATTAAGAGCTCTAAAAATCTTTGATGGGTTCCGGAATCTTTTCCAATGAGGCCATTTCATGGTGCATTGGTTTGCCTTGGTTGTTCTAAGAAAATCGATCTCACCCTTTAACATGATGAACTTTGTTCAGTTCATACATGGCCAGGTTCATTTGTATCATATAATTGATAGTTGTTGCTGATGGAAATAGGTCCAGTCTTAAGTGATGAAATATTATAATCCATATTGAAAAAAAGCAAGAAAAAGAGAGAGAATAGAGAAAGGAAGGAATGATTGCGACATAGGCTTGCTATGTATTTATTGATCCAAACAATTTCTTTTCTTTTCCTATGTTTAAACTTTCATGATGAAAAATCATATTTGGATTTTCTTGTGTAATTTTTCTTATAACGATTGGAGTCAGTGCTCTCGTAATAGAGTGTCTGAGTATCTCTCTCCTCACACGACATTGTTGGGTATTTTTATTTTAAAGATATTTTAATCGGTTCATTATTTCGCGATTAGTATGATTCGAGACAAATTCTGGGATTAAGGCTTTAAACTCTGACGATATTAGGAATGATCGAACATATACTCTCATCTCTACCTGCTCAGTTCTCCGATGTCAATTGAATTACTATCATTTGATTATTGTTTGGTAAAATGTAACATGAGATTTTTAGCAGCACATGGCAGCCGAGAATTATTATCAAGGATTCAAGTTATACCAATCTCAATAAATACGTCGATACTACATCATTGACCCAAAATCTTAAAAAGCTTTAGGTCATAAATTATTTCACGTATATAGATTTTATTTAGTCTTATTTTCAACTAATATGGGTTTCCATTACTGATTATGATCAAAGTGAGGGAATCGAGGTGATTTACATTACTCTCAACTTCTCAAGGTAAGTCATTTTATCAAAAAAAAAAAAAAAGAATTATGAGAAGAGAATTTTAGAATGAGACGAGTTACTGTCTAAAAAAGAGTAGTGCAAGATATTAATTTAATGTATATGTATGAATGAAAGATTGATTTTGATTCATATTGGTATCAATTAGTCTCTAATACTTATATTCACTATTATGTGTTAGATTATAGTACATTAATTTAGAGTAATTTAACCTCCAATAAGTTGTTTTTTTTCTCAAAATAAAAATACTTTTTATTTCCTGAACCGGTTTCTGAAAATTTATATAAAATGATTTAAGGGGGTGTATTGGATTAGGATTTTAAAAGACTTTTTTTAGATAAAAATCTTAGAGATTTTAAAAGACTATGTAATTGGAGGGACTTTTAAGATTTTTTTAAAAGAATTTTTTTACGGGAAAAAATATTTTTCCGGCAACTTGAGATAAGTTTATCTCCCGCTATCCCAAAATTACGTCGTTTTATTTATTTATTTTTTTATATTAATTGATTCACCTTCGAATGGTTATTATTCTCTTTTTCTCTCTCTTCCTTTATCACCATCGATCCATCTTTGTACGGTTATGATTTAGTAGTCGGAGATAAAATTATCTCAAGCAGCTTGAGAAACGATAAGCCTATTTTTACAATCAAAATTTCATAAGATTGGATTTTAAAGAATTTTAATAGAATTTATAAGATATGAAAAGACAATATGGATTTATAAGATTTTAAAAACTATATGAATTTTTAGCAAATATTCAAAATTACAAGAGTCAATAAAAAAATAACAAAGAAATGCAATGATATCAATAAAAAAAGTAAAGCGTAATATAATTTTCTTAATCAGTAAAATATAATATAATTTTTAACAAACATTCAAAATTTCTAAGTAACAATTCTCCACATATCTAAAGTTATACTAGTCTCTACGCATTAAAATTTTCTCATTCATGCTCTTGGGTTTGACCAATGGGCTGAAAATTATTTTCTTCATTTGGCATCAAAGCTATGCATATATAATTATAAAACTCACTTTTTTTATTTATTAAAATAATTCTAAACTTACATATAGAACCTAAAGTTCATGATAAAATTTCGTTTGAAATTTTTTGTAATTGATCTTGGAAACTTTGGGATTTTTGTTCTACGTGATGAGAGTTTTTTAACCGTATATCATACACATATTTTCATTGAGTATTGTAAGAAAATTTCGAATATGAATTTTTGGACTTTATTTCATGAAAGTTCAGAAAATTTCTTAAATTATTTTCAATTGATACATTGAAATCTTAAATTGCTTTAGGGCTTTTGAAAAATAAGTTTTTAGTTATCTATTGATACAAAAATTGTTTGAAATTGTTCCTATAGCGAAGGAATTTCGTTCATGAATATATTGTTATGAAATATAGGGTTCATATTATGAAAGTTTCAATCTTTCTATAAATTGATATTGTTTCATTGGTGTAAAACGAAAATTGGTTTGAGCGTTTTAATTCTTCTGTTATTTTTCCACTATTTTATGTTGTTTTCAATACAAAAATACACATTTTTTGTGCCAGGGAAAATCGCGTCTCATAGCTTGAAAAATTATTTTTTAAACTTTTAAAAGCTCCCAAAAATTTAAAATATCTGCCGTTATTGAGATTGATTATATTAGAATCTTGTCGGTATGTTATTTTCGGGTTGTTTTATGAAGAAAATCGATAAAAAAATCTATTGTTTTTTAGCTTTGACGAAGCTCCCATGGTGAAACTTGGTTTCGAACGGATTAACCAGCCAAAGGAAGAAAAAGACATTGTATTATAGAAATCTCAAGAAATCTTAGGAGTTAGGGTGAGATTGTGAGAAAGCATCTATTTATATTTTTTACTAAAAAGTCTCATGAAATCCACACAAATAGAAAATCTATTAAAATCGTCATATTTTTGAATATTTCAATATTTTTTTTCCTTTCTTTAAAATCCTGATTAAATACCGACGTATTTGAACGGACTCTAAAATAATCTTTTAAAATCCTAATCGAATACCACGTGACCTTTTTCAATCTTTTAAAATCCTAATTGAATACCAATGGATATTTTTGTCAAAAAATAATCCATTAAAATCATTTGAAATTCCAATTCAATACATTCCCTAAATTTGCAGTCCCTAGTGATTCAAATTCATGTGCAAATTAATGGACATTGCGACACTTACCATCAAGGAAGCACAGACACTTGTAAAACAGGGAGAGTCGTGTCCGACACGCTCCGACACGGCGACACGCTTCGACACGGTGTCGGACACGCGGTCCACTTTTTCTGACACGTTGACCATTCCGACACACGAATTTGACCATGTCCGACACGGTTAAAATATATTAATAAAGCTTGCACCTGATCATATCAATTTTATTTATTTGTCTTTTTTTCCCTTAAGTAGATAAGAGATCATCTCAGCATCATTGTTGTCAATTCCTATCATGCTCTTGTTGTATCTCCTTCTCTTTGATCTCTCTCTAATATGATTTGATCTCTCTATATGATATTATATCTCTTTCTCATTCCAGTTCTTATTTTTTTTATTAAAGCTTCCATCTTTATAACGTGTTGATGGGTATTATTAATTTTGTTTCATTTTTTTGTTAAATTATTAAATATTAAATGAAATATACACTATATAAATTAAAAATATTATTTAATATTAAAACGTGTCACAACATGTCGAAATCCATAATTTTTTAATATTGACGTGTCGGAGTGTCGTGTCGTGTCACATGTCGCGTGTCGTATCGGTGCTACATAGCTTACCATTAGGTTAAAATTAATTTTTGGTAAAAATGCATTTTCTAATATATTTATTATATAATTAATATATATTCAATTTAACCAATTGAACCAATAAACCAATGATTGACACCACTAATGTTGCACCGACATTAACACGGAACACGAGACACGACACGTCACTCTGACATGTTAATCTAAAAAATGTTAGATTTTGACACGTTCGGACACGTTTTGATATTAAATAATATTTTTAATTTATGTAGTATATATTATATTTAATATTCAATAATTTAACAAAAAAGTGAAACTACAGTTATAATACTCATTATTTTTACAAAGAAACATAAGACGTAAGTATTTACTATTATATTTTCAAATTGAAAATCTCTTATCCACTTTAGTGATATTTATTCGGTCTCTATTTTTTAATTTTTATTATATCAGTTTGAAAAAATATTGATAAATTTTTTCATGATATGTAATGAAGTTTTAAATATTATAGATTTCTGAATGCTTTAGATTTTTTGAAATATTGATGCAAAAGAGGATATCACTAACCTATTAATCTAATACTTTTTTTTTTTGATAACATTAATCTAATACCTTTACTGAGTCAAGAAATGGTTCAACTTTAATAATATTGTTCAAAAGTATTTTTTAAATACGGATCCAAATATAAAATAGTTCTCACTTGTTTTTAAAGTCCATCTAAAGGGAACTTAATCTAATTTATTTTTTAAAAATAATAATAGATATTGCTATCCATTTTTCTTCTTTTGAATTTTAAATTCAAAATTTTTAAATCTATTACAAATATATTCTCCTTAATTTTTATTTTCTTAATTTAATTTTTTATTTAGATTTAAAAATAGATTTATTATTTCTCTCATCACATGAAATAAAGTTATACTCGAAAATTATGTCATTTCGAGAGTTGAGAGAATTAATGAAATGTATTTTGATAAAATTAATATAATATAGACACAAATAAAATTTTAAAAATATCCTTTATTAATTCTTTTAATTTTTAAAATGACATAATTTTAGAGTTGTTGGTTGATAACTCTACGACTAAAGAAATATTTATTCTTATGCATGTAGGAAATTTTACTCTCATTTTTAAATGAAGAAAAAAAAACAAAAAAAACAAAATAAGAGTAGGAATTGAAACACATACCCCCTTCCTTTATTTCATTTGAGGGATCTAACATAGCAATTCTCAGAACAATAGAAAGAGAGAGAGAGAGAGAATGGAGGCCATCGACTCTGTGTTCGATCCCTTGAGAGAATTCAGCAAGGACAGCATCAGGCTCGTTAAGCGATGCCACAAACCCGATCGCAAAGGTTCATTCTTCATTCTTCCATTTTTTTTTTTAGGGTTTTTATTTCACTTTTTTTATTTATTTTTAATTTCAATCTTAATTTCTCCTATGCCTTTAGAATTCTCCAAGGTTGCTGTTCGTACTGCCATAGGCTTCGTCGTCATGGGATTCGTTGGTTTCTTCGTGAAGCTCATCTTCATTCCCATTAACAACATCATCGTTGGATCTGGTTAGGTTTGTTTCTTTTGTGCCCTGCCCCATTTCCTTACACTTTTTTGAATTTCGGATCCTCAACTCATGCTTATTGTATTGTCCTGTTTAAGTTTGAGATTAGTGTTTTCATTATTCAAGGAAACCAATTTTACAAATTAGGATCAAATTACTCTTCACAAACAAGGGAAAAATATTTGTGCATCTAAAGATTATAACTTTGTGTAATTTTGATTTTCGTCAATCAATGTTGATTTTCGTCAATGGTCATAATTTATTATGAATTACTAATTAATTAATAAATTTGAGTCAATAAATTATAACTTATGAAAACCAATGATTAGGATCTAAAATGACACAAAGTTGTATCATTCAAAAGGACAAAACGTTTTTTTCCCACAAATAATTAATTATTAGTTTCACTGATAGAAATTAAACAATAATTTCCCAAATTATTACAATGCTTGGCACAATGGTTAGTGTTGTCATCATGTAACTAAGAGGAACTAGGTTCTAGGTTCGATTTACGTAACCAGCCCTTCTCAAATGCAAGCTAAAAGCTAATGCTACCTACTATAGACCCTTTCCTCGATCTTTATTGTACCAGGTTGCCTTTATTATGATTCACTTCCATCATATGTATACTGCTGCTATTTTTCTAACAAAACATAGCTGAGATTGAAGTTTTATAACTTAAAAGTCATCAAATGAATCCCAATGGGTGGCACTGCTGGTAAGCAAGTTGTGCCCAAGGAGCAGACTCATGGGGCCGAAAGGTTTTTCGTCTGATTCCTAAGCAAAACAACTTGCGACAGTGGCAAAAATTTTCGTGCTCTATGCCACTAAGGGGATTAGTCTCATCCAAATAGGTGGGAACACATATGAGAAACCAAAAAAAAAAAAAAAAAACCATCAAATGACAATCTCAGCATGTAACTGGTATAGAGAGTATGCATAGTCAGAGATCACATACTAGTTACTGTATGGTTACATGTATAAGGGATAATCTGCAATCCTTAGGAGCCTGTGTAATGTCTAATTATTTCTGTGATGAGTGAATTTGCCACAGCAACTCTTGTTAGTGAATTGTTTATGGAGTTTAAACATTCTTTGCAAGCTTTTAATAATTGAGTAATTGCTGTTTTCCCTATCTTGTCAGTCGTAATGTGGGTTGTTTTTGAATAATTTTGACTAAAGGAACTTTTGTTGATGAAACTTCTTTTCTTTGTTATTGAATATTGACACGTTGGATTAGTGTTTAAATCGATCGAATGTTGAGATTGAACACTCATAATTTTATTTTTGATAAGATTTTGATTGGTTGATGTGGTGTATGCATGGGACCAAAGAGGCATTATGGCATAAACGTCAAAAGAAAAAAGTATGATGTGAACAAAGTGTGCAAAATGAATGATTGAGCTGATAACTCTTTGTTATCTCTGCAGGGTGAAGGGTTGTCAAGCAAAAGGAGGCAGGAAGAGATCCATTTTAATAGATATTTATCCTCTGAACATTTCACGCATTTCTTTGAAATTTGAAAATTTATTTCTCCATCTTGTTGACCTTGACATATTATTTTGATCTAGGATAAAGAAGAAAAATAGTTGAGGATTCGTGATTTTTTTCTTCAAGTCTTTGTTATATTTGCTTTCTGTTTTGTATAATATCAAGTCTGTGGTGCAACAGCCCAGTTGGCATTAGCCATTATATTGAATCTGAGGTTCAACAGAATGTAGTCGAAAGGAGATCAGTTGTATTCCCACATAGGGCCACACCACACCCATATAAAAACACCCAATTCCTGTGATTACAAAAACAACAACCGTGTCTTTTGCTATTTTTCGTTTGGAAGATTGTCTCAAACATCAATGTAGAGTAGCAGAATTGGGTGTTTTTATGAGTGTGAACTGAGAAGTTATGGTATTAATATGGCTCTTATAAGTCAATAAATTTATTTTGTAGGAGCCCACCGCGATTACTAAGGCCAACTAATTTTGTTTCTTTGTTTTTTTTTGGTACAAAGGCCAACTATTTGGACTTCAAACGAACACTTTTTCCATTTAATTTAGGGTGCTTTTGCTTAAACTTTGGAATAAGACCTTTTGTAATTTTTTTAAATTTATTTGATCAAGCTACTAATTTTTAGATTATTTACATTAAAGTAGCTCTATTTAGGCTTTTATCTTTTCTTAAAAAATTATCTAGTCATAAATATTTGAAACAACTTTTGGGTTATATAATGAAATTGTACGAGTTATTGGGCATTATTTGAAAATAGAAACCAATTTTTTTTATAAATAATTTGGATTTATGTTAGAAATATCTATCTTAGAGATTGTTTTTCATATGATAGTTGATGGGAAGATATCAAAAAAAATAAAAACTTTAATGCGGTGTTTATCTATCTCGAAAAAGGTATGATAAGGTTTCAAGAAAGGTTCTTTGGTGAGGAAGAAAAAAGTAATCATTAATGTAGGGCAATTAATTACGGGGAGAGTTATATTTACAAATTTTTTGTTTACAAACTCTTACTAACTACACTATGTTCTCCCGGGAGAACACTAAGTTACACAATGTTCTCCCGAGAGTACATAGTGTAATTTGCAAACATTTGTAAACAAAATTTGTAAATGAATCCTTCCATATTAATTATATGTATGAAAGTGTATTTTCCATTCAGAATAGGTTTACACCAAGGTACTATTTTAAGTCCTTATATTTTTGTCTTAGTTATGAACAGCGTTATTAAACTTGATTCGGGCATCGACCTGGTCGGGGTACTAGGTCACTGGTCGGACTGGTTGATCTGAATATATATAAATATATATAAATATATATAAATATGAACATATAAATTTAATTATATTCTCCATATCTAAAATGAGTTAAACAAGGTTCACTAAATAAGCTCAAAAACATGAACCACAAATAAATGAAAATGCACATTATTACTATGTCAATTTAAATTGCAACTCAGAATCCCTATAAATATAACTCTCAATGAAATTGAACTCATATTTTTTAAATTCATCTACATTGAAATAATATGTCACATTCTCTTAATTTATTATTCCGCAAATTGCTTCAGTATTGAAAGCTGAAATTTGAGGTCATTGTAGAAGAATATACTAGCAAATAAAATTACAATTTTTTTTAAAAATGAGATCCACATTTTTTTATGACAAGATGAAACAATTTTGTTTTTTTGTTTTTTAAAAAATGTATGACCTCTGGTCACCGATTTTGATTGGGTTTGCCTGAGTTTTGACCGAGTCCGATGCATGACTGGTCCAATGCTTGACCTGAATCGGTCCGATGATCGGTTCGTCGGGTTCCGGTATGACCCGGTTGGGTCGGGCCGAGTTTCATAACAGTGGTTATGGATGAGCTAACAAAAAATATCCTACATAAGGTGTCATGGTGTATGTTATTTGCAAAAGATATTGTGCTTTTTGAAAAGACTACGACTTGTGTTAACAATGGATTAGAATTAAGGGAAACACACTATAATCTAAAGGATTTACATAAGTCAGAATAAGATTGAGTATATGAAATGTGAGTTTGCTACTCTAAGAGAAGAAGTTCAAAGGTTGCACATGCTAGGACAATGGGTACCTAAGAGACATGCTTTAAGATATATGGGATCAATATTGCAAAATGGGGTTGATATTGGTGAGTATAACACCTCGTGTGCACCCAATGAATTATCATTAATTATGGCGTTAAACGCAGCTAGAATATTAATTAAATTAAAGTGAAATGGCTGGTAAAATTTTTCTTTATTAAAATAAATTGAATTCATACTCAAATGACAACAGCTTCCTTAATCATTAATCACATATTAGTTGGAAGTGTCCTACTACAACCCCCAAATAAATGGTTCACATAAGCCAAAAGGGGTAAAAGATAAGTTAAGAATGTGTTGTAGCACTTTTCAGTATGTTGTAGCTTGTGCTAATGTGTTGTAGCGCACTATAACACAAGTTTTTCCTCTGACCAACGTGTTGTAGCGCCCAGTAGCGTGCTATAGCGTGCTCATCAGATATTTTTCTTTGCATTTAGTGCGTTGTAGCGCTCTCTAGTGCACTCCAGTGAGCCATTTTGATTTTTCTAGTGCGCTCAACCCGAAATTTTTTCTTAGCGCGCTCCCAAGGAATTTAATAGTTCCTTTGGAGTCTTGAACTCCATTTCAAGAACCTAGACACCTCACAATTATCTTAACCAACTATTTCCATATTCTTCCATGACAATCAAATCTCAATATGCTCATTTCATCATGATCATTTTGGACATATGCTTATGTTGGGTTTTGTTATGTGTTTGATGGCTTGCTATGGACTATTTTGGCTTTTCTGTTTTGGATTATTATTTCTTGGACCTTGATTACGCTTGACGTTGTCATGTTGAACTTTAGACTATGTTGGATTCTTTTTTTTCTTTTTGATGTTATAACACCTCGCATTCCTAAAATATGTAATTATATATCAAATGTGGATTAAAGGGTAGGATTTGTAAAAATTCTGAAATTAGGGTTAAAATAAAAAGGAAGAATAAAATGGTAAATTGTCAAACACGTAATCCTAGAAAAGTAAAATTGAGTAGGAGGTCTCAAATGGGAATACTAACCCTAGAAATGGATTTAGAACGAAAAATTGAATGGCTAGGCAAGTTTCTGGAAATTTGGTGAATAGTGTTTTACCGGATAAAAATATCGCGGTATAGTTTCACCGTAAAGCGTGTCGAATAAATTTTGAGCTCTAAGTTTGGATATAAGTTATAAATGGTATATAGGACTAAGAAATATGAATTCTGGTAAAAATTGATAGAGATTAGAGTGTTTGGGAAAACGTGCCCGCAATGCGCATAACAGCTTAAAAGTGTGATTTCTCCGAACGAATGGAAAACTCCGGATTCATCTGATCAAGGACAATTAAAGGAAAATGGTTAATGTTAAAAATTAGAGTTCTAAATAGTTTATGAATTTATGGACGTTTAGTGGAATAGGCGAGAGATTTGAATTGATTCAAATCGCGTGAGGCAGCAGTGGGGCTCACCCCACTTAAGTTGTAACATGACATGTGGACCAAGACCACTATTCACTCATCCCTTTCCCTCTTCTCTCTCCAAAGCCGCTCCCTGGGAGGAGGAGCAAGTTTGCTCCAAATTTTTCTTTGCTCTAAACTCACTAAAATCTCC
Organism: Gastrolobium bilobum; assembly: GCF_033153095.1. NCBI lineage: Eukaryota > Viridiplantae > Streptophyta > Magnoliopsida > Fabales > Fabaceae > Gastrolobium > Gastrolobium bilobum. The sequence goes on from NW_026897547.1 coordinate 273,581, forward strand.
ACCGAAATCCAACTTTCACTACATCAAACTTTAAGTAAAGGACCTTCCAAACACAACCATGATAGTTTTAACCCTTGAAACTCAGTGATTTGAGAGAAAATCCACACCCAAACCCGCGGCCATTTGAGGAATTTTGGAGTTCTTGGAGTTGATTGATCCTCCAATGCTTTAGTATGTTGTGGAGGTGCCCTAGGCCTAGCTTGTGAGTAAGTTTCAACACATTTTATTGGTTGAATCATGAATTTGTATTTTGTGACCTAGAGCTAAATTGCATGGATTGATGTAGTTAGAGAGCTCAAATTGAAATTGTGAATTAGATGAAAGTGACTTAGAATGATGTTTTTGAATGATTGAAGTCATAAAAATTATTGATGAATTATATGGTAACTTAGGCAATTTTGATGTTGATGATTCATGACTTTGTGAAATGACTTGGTTGTAGGATTGTGTAATTGAGTTGTGGAGTATTTGTATGAGTTAATAATAAGATTGTATGATGTGTGAAAGTGTTGAAATAAATCAAAAATCACTTGGTACCCTTGCATGAGGATTTCGGCCATTGTAGGGCATATAGGTTTTGATGATGCAAAAATTGTGTAATTGATGTTGTGTGATTGTGAATGATATTTAAATGAGTTGGATGTTAATTGCATGCATGAGGTTTGGGTAGAAATTGGGCATTGGATAGGCATAAGTGTAGAAATTGGCTTAAAAGAGGATAATTGGAAAAATGTTGTTGTGATGGAGTTGGATGGAAAATGATACTTGAAATGGTGTTGTGGTAGCCTTAGAATGCTAGTGGGAACTTGAAATAAAATTAAGAAAATGATTTGCTAAAATTGGGCCATATGGCCGAATCATAGTGCATGTGTGGGGGGTATTTTGGTGCTTTGTAATTCTGGTTAATTGCACCGTGTGTTGATGATCCTCGTGTGATCATTGTAGGTTCTCTCACACGGACGTAAATTCGGTGCTTGGAGCTTGGTGGTAGCTTTTGGTCCGTGGCCAAAGGGATTGTGGTAAGTTGTTATGAATATATGCATGTGTACTTTAATATGCATGTATATGTCTTGGTTGGTTATAATTGTAACGGAAATGGCCTATGTGTAGGCATTTCTTGAGGTACCAAGTTCGGTGACGTATTAAATTGGAGCTATCAAGTGAGGGAGATTTTATCAGGTAATCCCTTGGTACTGGGGTTTAGTCCTCGTGTGTGCTCCACCATGCCTCTTAGAGGTAGTAGTTGGAGGTGTATGTTGGTAGTATAGTAAACATGATCATGCATATTTGTATGTATAGTGGAACATAGGATGTACCGTGTCTATGGCCAGTAGACTGTTGTCTTCGGGCGTTACGGACTTCCACTGGATAGGTCTCCATGAGGGAGTTCTAGTTGACCTGGGGTCGTGGTGTGTCATCCGTAGAGGAGCACACTAGGAAGTCTCGGGTGTATATGGATGGAGGGTGCCTTGATTGATGTTCTGAGAACACTTCCTTGGATGAGAACCCGTAGGCTATATGCCGAGGCCAATAGGCCGGATGTTGCGTGGCTTTGACATTGACTATTCCAGCTTCATCGTATTTTATTTTCTATGCTTCCCTACTTCACTAAATCCTTTACTTTATCCCGTTTTGAATGTTGTATTATATTATTGATATGCATCGAAGTGAGCCATTGGGCGGAGTAATCTATAGAACCTCTGGGTTACTGAGATATATTCGTATATCTCACCCCATTTTGGGGACTTTATTTCAGGTAGTCACAATGGTACCAGAGCGGCGGGCAAGAGGCCCGTAGGATGAGCTTGGACATAGAGTCTATTTGGCATTTTCTGGCCATTGGGCCTAAGCTAGACTTAGGACATGAACATTGCATGTGATCTAGGATTTGTTATTTTCATCTTGGTTCATGTCACATTTTGCCTAAGTTTAGTCATTATTGCTCATGATATACTTTGAGGACTTATTTTGTATATTTGAAGGTTTACTGTAATTGTTGTAAAGAAGCATTGTAATTTGTAATATGGAGACCTTATGTAATATTGAAGTATATGATGTGAGGGCAATAGGCCTATTCTAGGATATGATTTATGTTTTATGTCAAAAGAATGCATGCAAAGGAATTAATGTGATTGAAATGGTATAAAATTTGATAATTAAATTGATGAATTGTAAAGTAAGCTATTTGACATAAATTGTGAAGGATTGTAAGAGCATCAAGGCGTTGCTGGTTTTTGAGTGCCACCCATGTTTATTAGGTACCATTTGAGGTTAGATAACACACTTTGAAAAGTGGGATATGTTGGAAAAACAAAGGAGACTCTGGCAAAATTTCTATAAAATGGCAGATTTTGAGTGAATTTTGGGAGAGAATATCTCCCTCTACAAAGGTCCAATAGGGACTTACTATACACCATTGTAAAGCTTGAGATGTCAACTACCTTGTGTCAAAATTTGAGAACCTTAGGAGTAGCATGCTATCTTGTAGAAGCCGTGGAACACAGACTGCCCAAAATCCCCTGCACTTGGGGGCTGTCATTGTTGGTTTTTGGAAAAATTATTTTCGCTTCGTTTCTTGGTAAAATTAGGTGAATGATATGTAAAATTGAAGCTTGAGGAGTCTAGTTTTCTGTATAAAAAGTTGAGAGCAACTGGTGGAGTGGTTTGTCCAGAATCGTTCAAAGAGTGAGGGCTGTTTGGAGCCCTGTTTAAGGTTGGCTGGCAGATTGACTTGTCCAACTTCAAATGGTGATATCTGGAGCAAACAAGAACTTTTTGGAGCTTGTGATAGCTTGTTAGAAAGATAATTAAGTCTAGAATAACATACTAAAAGATGGGAGGTTCGCGACATGCGAATTTTCTGCAGTAATTAAATAACTGAATCATGTTCGGATAGGTAGAAACCGAAAAAGTGAGCTTTATGGGAACCCCTTAGTGACTTGAGAGAAGTATTATAAGATATTTAGGCACCTGTTTTAATTATTCTGCAGTTAGTTTTCAGTTACGGTCACAACTTTTATTTATTACGTTACTATTGTTTTAAATGCTCACGTAATTAAAATGAAAAAGTTTACTCACATTTTTATAAATGAATTGCTGTGATTGTAACTGCACTTAATATCATAATCAATGTTAATAATATCGGTGTACAACGGGCTGTTACAGATGTTGCCAAAGGGGAAGAAGAATGTGCAAATTGAGAAAACCATGCATAACTCACCCATTATGTTTAAAGAGGCATAAGTTAAGGTAAAAAAAAGGGGATAATGATCTTGGAAGGTAAAAATACAGTAAATGGAAATTAGAACTCCCTTTTAGCAATTTTTTAATTACTCATATGTTAAAGGGGAGTCTTAGTACCATCTTGACAAATTACATGCTATGCTACCTATCTTTCTCAATTTGAATTTTTTATCATCAAAAGGGGGAGATTGTGGAACCAATGCAATTTCAATAATGCAAGAGTTTTGATGATAACAAATAAGCTTGGAAGAAGACCTCAAGTGTGATACATCTTACAACAATAAAAAAGAAGTCCAAGGAAGCAATTCAAAGGTTAACAAAGGCAAAACCATCAAGCCAAATGACCAAATCCAAAGAGAGATCAAGAATCAAGCTTTAATGGAAGAACATAAGTCCAAGAACCTACAAGTAGTACATCTACAAGACTTAGACTTAAATGTAAAGGTAATTAATTAATATTGCATGAATAAGCTAAAAGAATACCTATTTTTATACATGCATTATCAATGTCTTTAAACATTTAAAAAAATTTGAAAATCTCATGAAAAACATCCTTGATATGCTTGATAACGTCAAAACATTTTCATTAAGTCAAGGATTTACATAAAAAGTGGTTGGAAGCAAGTTGGAATGCTTTTGAACTCAAAACGCTGCTTCTTTAAGTTGCTATCAAGAAAGTAATCGAATACTTTGCTGAGAGACAGAGAAATTGATTACTTTATCAAAAGTAATCGATTATTACATAAAGTAATCGATTACTTCACAAAAATTAATCGATTACTCATTGTCCAACAAGCATTCCAACGGCTATAAATAACTATTTTCGGTCCAACACTTATATATACTTGTTTATTATGCCTCCAACGAGTTTGAGTCATTGTTTTATTGAATATACAATCATTCTTGACTATTCTTCTTGAATCAAACATATCAATTACTCATCCTTACATATCTTGATCATAAAATCTCTTTGAGCTCTTTTCTTGTGTTATTCATCAATACCTATAAGCTTCAACTTGTTCAATCTGTACTTTAAGAGTACTTATTCATTTTTAAACACTCTCCCACTGATTACTTGAGTTGAGGGTAATGAAACCCTTTGTATTTGAGAGATTATCAAATTCCTAAGTAAATTTGGAGTGAAGTGTAAAGGAATACAAGAGCCCGAAGTCTTGAAAGATTGTAGTGGTTTATCCATTAATTAAAAACCGGCCCGGCCATCGACTCGGCCGAGGTCAGGGGTCATGGGGTCACGGGTTTAATCGGGGGATCACGGGGTCACTTCGCTGACCTAGTTTTATACATTAAAAAAATATAAATATATATTCTATATGAAAAATTCAAAAACATCATACCACCAATCATTAAAGATTCAAAATATACTTAACATAATTCAACTAATTACATCTACAAATCAATATTCACAAGCTAATCAAAGTATCAAACTATCAAAGTATAAAACATATATTCCAATGTAGTTAATGAAAAGTTATATCATCAAACTTAGATCCTTCTTATCTTTCTCATGCACATGCAACAGTAAGTGAAAGGACATCTCTTACCCAATATAGAATAGCAGAGGAGAGGCAGCGACATGATAAATTAACGGTGGGGAGAGAAGAACCAACACGATGAAAGAGATCACCAGAACAGGGAGACTGGGTCTGGGTCTAGGAGAGAAGATCAAAAGAGAAGAAGAAGAACGATTCAAATTTCAGATCTAGTTCTAAATCTAGGCAGCAACGAGTTTTTTTACACATTAAACGACATCATTTCGTGTATAATTTAAAAAAAGAGTAAATACCCTTTTTGGTCCTCAGAAAATTTCACGAGGCCCGTTTTAGTCCCTAGCAAATAAAAAGGCCCATCGTGGTCCCTCAAAAATTCAAAAGGACCCATTTAGTTGAAATCGTGGTCCCTCACAAATTCAAAAAAAACCCATATTAGTCCTCAAAAGGACTAAAATGGGTCCAATTTAAATTTTTTAGGGACCATGATGGGCCTTTTTATTTGCCAGGGACTAAAACAGGCCTCGTGAAATTTTCTGAGGACCAAAAATGGTATTTACTCTTAAAAAAAAATGAGGTGACCCCTTTGACACCTCTGACCCGGGAGTCGCCGGTTCAACCGGGGAGTTTCGGGGGTCAGAGGGGTCAACATGCAAGTAGGGTCTAACTACTAACTCGAACCCTCAGAGAGAGGGGGTCAGTGACCCGGAGGGGTCGACCCTGGGGTTTTAAAATACTGGATTTATCAAGCACCCTTGAAGCTTGATAGTTAGTGAAAAATTGATCGAGGGGCTTCAGTCTGGACGTAGGTCATGTTGGTGATGACCTAACCAGTATACATCTTGTTTGCAATTTCTCTAACCTTCAACTCTTTACTTTTGTCTTGAAATTACATTATTAGATTGTGTTGATTCATGTATTAGCTTATATTTAATGATCACACACTAGTACCTATACTTAGAATTTTCCTTGTTAAATCACTTAATTGAAGAAATATTCTCTAAAATTTCAAAAGGAGGCATTTTGCGAAAAGATTTTATAAAACTCAATTCACCCCCCTTTGAGTATTGAAGTCACTTGTCTAACACATGCTATCTTGGACTCCGTGCAATGCAGATTTAATTTCAAAATTGAATTATTCATTAATTTTTTTTTGTTGTAATCAAGACATGTCTTAATAAATCCGTTTTAAACTTCCATTAAATCACGCGACGATCTATGATGTTGATTGTGTGGTTGGCCACCCTCAAGCTTCGTATGCTTCGTAAAGTTATACGTATAGCCATGTTATCTTATACCTTATGCAATTGTGAGTTAATTTTCAAAAAAATTAAATTTAACAAAACCATAATTTTTTTTAAGAACGACATAGCTTTCAGTTCCTCATTGCATCAGAGGATACGTCAGAGTGAAATTTTTCTGTTAAGCTCAAAATAAAACTTTTACTATTTAGTTTTCTTTTCTTGTAAATAATTTTATTATTTAGCTTACTTCATTTAGTTTAAACAAATATTTAGGAACTACTAAAATTGTACAACTAATTTAAGCTAACCATTTTTTTAATGGATGTATTAGAGGTGCAGTGAAATTATGTTTCCATCATTTCCTATGCATAATCTGACTCCTGAACCTTGGTTCGTGCTTTTTGATAAAAAAGAGACTAGTTTGCAAAAATAAAAATGGTTTTCTAACTTTTTCAATCAAATAAAATTGGTAGTGACTCTATGTTTTTATTTTTTTAAATAATTTCAGGTTGTTACAAGACACATTTTCGTGTGTGGAGATATTCCAATCGGCTCATCGCTTCGCGACTAGTCCAATTCAGAGTGGGTCTCAGGATTAAGAATTTAAACATTTCTCAAAGACGGTACAAGGGAGAATCGAACACTTCTTCTCACCCCCACCTGCTCAATTCCTTGACTCCAATTGAGTTACCATTATTTGGTTAAAAGACACAATTTTATTATGATTGTGTACATAATAGTAGTTTTTGCAAATAAAATTCATAAGATGGATCCAGTTGTTACATTTAACTATCATATATATATATATTAGAGTCCTTTATTAAAGCTTAAGAAAATGTCATTCCATAGTAACATAATGGGAAAAATATTTCTGCAGTTACTGCAGATAAGTTATCTGCATTTATTTCCAAAATAATGTCGTTTTGATATTGAAATCTTAAAAAATTATAAATATAAAGACTATTATAACCCTGAAATAAATTAAAATTACAAAAATACCATGATTTCTGCTCTAAAACGACGTCGTATTGGGCTTACTGCAGATAACTTATGTGCAGTAACTGCAGAAAAAATGAACCCTAACATAATTAAGTAAAAAAAAAAAGCATGTTTTTCCAATCAAGAAATATGCCTAGCGTCTGTGATATTCCAATGTATAGGAACACAAATGAAGATGAATACTAATTATTATTCATATTTCATACACAACTAGAAAATATTATTAGCACTCAATTTTATATGTTAAATAAAATAACAGTTACACTATAATTTAGGATTTAATAACCTTAAATTATCAAATAAAATAAAAACTTTAAAACTGTATGATTTTGAGTTTACTATTGCACTAGGAGATATGTTAGAGTGAGATTTCTCCTGTCAAGCTAAAATTTAAATTTTGAATATATTTTAAACTATTTTAAATTTAATTATTTTTTTAATATCCCTATGTAAGTTAAGGACATTATACTATAGGTTGCGAAAACAAATTGAGAAATTGATCATTCCAAAATAGTGCAGCTTTGTTCAGTGTATACATAGTTCTGACAATATTATTATGGGTTCGTTTTTTCTACATTCAATGTAGATAATTTATCTACATTGAGCTCAAAACGTCGTCGTTTTGAGGCGAAAATTAAGGTACTTTTGTAATTATAATTTATTTCAGGGTTATAATAGTATTTTCTATTATAATTTTTTAATTTTTCAACCCAAAACAACGTTGTTTTAGGAGCGAATGTAGATAACTTATTTATATTCACTGTAGAAACATTAAAGCTTATTATTATTGCACCAAGGACAAACCACTCAATGCGATAAAAAAAGGGCCAATAAGGTTGGATGATGGCCATCAAAGTTGACAGAGAGAAAAATATGATTGGGTAGATTGAGAGTTTTTGAGACATACTCTCGACAACATCTCTCTTTCGGCAAAAAAATTAATTTATTGTAATTTAAATAAAAAATTACGAATTTGTTGTTGTTTTCAAAATATTTACATATGTGTTGCAGTGTTTCACACTCTAATTGGGCGTCATAGGTCACGCCCCATGAAAGCGTCAATGCCACATGGGTCACGCCTCATTTAGGCGTAACTAGTGATGCCCAAATTAGGCATGTGTAGTGCGGACTTTAAGCTCACCTGGGGCGTGAATGGTGCATATATATCTATTTAAACCCTTATCCTCTATATACTCCTCTCCATTATGAATCCTTACTTTTACATACAAAATTATTAGCTTATTCATATTCTCTTATTTTATTTGTTATTCCATTTAAAAATGAGTTCACATTCTGATTCTGTTCGTGTTGTGTTATATTACAATGGTAGGAAGGTGGAAGACCGACGTGGTGTAATTTTTGAAGGTGAAAAAAGGTCAACACGTATCAAGTGCAACTCAACAATTGCTGAACTGCATCAGAGAATTCGTCAAAAGTTAGCTCTTCAAGGTAACCAATCTATCATGATGGTCACCACAAGGTTATGTCAATCTGAACAATACATTAGTTTGCAAGTGGTGGATGATGAAGACGTAGAGATGATAATGGAAGAATTTTTCAACCAGTCAAGGAAAGATTTTTTAGAGTTATATGTGGACATTGCTGGAGCAGAGGATGTTGTTTTACCTATGAGGTCAGTTGCTTTAAATTCTCCACGTAATGCATCAATATCTGCTCATCCTCCTGCTGCTCCAGTTATTAACATTTCTGAGGAAGATGAAAATGACCCTACTTGGGTTATGCATGGCGACTATGATGATGACGATGATGAAAATATCGCAATGGAAGAACGTCTTTTGGACGAGGATGCTAGTGCTTCAGAAGGAGATGACAATGGCGATAGGCCTGCGTCTCAAATCCAGTATATCATGATCTAGTGGAGTCTCAAATCCCGCAACTTAATGACATGGGCTCAGCACAATTAGCACAACATCATGAAAGTATTTTAGTAAATAACTCGTATGTGGTTTTGTTTGTGTAAATATTATATTTACTAGTGTTAATTCGTAGATGCATGTGATAATGTTGTTATTTAATTTTGGGATGAAATTCCACATTACACACATATTGATTGGAGTTATCAGAGCGAATAAGAATCATGTACTGATAATTCGGTTTCAGGATCGGGATCAATACAGGGTCCATGGCAATTGGGTGATAAGTTATTTGTGAACCACAAATTTGCAACCAAAAAAGAGGTTTAAATGGCACTTAAGACAATCCTCGCGAGGGAGCATCAAGATCCAATTGTAATTGAGAGCACACCTATAAAGTTAAGCATGAAATATTGCGCGCATGATAAGGGTTGCCAGTGGAGGGTTAGGGTAATAAAACCTGTGTTTGGTGAAAATTGGAAGGTTACCAGATGGGGTGGAGATCATAATTATTTGAATGACCACATTTCTCAGAGTCATAGACAACTTGATGCTGATGTCATTGCTTCACTCGTCCTAGGTACGTTTTTATATTATTATACGATGATACAAGTTAATGATATTTATATTAGTCTTAATGTCTATGTCATGATTTCATTGCTAGGGATGATAAAGGAAGAACTATCAGTCTCAATTGCACTAGTTCAGGAAAGGATCACCTCTAACTATGAATTCAAAGTTTCGTATAGAAAGGCATGGTATGCGAAGCAAAAAGCAATTGCAATTATGTATGATGATTGGGAGGAATCATATGCATTTTTGCCCAGGTGGTGTGAATATATGCTTCGCTTTTCACCAGGTTCTTTTTATCATATTCAAACAAATGATTATTATATGGAGCATGGAATAGTTCTTGGAAAATGCACATTTCATCGTATCTTTTGGACTTTTAGACAGTGTTGCGAGGCTTTTCAATTTTTCCAAATTAGTGATACAAATTGATGGCACTCATTTACATGGCAAGTACAAAGGAAAATTGTTGGTTGCCACGGCTCAAGATGGAAATGATGAATGTTTACCATTTGCATTTGCCATTGTTGAAGGTGAGACCTTGGAATATTGAGACTATTTTCTTGTGAATATTCGTGCTCATGTTTTGCACGATTTTGTGATACTAGTCCCCAGGTTACAGAGTGGATTGATGTCATCCCAAAGGAAAAGTGGATGTGTGCATATGATGTGGAAGGACGAAGGTATGGGCATATGACAACTAACTTGGCAGAATTTGTAGACAGGGTGTTAAAGGGGCAAGAAATATTCCAATAACTTCTTTGGTTAAGCACATATACAACAGATTGGTTCATTATTTTGTTACTAGGGGTCAAGCGACTGCTTCGCAACTTCAATTTGCACATCGTCATTGAAAAAATGTAGTTGAACTAGTGAAGCACAATGAGTCCCTAGCTACAGGCCACCATGTTCGTACATATAACATTGATTAAATAGTCTTTGAGGTTGACGAGGGATAGAAGAGGTCATATTCTGTCACTCTTCCAGAAAGGTTTTGTCAATGTGGAAGGTTTAAGGCCTTCAAATACCCCTGTAGTCATGCTGCTTTAAGTGTTCGTCAAAATCCTTTCCAATACGTGGATGATGTAAGAACCCACACCGTTAATTAAGGAAGTTAATTAATTAATTAAGAGAAATTAAAAAATAATTTCATAATTGATCCTAATAATTATTATGAGACTTTAATAATTATAGTAAGTGACTAATAATGTTGAAAGTCGCTTTTCTGACGAAAAGTGCAGATACCGGTTCTGCTATTCGGTATAAATGCGTACCGATGAAGTATCCTGGAAAATTATAATAAGTGCATGGATATTCCTAAAATAATATATAGGACTTGTAAAACAAGTTTCAAGTCAAAATAGTGAGAACTGGTGCCAGAACTGATACTGGCTATGGAAAAGCGCGTACCGGAAAGGTGCTGCGAAAAATAAAATAAAAATAGGATAAATCTTAAAAAAATGAGTAGGGTCAGAATCCTAAATTTGGGATTAAAATGCTAAGCGTAAAAATTAGCGCTAATACTGTGTGATTAAAACTAATTTGACTATAAATAGGGGTGTACAAGTTTCTAGGTCAGAAACTTGACATTCTCTGCATGAGAATTTGCTGAGTGTGAGCTGCCACCTTCTTCCTTTGGCTTTCTTGCATGAAGACTCTCCCAAGTCACTTCATTTACCTTGGATTTTGCTCTTTAAACCTTGTAAACACCTAGTGGAGTGTATGGGGAGGTAGAGGTTAGCTACTTTCTGAGTTTGGGTTTTGTTTGGGGTGGTTTTGAGACTGAGTTGGTGAGTTCTTGTGGTGAGGGCCTTGTTCTTGTCATATAAGGCTTCAAGAAACCAACTTTGAGAGTAAAGGACCCATCTTTGTTTGCATTTTCGTGGCTTGGCAAAGTCAAAATCTTTGGAGCTGTTGGTGAGCTCCAAGAGCATCCTTTGCTCTGTTTTGAACCTTGGGTATGTGTCACCAACCATGATCATGTGTTTTCTTAGTTAAAAAAGGAACCTTGATGCATGTAATGAACTAAAGTTGATAACTTAAGGTTGGGTAGTTCTAAACACACCTTAAATCGCATGTTTAAGCTTCTGTATGCATGAAATGAACCACCTTTGAGAAGGGTATCTCGCAAAATGCAGAACTGCATTCTGTCGCGAAATATCCGGATATGGATATCCGGATATTGGAAGAGAGATATCCGGATATGCCCCCGACGAATATCCGAATATTCTGGATTTTCGAAGAACAGTAGCTGCACTGTTCATATAGAATGTTGTTATGGGTTTGTGGACCCTAGTTTGATGAAGTAGGACTTCTGTAATGATTAATCTAAGTCAGAATCTAAGTGATTAAGGGCTTGTGGCTTTGTGAGAATCCTAAAGACGTAAACTGTAAAGGAAAGGCGTGGTCTTTGTGTCTTATGCTTGTTGAGCATGATTATTGATATATTGTTGGTCCGAAACAGATTGTGATTCTGTTGTGTTTGGACTTTGAGCTAGTGTGGACTCTTGGCAGTGGATAGTTAGCTTTCAAGGTAAGCTTTCGTGTCCTCGGTTTAGCCATTGTTGGTTCCACCATACCCTATGGGGGAATGATTTATATGCATGATGTGTTTTCATGCTTTGATGATTGGAATGATTTTGAACTGTTATGTGTAAGGGCCTTATAATATGCATGTGTTGTTCTACTTTGACAGTAAGCCTGAGTATGTAGCGTCATACAAAATGGTGAGACTGGGGTGGATGCAAGTAGTGTCTTGCACTATTTGTAGGAGATAGACGTATATCTTGCATTTCTCTGGCCAGTAGATTATATTGACACCCATGACATGGTTATCTGTGCATTACACTGACTTTGGAACTTATATATATTGTGTAAACTTCTTTAGAACTTATATTGCACAGGTAAGTGAGCTTGGGGTGGAAGATCCTTGAGGACCCCTTGTCTTACTGAGATTTCTTTTAGAGATCTCACCCCACGTTTGGGGCACATATTTCAGGTTCAGTTAATGCAGGGGTTGAGACCTCTAGCGGCAAGAGGCCGGAGCTGAGTTAGATGTCTGCTGTTATGATTATATGCTGGATGTTGTTATGTTATCTTTATGATTATGTTGTTATTGTTGAGACTGCTGTTGGGCCTTGTTGCCTTATTTGGTGAGCATGGGGATTGTCCATGCCACATTTGATTATGTTGTTGATTAGATTTGGGTTGTATAAACTATTAGGGCTGTCCGACTTACGTGTTGTAGTGCCGTGACTAGAGACTCAGTTAATGATCTTAATTATGTTATGAGGTTATTCAGTATAGATGTCTGCTTTTTGCATTTACATACAGGCAAAGTTTTGGAAATAAATTAAGTAATTTAACTTGGTAAGGATAATGACGTCGTAATTGAAAAGAAAAAGAATATTTCGTATTTTTAATTAAGTGTGGCTTAATACGATGACATGTTAACAAACCGGGTTAACACGGGGTGTTACAAATTACGTATTCTTGAAAACTAACTTGGTTTAGGCATACTCGTTTCCGTGGTAGCCAATTGGTAATGAGCAAGCTATTCCACCAAGTGCAGGTTCAGTGCTCATACCTGACACTTCTATGCCGCGTGCAAAAGGTCATCTAAGGTCCACAGAATCCGTAACGAGATGGATGAACTTGAGACAAGTTAAAGTCGTATTAGGTGCGATATTTGCAAGCAACGTGGCCATAATCGCAGAACGTGTCCTAATCGCGAAGCTAACGAGTGAATGGTTATGGTTATTAATACATATTGTATTTAAAGTTTTTAATGCAAGGTTCTAATTAATTCGTAGGTTAATAATATTAATTCCTAAGTCACTACAAAATTTCTACGTCACTTGATATTTCTTGGTCACTCGCAGTTTCCTAGGACACTAATAAATTCTTAAAGCACTAACATATTCCTAATCTATTACTGTAATTTAAACATATAGATCGAAAGCAGGGATTAAAAACTTACTTTTCGGATAGAGCTTCGCTAACAAATTTTTTGCGGAAAGGAGAGCAACAATGTATTAGAGAGAAGTTAGAGAAAGAGAGAGTAAAATGATAAAAGTGAAATTTTTTGGGATATTTATAGATTGCAGTGTATCACACCTGGTTTGGGTATCACTGGTCATGCCTAAATGGGGCGTGACCCATGTGGCATTGACACCTACTTTGGATGTGACTTGTGACGCCCAACGAGCGTGACACACTACAATACATGCGTAAATATTTTGAAGACAACAATAAATTTGTAATTTTTTTATTTAAATTACAATAAATTAATTTTTTCCCTCTCTCTCCCTAACTCTAATAGATTTAGTCATGAAATACATGTTGTGGGATGGTGCTATAACAAAAGAGTTTTTCCTTTCAAGAGGTCTCAGACAGGAGAATCCATTATCCCATATCTGTTTGTATCGAACGGATGCCATACGTTATTTATGTGGCCATTGACCAAGCAGGGAAGCAAATTGTCCTCTAGAAGAGAGCCCCCCAATCTTTCACTTGTTTTTTTTTTTTCTTTCATATGATCTTCTATTATTTTCATAATCCTCCACGGAACTAACCAAAACCATTAAATAGGTCCTAGATTGCTTCTTCAATTCATTTGGTCAGAGAGTAAGTCAAGAAAAAACAACAAGGATTTTCTTATCCAAAAACTTCCACCATACAAGTGCTTTTGAGAAAAAGACAATACCTAGGCTACTCAACAACTTCGGACCCATCCATGCAAGTATGTCACATCCCAACTCGGTCCACACCCAATACACAAGCTAACTTTGTCTTATCATCAATTAGTCTGACAAGTCTATTTTCAACATAATACATTTAAGTTTATTTAAATTTTACAATTAATCTTGCTTGTAAACATAATGTAGCAACTATTTGAGCGCAACCAACACTATCCGGAGAAATGTGTGGATCTAGCAAGTAGGAATGTGTACAAATCGAATTAAACTGAATTTTTTTTTATAAACTGAATTAAATTGGTTTAAACAGTTTTGTTTGATTTGAAAATAATTCGGTTTGGTTAAAAACCGGTCTGGTTCGAAATCAGTTCGTTTCAGTTTGAAACTGGTTTGGATCAAACCTATTATGTAAAGAAAATAAAAAAATAAAGAAATAAAGTAATAAAATAGTTCGGTTTGGTTCTTAAATTGGATTCTAAAAATCGGTTCGGTTCAATATTTTGGTTTTTTTTATAAACTCCGAATAGAAAGTACCTCAACGAATCAAATTTTTTTTATGGCTTATAGTAGGTGAAAACCTGCTTTCAAATGATAAAAGAGGCCATGTCACATGTTACGATCATATATATATATATATATATATATATATATATATATATATATATATATATATATATATGCCCTCGTAATCATATCTTGCATGAAGATTGCTTGCATGCTATAAGAGATTGCTGTTGGTCCAAACAATATGGCAACAAGCTATGTAGCACTGATACGACACGCGACACGTGACACGACACGACACGACACGACACTCCGACACGTCAATCTTAAAAAATTATGGATTTCGACACGTTGGGACACGTTTTAATATTAAATAATATTTTTAATTTATATAGTGTATATTTCACTTAATATTTAATAATTTAACAAAAAAATGAAACTAAATTAATAATACCCATCAACACGTTATAAAGATGGAAGCTTTAATAAAAAAAATAAGAACTGGGATGAGAGAGAGATATAATATCAGATAGAGAGATCAAAACATATTACAGAGAGATCAGAGAGAAGAAGATACAACAAGAGCGTGATAAGAATTAACAACAATGATGCTGAGATGATCTCTTATCTACTTAAGGGGAAAAAAGACAAAAAGATAAAATTGATATTATCAGGTGGAAGCTTTATTAATATATTTTAACTTTTAAAAAAACTAAATTTTTTAAAAAAAAATTAAAAAAAAAATTAAAAAAAAAATTAAATTTTTTTTTACAAAAATGTCATTTGACCGTGTCGGACACGGTCAAATTCGCGTGTCGGAAAAAGTCAACTGCGTGTCCGACACCGTGTCGGAACGTGTCGGAGCGTGTCGGACCCGACTCTTCCTGTTTTTACAAGTGTCCGTGCTTCCTTGGCAACAAGTTGTTAGAGAAAAAAAATATTAGTATTTTTCATATTTTAGGAGATAATTTTATTTGCTATATATATATTTGTGGAGCCCATGTTTTCTCTTTCTCACTCCTTTTCATATGGATCTATATGGACCCCATATATTTTATGTGTTTATATAGGAGATAAAATTATTTCTTATAATATGAAAAATATTAATCCTAAAAAAAAAAAAAAGTGCTTTTTTTTATCAGGTTCTAAAAAAGTGGAATATATCTAACCTAACGACAAACTCGAGCCTAAACATGGACCATGCGTGGAATCTATTGTTCGGTCTAATATGTTGAATGATCTGGAAGGGGCATAACGAATTAATTTTTGAGGGAAGATGCTTGAACCATGATGCAGTTGTTTGTAATGCAAAATGTTATGCAAGGAACATAGTTTCCGTAAAAGATATTCTCTGCTCGAGTGGATTGGATAAAAATCATAGGGTCGAGAAAATAATATAGTGGCAATTTCCTAAGACAGGTTGGGTCAAAGTTAATGTGGATGGCTGCAGTGCTTGCATCGACAATAGAACATGATAAAGTGGTGTTATTAGAGACAACACTGGCAGGTGGTTAGCTTGGTTTTCAAAAAGCTTGGGGACGAAACTTCTTTCACTACAAAAATATAGGGCTTAGAACTAACTTGGAATCTTAGTTTTAGACAAGTTTGTGATAAATGGTAAGACATGAAATGCCTAACTTGGAAAGAACGACAAGAAATGGAACACGACCAAGTGCTTTGGTGAAAATGTCTGCGAGTTGCAAATGAGAACGAACAAAAGTAGTTCGAATCGTCTTAGAAACCAACCTTTCCAGGACAAAATGGCAATCAATTTCAATGTGTTTAGTTCGCTCATGGAACACAAGATTTGCCGCGATATGTATAGCGGCTTGATTATCACAACATAATTCCATAGGATCATCATGGATAACATCAAGTGAAGCAAGAAAAGACTTCAACCATATCAATTCTGCTGTCGCGGCAGCCATGGAGCGGTACTCAGCCTCTGCTGAGGAGCGTGAGACAGTGAGTTGCTTCTTTGTTTTCCAAGAAACAGGTGAGGTTCCAAGCATAATGAAGAACCCAGAAACTGACCGGCGAGTTAAAGGGCAGCTGGCCCAATCTGAATCACAGAAAGCATGAATTTTGAGATCACTTTTGGAAGAAAGGAGGATACCTTGGCCAGGATTCATTTTGATGTATCTTAGTACCCGAATGGCAGCCTCATAATGTGCTTCCTTTGGAGCTTGCATGAACTGTGAAAGAGTGTGCACTACATAACTCAAATCAGGACGAGTGATCGTAAGGTACACTAGCTTGCCGACAATTCTTCTATAGCGACCTGGATCATCATAGTCAGGTCCATCAGCCAGAGCTAAGCGATGATTCTGTTCAATTGGAAACTGAACCGGTTTACAATCCAACAAACCTGTTTCTTTGAGGATATCTAATGCATATTTTCGTTGGCACAAGAAGATACCCTCATTGCTACGGGCAACCTCGATGCCCAAAAAATATTTCAAGTGACCCAAATCTTTAATTTTAAAACACTTGTTAAGATAAATCTTAACCTCTTGACATGCTTGGGAATCATTGCCTGCCAACACCAAATCATCAACATAGACTAGTATGGTCAAGAAGGTAGAACCACGCTTCAAAGTGAACAAAGTGTGATCTGCTTCGGATTGAACAAAACCGTATTTAATAAGTGAGGAACTCAACTTTGCAAACCAATTCCTGGGAGATTGTCGTAAGCCATATAACGACCTTTGCAAACGACACACTTTTCTTCCTTGTCCTTGATTAAAGCCTGCCGGTATGCGCATATACACTTCTTCGTCCAGTTCTCCATTAAGAAACGCATTATGAACATCCATTTGGTGCAAGTACCAACCTTTTGCAGCTGCAACCGAGAGTAGAGTTCTAACACTCACCATTTTCGCTACAGGAGCGTAAGTTTCATGGAAATCTTCTCCTGGAACTTGATGATTACCTGCAATTACCAACCTTGCTTTGTAGCGCTCGATGCTACCATTGGAATGATATTTAATTTTATATACCCATTTACATGGAAGGGCATGTTTGCCTGCAGGTAAATCAGTGATAGTCCACGTATTATTTTCTTCTAGTGCATGTATCTCCTGAGCCATAGCTTTACGCCAAACATCATTGGTCATTGCTTCTTTAAATGACCGAGGTTCACTACCTGCATCAATAGCAGCAACAAAAACTCGATGTTTTGAAGAAAAATTGTTAGTATTCACATAGTTGGCAATTGGATACCGTATACCTGAGGTGGATCTAGAAGAGGTGAGACTGGGAGTGTATGTATGTGCCTCAATCAGATTACATTTGTAGTTACTCAAATAGGACGGAGGCCTTCGTGTGCGTGCTGGACGAAGAGAATCGTTTTGAGCTGATTCTGCACTTCTTTGCACAAGTTCGTGAGCTGAATCTTCATTCCTTTGTACGAGAGCAGGAGCTGGATCCTCACTCCTTTGCACTTGATCAGCATTTGATGTAGAATCTTCATTCGGCTCCCTTTTAGACTGATGGACACTCCCCCTATCTTCCAACTGCACTTCTGCCTCACAATCATTTGAAGTTGATTGAGATACTGGATTGGCAGAATCATTAGAATTTATTGGTATAAATGTAGGTAATGATGGGCTAGGTGTAGGCACACTTATAGCAACAAAAGGAAACTCATCTTCGTGGAAACTGACATCTCGTGACACAAAGAATTCCTTAGTATTAAGATCATACACTCTCCAACCTTTCTGCCCATGAGGATAACCAACAAACATACACCGCCTAGACCGTGGACTAAATTTGTTTGTAGGTTTTGGTTGTGTCACCGCATAACATAGGCAGCCAAATATCCTTAAGTGACTGTAATCAGCAACAGATCCATGCAAAAGCTCATAAGGAGTTTTGCCATTGAGAAGCTTTGTGGGAGTTCTATTAATAATATGAGCTGCTGTCATCACACACTCTCCCCAGAATTTGATTGGCAAGTTTGCTTGAAACAAAAGAGCACGAGACACATTTAGAATATGCCTATGCTTCCGTTCTACCCGACTGTTCTGTTGCGGCGTATGAACACAGGATTTCTGATGAAATATACCATTGGCAGTGAATAATTCAATCATCTTGTTGGAAGTAAATTCAGTTCCATTATCTGATCTAATACTCTTAACTGTTGTATTAAACTGATTTTGCACCATTAAAAGAAATTTTCGTAACACACCAAAAGTTTCACTTTTGTCACCCATCAAACAAACCCAAACAGCACGACTGAAGTCATCGACTATCGTTAAAAAATAATAAGCACCAGAGAAAGAGGAAGTGCGGTAAGGACCCCATGTATCACAATGAAGAAGATCAAAAATTTTATTACTCTTTCGATCACTAATGGGAAACGAGGATCGATTTTGTTTGGCACGATAACAAATATCGCATGCCTTATTGTTTACATTGCCAAATCGAATGCTACTAGAAAAAGGAATCAGAGAAAGTGCTTCGGATGATGCATGGCCCAACCGCTTGTGCCAAAGTTCTTGCGTATCACTGGAGCGAACTGTTAAAGCTGCTGCTTGGCTTGGTCGAAACACATACACACCATCCCTGTGATCACCCAATCCAATCTCCGTCCTCAGCTTGCGGTCCTGCAAAACACAACTATTATTAGTGAATACCACATCAACATTATGTTGTCGTACCAACTGAGATACAGATATCAAGTTACACTTTAAATTTGGCACAAATAAGACATTGGATAATGAAAAAGAAGGAGTAAACGAAACAGATCCTTGTTGCACAGCATAAGTAATAGCTCCATTGGGTAAACCGATTGCCAAAGGTTCAACATCTGTAACATTCTCCAGCAATTCCAATACCCCTGTCATGTGGCGTGATGCACCACTATCTATAAGCCAGTGACAATGGGAATCTTTACGATTTAATTTGTCCTTTGAGCGTTGCGGGTTGTCAACCAATGATAACAATTGTGTCACCACGTCAGGTGTCAGAACGGCGAATGCATTTGCTTGCTCTAGTGGTTCCTCCGTTTGAGCTGCGTGTGCACCAAATGGCTTTGCATGGAATCCTCCTTGTGGGTTACTGCTCCTATCACCACCGAAACGTCCACGTCCTCGTCCAGGTCCTCGTCCTCTGCTACCACCACGTCCAGGATAGCCAAATGCTTGCCAGCATCGAGAGGCTTCATGATTAGTTTTCCCGCAGTGAATGCATGGAGGATGTTCAACAAACTTGTCTTTTACTGGTGCTGCTGTCTGCGTTGCGTAGCCAATTTCATTAGCTCGAGCATTCTGATTGCGTGTTATAGATCTATGAGTTTCTTCCTGATCATGTTCTCTTTCTTCTTCGATCTCCTTTGCATAGACACAGTCTTCTCCACATGTACAAGACCTGTAAGTTTTGCTGCTCGCAAGCTCATCCCAGACCGCTCTCAACTGCATATAGTAGTCTCCAATGCTACTGCCTTGCTGCCTGATGTTGGCCAAACTGGCCTTGAGCTGGTATTGTCGTGTAAAATTCTCCACAGCATACCTTTCCTTTAAGTCATCCCAGAGGTCTTTTACCTCATCAAAGCATTTAATAAACAGTTGTAATTTCTGATCAATGGTATTGTGTATCCAGCCATTGATCATAGAATTGCACATCTCCCAGGCGCGCCACTCTTCTGCCTTCGCCTTTTCTGGTTTCTTAACGGATCCATCTATGAATCCTATTTTATTTTTCGCTTTGAGGGCATTTTTCATGAGTTTTTCCCAATTCTCGTAGTTGGCTTCTCCTCTCAGCATAACGGTTGTTAAAAGAATCCCTGGGCTATCTGATCCAGTCAGATAGAATGGTGATCCAGGGTCTGATGGCTTCAACCTGCTGCTGTTTTCATTGGCCATCTTCAACAGAAGCTATCTCCTGCTTACTGTTTTCAGAGTCTACACGTTGCGGAAGTTTTTTTTTTTTTTTAAACAAGGGATCGCTCTGATACCATGATAAATGGTATCAATTGATAGTATTTCCATTGATTTAAAACTGTACATCAATGTATCTTAAATAGAATAGGCTGTTACGGCTGTTACCAAACAGTCTGTTACCAAATAGTAAAACAACTTCCTAAAGATAAGTAACTACACCTAATTACAATAGGACTCAGTTATACATATCCTAACAAACTACAGGTTACAACATATCACAGCAAATCATAACAACATATAGAATCTTCTATTCCAACAGTTTGACTGGATGGAGACTCTTTGATTGCAAGAGATCTCATCATTCAAGGTTGCCAAGTGCAGTGCTTTGTTTTGTCCTTCCTTTAGAGGAATCACAGCATCGGCAATTTGCCGAAAAAATCATGGAAGGTTTAGCGGCGAAACTAGGCTCTGTTTGATTAGTGTTTTTAAAAACAGTTTTTTAATTTTCAGAACAAAAAATCAAAAAAATTCATTTGGTTAGACTTGTTTAGTAAAAAATGTTTTGAAAACTATAATTGTTTTTTTGTTTGTTTTTAGAATCAAATTTAGAGAACATGTTTGAGGTGTTTTTGTTTTTTGTTTTGATTTTTAACTTTCAAAAAGAAAAAAAAAATATAGAAACAACTGTTTCCATAACTAATTTACAAAACAATTTTAAGAACAAAAAAAACAGATTAAAGTTTTTGGGTCTGTTTGATTGTGTTCTGATTTTTTTATTCTTAAAACTGTTTTGTAAAATAGTTATGGAAACAGTTGTTTTCTATATTTATTTATTTTTGAAAATTAAAAACCAAAACAGAAAACAAAAACAGCTCAGACATCTCTCTAAATTTGATTCTAAAAACAAAAAAGCAGTTATAGTTTTCAAAACATTTTTTACAAAACAGACCTTACCAAACGAGTTTTTAGTTTTTTTGTTCTGAAAACTAAAAAGCTGTTTTCGAAAACAACAATCAAACAGAGCTGTATTAACTTTAATAGTCTATTATTATTATAAAAATATTATTTTATACATAAAATAATAAAAAATCAAGTTTAGGGAAGAATTAATAAACACCAATTCTCACCTCTCCTCTTCTCTCTGCCCCTGAAAAGTTTATGTTAAACACACTCATAGGATGTTTGGTAGATGATTTTTTTTATTCGGGAATCACGATTATTATGAATGTGATGGAAAAATGACATTTTCGAGAATGTGATCAAAAAGTTGTACGGTAGGCTAAAATTTTATCGGGAATATTGCGTGAAATTTACTGAGTCTATATTTGATTGTTATAAAATATTACTGGAAATTTGGTGTGATATTACAAATATATCCCCACTTTGATATTTTCTTTTTGTCAAAGAGGGCTAAATCACTTTCTTCAAAAAGGTTATTTTTGTCAAAAATTTCACACCACTTTTTCTAATTTTCCAACAATCCAACAATACCATCCTGGGAGATATTTTTAACAGTAACTTTCATCCTTAGTTTACACACAAAATGGATTACTAGCTAAATCACTTTATTGGGTAATTTTTCTGAAAAGTAATATCAACTATGGTATTCTTAAAAACCCAAATTCACTTTTCTAGGTATCAAAAAATAAAATAAAAAATCCCATACCAAAAAGTGAAATTAAGAAAGAGAATAACAGATTGGCTTGCCAAAAATACTTGTAGTTAAGATGCTCATTAATTCCTTGATCCACCCAATTATTATTATGCTTGCCTTTTGTAAAAAGATGTAATAAGTGTAGGTTTACCAAGATTATGTGGCAATTAACATTTTATACGGATATATATATATATATATATATATATATATATATATATATATATATATATATGCACAAAAACAAAATAAAATTTTATTTTAGTCTTTTTTAATATAACAATCATAATTACCTATTTGAGGCGAGTAAACCACTAGGATATCTCAAGACGTCAGAGCTTAATCATAGTTAATACTTTTTATTCCTCTGCAAATATGTATTTGATGAGAATCAAATCTAAGTTCTCTTGCTACTTATTGAACATGTTGCCAACTCAGTTACCATTATTTGATAGTTTTTAAAGTTGAGTTAATATTAAGTGAATTACATTAACTCAGGTTTATAAAAGATGAACATTAACTCACTCCTTTAAAAAAGTTATCTTTTTTTTTTGGTAAAAAATAAAAATAAAAACAAAAAACAAATGGGCATTGTTACAAATGGACACTACTACATTTTATGGGATTGTTACATATGAGAATTATTATATTTTATGGGAGATTAAGTGTATTGTAACTTCTAGAATAGATGAAGAGCTTGTACCCTTCTTCCACCTTCATCTGTATATAGAGATGGTAAGACTTGTATTCTTAACATTGGATAGTAGAATGTGTGACTCTTTCTCCCTTATTATCTTTCTCTCTATCTTATAATTTCTTTTTATTTGTCTTGTAATTTTCTTTTCTCGAGTTGATTTCTTTTATAGGTTTTATAAGAGTTATGTTGTAGGAA
Source organism: Gastrolobium bilobum (assembly GCF_033153095.1). Lineage (NCBI taxonomy): Eukaryota > Viridiplantae > Streptophyta > Magnoliopsida > Fabales > Fabaceae > Gastrolobium > Gastrolobium bilobum. The sequence continues at coordinate 296,648 of NW_026897547.1, forward strand.
AAGTAATTGTGTAATGTTATAGAGATTCATTTTGCGTGCTGTAATTTTTTTTTTCTTCAAAAAATGTGAGCCCCACAAAATATTGTGTGTGTGTAGGAAAGTTTGTTATGTCATATTAAATGACAAATGCAAACTCCTTCATTTATTTACAGCTATTATTACAACAATCATATTGTTGCATCAATATAGAGTACACATTAATTTATGTATTAATAACAAAAAAAATCAATTTTTAAAAAAAAATTTAAGATTTTTTTTTGTATAATTTATTTATTTAATATATTTAAGAGTTTGTTCCGTTGTCCATCGTGTAGTAGAAAAACAAAATTTTATACAAGTTGCAATGAAGTTTTATTCTACACGTCTCATTGATAGCAAGCTTTGACGTTGAATTTATCTGTTTGTTACTCACGAGAAGACAGATAGACAAAAACAAATAAAATGTTAAGAATTATTTATTGCTTTCTTTATCAAACGGACATCTTGATTTTCGTGCCACAATGTAACTTACGCTAAATTCAACTTTCTGAAACAATAATAGCGACTTTTGTTTTTGGGTTTTTTTATTGGTGGATTTATAGAGCTAAGGAAATTATTTTTTATTTTAATTTTTTCTCTACCCAAAATTCATACAATATCAGAAATTAAAAGCAGAATGAGAGCCTATGCATTTTAGATTGCGCGCGAAGCAATCAAGCCTAATAATATTTAGTAATTCAAAAATAATACGTTATACAAAAATTATTGGTTTAGTGATATTTCAATTAAATCTCAGGATTTAAGTGCCTAAAAGAATAATAGATTCGATTCAGAAACAGAGAGTCTCAAACTTAAAATAAAATTATTAAGATTTATTAGGATTTTGAATACCAATTGATATTAAAAAAATAAAGAAAAGTTCAAAAATCCTCCGTTTATTTTAGAATCACTTATCCTTTATGGTTATTGTTTATCCCATGATTTTTTTCCATCTAGTCCACCTTCTGATTCTATTAAAAATTAAATTAAATTATCAATTTTATCCTTGTAAAAAGAATCATTGTAGAAATAAGTATTGTATATTGTAATATTTTTTTTCATCCAACTCTGATTGATTTTTAAAATTTATAATGAGAGGAAAATTACAATAAAAACTGTAAATTAACAACTAATTTTGATCTTTAATAAGATCATAATATTCACAACACTTTTAGCGAGAATGAACACATAACTTAAAATTATTATTTTTCTTCTTTTATATATATATATATATATATATATATATATATAGAGGCAGGATCCTTTGACACCGGTGTTAAATTTGAAGTTTGACACTTCATCTGAGAGCTATTAGATCAAAAAAGATCAACGACTCTGATTTGTGAGCATGTGTTACCATTGATATTTTTTGATCTAACGACTCTCAGATGAGGTGTCAAACTTCAAATTTGACACCGGTGTCAAACGATCCTACCTCATATATATATATATATATATATATATATATATATATATATATATATATATATATATTTGAAACTACTTATAAATTTATATATTTTTAATTAAACTGAGTTGACTTGAGTTTGATAAATGTAAATAAAATTAAAAATTATTAAAATAATCAATTTATATGTAAATATATTTTTATTCTGGGTTCAAATATTAAAATAAAAAATGTGAGCCAAAAGTAGGTAATAGAGAAAATAAAAAATACTAGAAAAAATGAAAGTGATTTTAAGCGAAATAATAAGGGGTTTTCGAATTTTTTTTTCCCAAAAAAAATACGTTTTGGCATAATACGGAGCAAGCTACCTTTGTTGAATAATTTAAAAAGAAAACTTGTAGAAGACGTTTGACTTTTTATTTTTTATAAATTGCATTCCTAATTTTGGGATTTTAATAAATAAAATGAAGACTTTTGAAAACTTAAAACTAGTAGTTAGTAGGGGTGATAAATGAATCGGGGGCTTACATGGACTTTTGGCTCGACTCGTGAAGACTTGAGTTTACATGTTTAAAATTGGTTGTTGAAATCAGGCTTAGACTTGTATAAAAGCTCGTTTAATAAAAAGGCCTTAGACTCCAATTCAAAAGCTCGGCCTTAGAGCCTCTCAGGCTGACCTAATATATTAATTTTTTATTTTATTTTATCTTTTACACTACTTGTAATAGCTCTCTTTCTCCTCAATCCATTTCATCCCATTTTATTAGTTAAACTGATTTTTTGAATAATTTTGTTCTATATTATACTGTTTGGATATACATTGAATTTATGAATATTTATGGAATTACTAGTGTTGTTGATTTTATATTATGTTTGAATAAATTTTTATTGTCTTATTTTTTTAAATAGGCTAAACCAGGTTTTTAATTTTTATAAATAAGTCAGGCCACGGGTCTTTAATTATATTCATAACAGGTGACAAGCTTGGTCAGGCCAACACATTTTAATATAGATTTAGTCTTTTAAGACCAAAGTTCTGTTGGGTATGGCTCATACTTCGCATGCTGATGCAGGCCCTAGTTATCGGGGTTATGCGGGCACTAGGTACTGTTGTGGGCCTCTGTTTTATTGTAATTTTCTTAGCAATTTGGGCTTAGGCCCATGAATAGCTGCTGTTAGAGTTTTCTAACCTATTTATATTTTCTTTGTAAATCGAGTGACTTGTAACGAGTGGCTGTGAGGTGAATATAGTACAAATACGCTGGATGTAGCCTATATTGGGTGAACCAGGGTAAATCGCTGTGTCTATTCTCTCTCTCTTTCTTTTCCGTTTTCGATTTTTGTGTTGTCGATTTCCAACAAGTTCGGCTTGGCTCAGCCCGTTAATACTCCTAGTAGTTAGCGTAGACAAAACGGGCTCGACTAAGTGGGTTGACCTCCCTTGCCTGTCAAACAGGACAGACCGAGTTTTACAACCCGCTAACCTAATGGGTTGAGTGTTTGTTTTTTTGTTTTTTTTATTAATGTAAAATAGGTTTAGATCGACGAAACAAGTTTTTCAGCCCACTCTCAAAAGTGAAACTGAAGAGACGTGCCGCCCACTTTTTCACTTCAGACTTTTTTCATCTAATAAAATCTCAAAATTCATAGTAAAAGTGTTTTTCTTTTTTTAAATAAAGAAGAAGCTACCGGTAAACCTACTAGCTAGCTAGGCCGCTATGAGTCAATAGAAGAGAAATTTTTTTATATTTAAAACACATAATCCTAATTGCTTAACAACCTATAAGACGCTTGTTTATAATAAAATAAATTAAATATAGCATACTATTATTCGAGAGGAAAAAAAATCTTAAAAAATAATAAAAAACAGTATAATTTAAATAGGGAATTATGAATCTCCTGTGGTAGGAGGGACGCTGTCTTATGTAGTAAATACAAAATATATGGGGCAACGATTTTTTGGAAAAAAAAAGGAAAAAAACTTGATATGAGTTTTGATCTGTATGTAGAAGAGGAATAGTTTCTCCTAGTAGAAACTATTCTCCCATTTAAGTACCTATTAAGAAGTGAGATGCGATTTAGTTTTTTAAAGAATATATATTAAAAATAAGTGGGCTAGTTTGAATTTTGATGCTGCACTAGAAGAGAAGTTCTATTTTTGTAACTTAATTAGAGATCTTGTTATTTATACACCATAATTCTTACACTATTTTACATTTTTCAATTAAAAAAATAAAAATTAAGTGTAGTAGAATGTATGTTTATATTATATTATTGTCTAGAAAGAGAATGATATAAAAATAAAGTATGAATACTTTATTGCATAAACTATATATAATGCAGACCTATGAAGCACCGACACTTTTCGACACTCTCGGACATTCCGACACTCTCCGACACTTCAACACGCGTTATAGAAATTCAAGAAAATGATTAAAGGTTGCGTTGCGTTAAGTTTTTAGTTTCAACTATTAGATTCGCTGAATTACGATTACTATTTTATTGAATTTAATATAAATATTTGGGATATCTTATGTTTCTTTGCAAAATTTATGAATATTATAATTTTAGATTATTTTTTTGTTAAATTATTGAATATTAAATATAATTTACACTACATAAATAAAAATATTATTTAATATCAAAACGTGTCTTAACGTGTCTTAACATGTCAAAATCTAATATTTTTAATAATTAACGTGTCGTGTCATATCATGTCACGTGTCAATATCGGTGCTACATAAATAGATGCAGACAAGCACGAGATAAAGAAAAAATAATATGGAATCTATATGTAGTAGGTCCTGCCCTCACTTTCAAAGTTTAGGATTGTCGTTCACGATACTTTTTTTTTTGTATTACTCGTTGACAATACTTTCAATAACAATAATGACAGGTTAATATCTTTTCACAGTACATACGTAACATGGGAAAGAAATTTTTTTCCAACCCACACAATAAATAGTTGATTTCACTAATTTTTTTTCTTTTCTCTTTTCAATAAGATCCACATATTTGTTCTGTATGGAAGAAAAGAATTTTGTCATATATATAACATGATAAGATATTAACCCATAATGATAATATAATAAAAATAAAAATTAATATTTCTTAAATTATAGGAAATAAAGTTATCTATTATACATATATTTGTTAAATAACTTTATTGCACAGACCATGTGTAATGTAGACGCAGCATGTGAAAAGAAAAAGTAATATGGAATCTATAGTAGGTCCTACCCTCACTTTACCAGTTTAGGATTGGCATTCACAATACTTACAAATCAATTGTCCGAGTCAAAATTTTCATATCTGAGAAGCACATGGCGTTCAAACTTTTGGAGACTCCCAACTTTTAATGGTTGATTAAGGAGTCCACATGCTGCAGACGTAGTCTTAAAACAAGATATTCAATAAATAACTGATATTTATTTCTCCTACTATTTCATTTTCATATATTATATATATATTTTTATGGCTTTAATGTTTTTAAAGTGAATGTAGATAAATTATCTACATTCGTTCCCAAATCGACGTCGTTTTAGATTGAAAAATTAAAAAATTATAATGAAAAAGACTATCATAACCTTAAAATAAATTATTATTACAAAAATACCTTAATTTTCGCTTAAAACGACATCGTTTTGGACTCAATATAGATAAGTTATCTACATTGACCGTAGAAAAAACCAACCCTTATTTTATTTTAAGTTTGTTTAGACACATAAATAATTTATATATATATATATATATGTTGATTCATACTTATTAATTAATTATTAATTTTCAATAAATTAGAATAATTAGATACATTAAAATCCACGACTAAGATTTGATATAAAATTTATTATTCTTACACCGATATAAATTGATTATATATATATATATATATATGTCCATTTACGCAATACTTATTTATTTATTTATTTTGATACATGCTTATTTAGGTATAATGGCGAGCATTAATGCACAAATCCATTTAATCTTTTGATAGAATATTCCACAATATCAATTAGAAGAATAACGACAACAATAATTGAATTTTCCTAGTGACGAAGCTATCTGAATGGTTTTTATTTATATATTTAACATTTTTTGCAACATTTAAGTTTATCTCAAATTATAAGTTAAATGAAATCCAAGTCAAACCAGAGATAAAATTGGACTACGAATCTTCATTGTCACGAAGACAATAATTACTGTTATTCACTTTCTATCATTTACACAAGAAGATATTTTATTCCAAACAGAAAAAAATTAGCAGGAACAAGAAAAAGGTTTGTGAGACTGAGCAGCAAAGACAAGTTGGAATACCAAAGCTCTCAGTTCTCAACAAGAGGCTAGCTACTCCTGGGGGAATTTGAGATATGATAAAATTAAAACCATACAATATATTTGAACATATTCATGGATGGAACTTTGATAATAATAACAATCTATAATAACACTTGTGATTGATTTCACCATTTATAACATCAAACTGGAACAGTCCTGCTAGTAGTGGCTTGCTGCTCAGTAATCTCATCACCACCTTCATCTTCATTCTCTCTACTCAACTCCTCCAATGATTTTCCATTTGATTCTGGCACCAACAAAGTGAAAAATATGCCAAGACAATTAACCACAGCAAGCACAATAAGAGTGTTCTTCATCCCAATACCAGCAGGGTACCCTGCATCTCTCTTTGTTCGATCCTTGTCTTGTGAAGCATATAAGAATCCAAATGCACCAATAATTGCTCCAGCTTTCCCTGCAGCTGCGGATATACCATGGCATGTTGACCTCAACCTTGCAGGGAAAATTTCAGCAGGCACAACAAAAGTGGTTGAGTTTGGACCAAAATTTGCAAAGAAGAAGGTCAATGCATACATAACAAGAAACCCAATTCTGTGACTTTTCTGTGACCAGTGATTATATGGAAGAGCAAGTGCAAACATGAAAACTGTCATGAAGAAGAACCCCATGATTTGGATGACGAAACGACCAATTATGTCTATGAAAGCCACTGTGAACCAATAACCTGGAACAGTACCACAGAGTGCTATAAGTGCTGTTGCTCTAGCAACCTTGTAAACCTCTTGAATTGCATTCATGTCTTTTGCTGGAGGGAGCCACCCAATGTTAGAGTAAATGTCTTTTTGGAAAAGGTTTGAACTGTAATATGCAATATCAAGAAGGAACCAACATGCGCAGGTTCCAAGCAAGTGAAGTCCATGTCTGCGTGCAAATTCCTTGCTAAACAAACCAAAATTGTTGTCATCTCTTATGGATATCGCATCTACCTTTTCTTGCTCAGCTATAATTTCAACTTGCAACACCTTTGACATATCTAGTGCTGCTTGTTTTCCATTCTTGGCAACAAGTGCTGTGTACCTTGCTGTCTCAGGCATTTGCATGCGCCAGTAGTAAGTAAGAGCAGCAGGTACAGCACCAAACATCAAAATTATGCGCCAAACATAATCAGCTTGAGGCACAAGTGATGCTGCAGCGTTAACTGCATATGATGGAGCCTTGTATGCATGATTGAATGCAGTTGCAACTATGATGGAAACAACAGCACCAACCAAGATTCCGAAGCCTTGCATAGCAAAAACTGAAGCTATGAATGCCCCACGAGTCCTTTTGTTTGCATATTCAGACATGATGGTGGCAGAGAGAGGGTAATCACCACCAATGCCAAATCCAAGCCAGAACCTGAAGAAACATAGTGTGGATATGACACTCTTTGGAGTATGGCCAAAAGAAAGGCCAGATGCAATAGAGGACACAACCATAAGGGCAAGTGTTAGGCCATAAACCTTTTTCCTTCCCATTTTGTCTCCAAGCCAACCAAAGAAAAGTTGGCCTGCTAGTGTGCCACAAAGTGCAACACCATTCACTGCAGCAGACACATTTGGAGGCAGTGTTCCTGGCTTTGGAGCACCTTCAACTGTGTAGTATATTCTACCAAGCAACTTGGTAACATTTGGTATGGTGAAAAGATCATATGCATCTGTGAAGAATCCCATACCAGCTATGACAATAGCAGTGAAATGGTACATTTGTGTTTTGGCTGCATCGAGTGCATTAAGCACCCCTAAGTTCTCACGAGCCATGGCTAGATTTGTAAGCTGCAACTAGTACTCTTTATCCAATGTTCAAGAATTCTGGCACAGAAACAACAAGTTATATAAGATTTAGTGTTCAAGATTTCCAAGTACAAGCTATGCTTATATGGCTATTAAAATATCTTAATATTGCAGCAGCGGTCCTTATATTTTGTTTGATTGTCCATACTACATGTTGGACTTTGACAAATAATTGTGTACTTAGAATTATTCAAATTGAATAGACCACTAACGCGTACAATTTTCAACGCAAGTTGTTTTCAAACAAACCCTGAAGGAAAATACAAAATGGGACTTTGATGGTAACATTGAAAAGGAAGATACACATTTTTTTTCTATGGTCAATGTTATCAGCCTTAGCTTTAACTAAATTCATGATGATGATGCCAATCTCTCGTATGTGTGAGAAGAAAGGAGCTAGCAATACTACTACTTTGTATTACTACTGTAGTTGTGTAATATAAGTAGAAACAATTGAAATATAACATATAAACACATATTTAGTTAAAGTCAGTTGTGCATGACCAAAAGTGTTGTGTAAGAGAGAGGGAGTACTAACCTGATTCAATATATGAAATAATATGCACAGAAATTGGGACACAGAATTGTGTTTTCTGTGTTGTGGATGAAGGGAAAAGATTGAAAGCAAACAGATATATATATAAAGTTCAACTGAGTCTCATCCTACAAAATTCCAACACATTGATTCTAATCCACCACGGCATCTTAGGCATATACTTTAATTTGATTCCTTTAAGGTTTAAATTAATTAAAAGTCAACGGTTACGCCAACTATACAGAACATGGTACACTTTTATTTTAATTTTTCCACGTTCCAAATTGCATCTTAGTAATGTGAAACTGAATTTATTTGAACACTTATGGTGTAATGATTTGAAGGGTAGACTTGGACTTTGTCATTCTTTCTTGCAATTGCACGTTTACACCTTTCATACGTTACGTGCCTGCATTCACTCGATTTTGGATTGTGTGTAAAATGCTAAAAAATATCTTACAACTATGAATTATATGATACTCACCTCCGAATTTTAAAAAGAATATGATAACAACTTGAAATTTGCTAAGTAAGATAAAAAAAAATAATTAACTCTCCGTCCATGAAAGTTCTATTTCAATATAAAAAAATTATGTATACTTCACATAATTACTTAAAATCATGATAACTATTGAGGAGTATATAACTATATCGCACACGTTATTCCTCGTTACATGCAGTGATGGAGTCAAGGAAGGATTAGGGTACGTGGGTGATTGTCACCCATCAAGCTTATACAAATTAAATATTTGTCTTAGACCCCCCAATAATTAAACTTAAGGGAAGGATAATACAGCACAAGTTCGCACCTGTCAACTTCAGTTTTTCTAACTTTTGTTTTATTATTCTTTCACGTACAAAGAAACTTTAAAAAATTCTTCAAATCCAGCTATATATTAATCCATTATATCATGGTACCGTACCCAAGTTATGTGACTTTTATTTTCTTTATATTATAGAATTTACTGACTCTGCTATTAGCGTACTTTAAATTGCCTCTATGATTTGCATTGCATAACACACACTTTAATTTTGCTATAATGGTTTTGGGTGACATTGGAGAAGACTTGTCTCAAGGAAGGTGGTATACTAAATATTTGGCGGCAGAAATTACAATTTATAACAATTAGCAAAGAAAAAAAAAATCTATCATTAACATAAAATATATCATCCATAAATGACACCAAATAAGTGGCCACAAAAAAATTAAGTGTAATTTCCTTCATTATTAGGGAGAAAAATATTGTCATTAATGGACATATTCCATCACTAATTAGTGAAAACTTTCTGTCATTAATTGCATGGAAAACTTTCAGTTGCTATTATTAAGGAACATATTTTGTCTAAAATAAAAATGTATTTAAAATATTTAATTAAAGTATCATTTTAGGTATTTCCAAAAAAAAAAAGTATCATTTTAGGTATAGATTCATTTTAGAAATATAGCAACCAAATCTAGTCAAATTCACATTGTACAAATTCTTAAATTATGCCAATAAAAATCAATTGTTTCGAACCGACATACAAATATCCAATAGTAACTAAAAATTTCTTTTTGTATCAAACATTAAAGACAAATTATATCCAAATAATTAACCAAGTTTCATGAAAATAACAAAGTTGATATAGTCAACTCTAATAAAAAAGAAATGGAAACATCAGAAGTTCTGCCTCAAGCTGATCATCTTCAACTTCAACCTTCTCATGCTTTTGATTATCCTAATCTGTAGGTGGAGGTAGAGGTGGAATAGAGTGTAAACACGACCAAGAGAGAAACTCTCCATGAACACGTTATCCTCGGATGTTCTAACAGTATATGTCTCCGTTTTTTTAACTAAGATATTCTTTCTTAATTGTTGTGAGACTAATAGTAACTATGGTCATGGAGATTATTTGAAATATGAAGTAATTTTGTCGCGAAATAGTTTTCATGTTAGTTAAAAAAACATTGGCTATACTTAACTGATGTCGGTAACCGTGGTTAAAAATAGCTGTTTGAATTTCAAGATCGAAGGTTCAAACTTTAAAAAAGTTACCTTTCCGAAGACCTTTTTGCCTTCGCCACACCCGAGATAAAATTGCGAAAACAATATATATACGCTACTTATATTTACAAATTTTTTTAGAGTAGAATTATATTCACAATTTTTTTTACAAACTTACAGATTGTATTATATTTGATTGATAATACACTTTTAAGTAGAATATTACCAGTTAAACATAGTGTAGTTTGTAAACAAATTTTTTTGTAAATATAACTTTTTTCAATTTTTTATATATAAACTCTTACAAATTATACTGTGTACTACAAGTAGTATGTGACAGGTTATATTTATAAACTTTTTTGTTTACAATCTCTTACAAACTACTCTATCTTCTTCTGGAAAAACACTAATTATACTATCTTCTCTCGGGAGAAGATAGTGTATTTTGTAAAAATTTGTATAAGAAATTTGTAAACTGATCCTTTCCCGAGTAGTATATAGTATAATTTGTAAGAGTTATATATAGAGCAAAGTTATATTTGTGAAATCTTACATACTACACAGTGTACTAAAGTAATACATACTACTTGAATATATACTATCCATAATATATAATATAATTTATAAGAGTTTGTATATAAAAAATTTGCAAGACCATCTCCTACTGACTCAAAATTGCATGTGGGCTCTACGATTAATTTTTTCTCGCTCCATATTTTTCTCCCTCTTCGTCTGTAACGGATAAGTGGGAAATTAAATTTCTTTCCGGTAACATCACCATAAATAAATAAATAAAAACGTTGTATCATAGAGCCCAGCATTTTGATTTACCACGTAATAGTTTCTTATAAAATTAACTATCTTATACATGGATAATGAAACAATTCCCACTTTGATATGGTTTGCATGCGCATGATGATGTTAGCAAGAATTATTATTGTTTTATGGGTTATGATGTTAGTAGGATCCGCAAAAATGATAGTTATCCAAGTATACATCATCATGCGCATGTCAATGTCACTAGGCTCGTAACCCAGCTAAAATGAGTTGAGTTTGGTTAGGAAAAATGAGTTAGTAACTCGAGTCAGTCCGACTCGTTTCACCTCGAAAAAAACCGAGCCAACTCACAAGTCAAACGGGTTGATTCACGGGTTATGGTGCTTTTTTAATATAAAAGTATAAAAATTAATGAAGGTAAAGTGGAAAGCTAAAACCTAAAATTTCAATTCCAAAAACCCAAACGAAAATACCTTGTAGCTGCCAATAAGTCCAAAACCATGCATTAATGACTTTTTTATATTATGTGTGACAGTGTGAATGTAGTGCCAACTGCCAATAAGTCCAAGCCCAAATGAAAAAATAATTTTCTATGATTTATCTGTATAATGTCTTTGTATTGAATGAAATAATAATTTAGGAAAAAAATTTAGAAGTTATAGCATCAATGAAATTTTATTTTATTTTCCATTTTTTCGAGTCAACCCGCGAGCGAACCCTAACCCGACTCGGGTCGGGTTGGGTTGAATTTTCTGGCTCATTTATTTTTCAAGCCAATCTTAACCCGGCTCGTTTTTTTCCGGGTTGAACGCAAGTTGGGTCGGGTTGAGCCGGGTTGGCCCGTTTTGCCAACCCTAGATGTTAGTAAGAGTTATATTTTTATTATTTTATACTATTATTTAATTTAAAAATTTAAATGAATTATATTAATGTATTTTTTATTTAAAGGGAAAGTTTACATTTTATGGAATAAAGTGCTTTTAATAGTTAATGACAAAATTAAAAGTTTGAAATTCTATTATTTTATGCAGTATGCAGATATTTTTAAATTCAAGTAAAATAGCTTACCAAAAAAAAGTTCAAGTAAAATTAAAAAAATCTATAATTTAAAAGATAAATTCTTAAGAGAGAAAATATATATAATTATAGAGAAAATTTGTATAATTAATTCAAGTATAATCTAAAAAGTATAGAATATTTAAAATTAGAAAGAAGACATATATAATCAATTCAAAAGAAATAAAATTTAATGTTTAAAAGAAGAGAAATTACGAATAACAAGTGTCATTTCTTAAAAAAAGAGCATATGGAGAGATACCCATATAATAAACTATGAATATGTAATAATTTGTTTTTATTTTCTCATAAACTATTATAGTTTTACAACTGTAATGCCAAATCAGTGAGTATTTTACACCAATAATTGAAACGGTGGTCAACGAATTGAATTCTATTTCAAAAAATTCATGGTGGCAACAACAACCAAAACCTTTTTTATCTCACTTTTTCTTCTTAATTATTAGTATTTGCTTGCTCCCTTAATGGTACTAATCCACGATATACAAGGAATACCAAAAAGACAATGACCGGAGGAGCTTGCTTCTGGTGAAGGCAGCAACTTACACTTTTTTATAGGAATTCAATTGAATTGGACAAAAGAATATATAATATTATTCTTAAACTGAATATTTTGATAACTAAAATATTACCTTACTTTAGATCAAGTCATAACATGAAAAAATCATATCCGTTTGTGGCACATATTTAATTTGTTGAATTTTTTTATTGCATCAACACGCCTAATGCCTACGTTATGACCTGCATTCTGTTGAACATTTTATTTGTCTTCTCTTTATGTCTCACTAATTAAATAAGCTTGACAGGTTTGAATGCCTTTTATATAGTTAAATTGTGTGACATAAGCTCATAACTTGTCCCAATTGTACAAGAAAGTAATAAATTACAATCACGTTATTGTCTCTAGTCATCCTTTTTGAAAAAGTTGTTGATTGGTGTTGAATTTGATATAATATTCTTGAAGAACTATAAAACTAACTCTAAAGTTTCGGCACCGCGTGAATTCAGGACTTAAGAGGATTTTTCTTGTTATATAGGGAACATACGTAGAAATATCTATTCATACTTCATAGCGAATCTTTTTCTCTTTTCAATGCTTTGTATATGAGTTTATAATATTTTGTATTGTAGCAGTTTCAATAAAATTGTTCATTTGTTTATGTAGCAGTTGCTAAAGGGAATTACTGTGATAATTAAAGGAAGAAGAAGATTTGGGAGATAGAATATTGAGAAATTGGGATAGTAAGAATTGAAATATTTTCTTTTCCTTTTCTCATTCATACTAGAGAAAAATGTTTCCGCAGTTAATGTAGATAAGTTATCTGCATTTATTCCCAAAACGACGTCGTTTTGGGATTGAAATCTTAAAAAATTATAAATATAAAGACTATTATAACTCTGAAATAAATTAAAATTACAAAAATACCATGATTTCCGCCCCAAAACGACGTCATATTGGACTTACTGCAGATAACTTATTTGTAGTAACTGCAGAAAAAACGAACCCTTCATACTATTACTATTTTTATTTTATTTGTTTTTCGATATAATGATCGTATTCGTATTCAAATTTATAACCTCATGTAAACTATTCAATTTTCTCATTATAAGGCCAATTCTAATAATGACTTAATATTACTTGAACTTGTCATAGAATGAAAATATAGATCTGTTTCGTGTAAGGAGTCGTTTGGTATGTGGAATTCTTTGAGATTTTCGAGAAACTGAATTTTTCTAAATTTTGTATTTTCGGATATTATCATAAACTGAATGTAAAAATTATATTTTTGAAAATCAAGATTCCTGAATAAAAAAAAAATTTCTCCTCTTTCAAATGCTCCATAAAAGTAAAGTAGATTGATCTGACAAAGACGAGAGACACAATAATATAAACAAAAGCTTTGGGGAGTTACCATACTGACCTCTGGTTAGCTGAAGGTGAAATTATATGGGCTTGGGTGATCAATGATGTAATTATATGGGCTTCTTTGGACTGCCACCACATCCATTATCCATGTGAGTGGACTTCATTTACCCAAGTCATCGCTATTTTCAGCCGGTTGGGAATACATCATGCATGTTAAACAAACCAATCATGGACATTTTATTTTTGTGCTTAGGATGAATTCTGAGTAAAGAAATGGTTAATTGATCATTTGATTTCCGTTTTTTTTTTTATCACTTTACTTCATTTTCAAATTATATATTAATTTCTCTTTTTTTGAACTATATCTTAATTTGTCCTTATTCGACCAAAATTTGATAAAATCCTTATTCTAGGTAAGTCATTTATTCCTGTAAATGACTAATTGAGTAAATATCGATAGTACTTTAATAAAATAATAGCAGATTGATATATAATTTGAGAAATAACACAGACTGATATATAATTTAAAAAGAGGAGCAAATTCATATTTTTTTTTTTTATAAAAAAATGGGCAAAATAGTTAATCAGCCATAAAAAGTATATTTTATAAGACAGATTTTAAGATGTGTATATTTAATAAATAAATATTTCTTTGTTTCAATTTCCAAATCCTAATAACACATTATATCATATGTACGTGTATATAATAGATAATGGGTTTGGGAATAAAAAAATGTTTGTTTTTCAATGTTTGTTCTTTATTCTCTGAAAGATAAAAATAAAGTAAACTGATTTTATCAAAAAAAAATCTTAAATTCATAATCATATATACCTGTTCTTTATACTAAAATTAAATTATTATTTTTGAAAACGTTATGACACCATTATATCTTAATATTATATGTGGCAAGTTGATTTTTCTGCATCTCTTGAGATTTGGGGCATATATAAAGGCTCTTTGATTACTTACTCTGCATTTCAACAGGTGGTGGAGCCTGCCTGCAAGCTGCTCAATATAAAACTTACCCCAGCGCCTAATGTTCCACCGACACTGATACGGGATACGACACGACACAATATTCTGACACGTTAATTCTAAAAAATGTTAAATTTTGACAAGTTAGGACATATCTTGATATTATATAATATTTTTTATTTATGTAGTGTATATTATATTTAGTATTCAACAATTTAATAAAAAAATAAATCTAAACTTATAATACCATCAATTTTGCAAAGAAACATAAGATATCCCAAATGTTTATATTAAACTCAATAAAATCGTAATCGTAATCTAACGAATCTAATAGTTAGAATTTAAAATGCAACTCAATGTACCCTTTGAACCTTTTTTGAGTCTTTGCAACGAGTATTGGAGTGTCGGTGAGTGTCGAGAAGTGTCGGACACGACACGTCAGAATTTTTAAAGTGTCGGTGCTTTATAGCATAGAACAATAGAAGAAAAACGCCAAATTCCACACGGTCCCTTAATTAACTCACCATTCTCTATGAACTTTCAATAATGTCCATTATTTTAATTTGTTAATTGTTCCTTTGTTTTGTTTGTTTTTTATAGAGAATAGATAGCGAAAACCAATGTTACACCGACACCAACACGAGACATGGAAAACGACACGACACGACACTCCGACTCATTAATTTTAAAAAATTTTATATTTCGACACGCTAGGACACGTTTTGATATTAAATAATATTTTTAATTTATGTAGTGTATATTATATTTAATATTCAATAATTCAACAAAAAAATGAAAATAAACTTATAATATCCATCAATTTTGCAAAGAAACATAAGATATCTCAAATATTTATATTAAACTCAATAAAATCATAATCTAACGAATCTAGTAGTTGGAACTAAAAATCCAACACTACACAACCCTCAAACTCTTTTTTGAGTCTCTACAATGTGTGTTAGAGTGTCGGAAAGTATTGGACACGATACGTCAGGTATTTTGAAGTGTTGGTGCATCATAGGCGAAAATATTTTCTAAATTTTTTTCTTTTAATAGACATGAATATATTTTAATATCATGATTTATTTTAATAATTTAATAATTTAATATCTTAATTTAAATTAAATTAAAACTGTTTAAAAAAAAACAACCTCTTCCCAAGGAAGAATCACATGTACGGTGCATGAAGACTCCACTCATGTGGACAATGTTACATGAAGGAAGTAGTTACAACTCAACCTGAAGTAAAGGAGCTGTTTGAATATTAGATTTAGTTGTTAGGAGGATGTTTGAGTTTGTTAGGAAGTTGCATATTTTGTTAGAAATGTTACAGATTCAAGAATTTGTAAATGATAAAAGATAAAGAAATAAGGATGAACCTTGAAACTCATAAAGAGAACAAAACTGTTATTATTCATCTGATACCTCAAGTTCCTTTACATTCTCACATTTATACTATTCTATCTAAAGCTATACACAATCGTCTAACAGAATATGCAACTTCTTAACAAACTCAAACATCCTAACAACTAACTCTAATATTTAAACAGCTCTTTCACTTCACGCTGAGCTGTAACTACATCCTTCACGTAACAACAACTCTTAAATGGTTCACCTCAATCTACATCAAAGCCTAAAAGTCATTTCACCGGTATTGATGAATAATCTCATTTGGAGTAAACTTAAAAATATAATAAAGAAGTGATTAAAATAAATGTATTCAAAAGATAATATCATTTTTTTAACTTTAGCAAAATTTTAAAAAATTTCCTTAGACTGAAAATTGTTAGCATTGTGGAAGTTGTCGTTGTGTATATGAATGTAGTTTTTGATTAACTTGGCCTTATTGTTTTGTGTTTACTGTTTAGGTGCTTATTCTATTTTTGAACTAGAGATTGAAATCAAAAGACTTTCAATGGCAAATTGTTCCAAAAACACAAAATGAAAGTACCATGTTTTCTTGAGTTTTAGAGAGAAGATACACGTTTAGGTTTCACTGAACACTTATATGCAGCATTGGTGCGCAAGAGTCTAATAACATTAAAAGATGATGAAGAACTTGCAAGAGGTGAAGTCATCTCACAAAAACTACTCGTTGCAATTGAGGAATCTCTTTCTGCAATTGTCATAATCTCCAAAAACTATGCTTCCTCATCTTGGTGTTTGGATGAGTTAGTTAAGATTCTTGAATCAAAACATATGTTGGAACAAGAAGTGTTTCCAATCTTCTACGATGTGGATCCCTCTGATGTAAGGAATTAAATGGGTAGTTTTGCAGAAGTATTTAGGAAACATGATTTTTTTTTTTTGTAGGAAACAAAGATAAGGTGCAAAAGTGGAGAGATGCATTAAAAGAAGTTGCTAACTTGTTAGGGTTGGACTCTAAGGTTAGTACAGCCCACCTTGCTCTTTAGCATTACCAATCGTCTTCCCCGTGGCGAGATCCTGAAAAACACAATGGGTAGGGAAGAAGGTTACAGTACAATTCAAATCTTTTGTAATTTTATGAATAGAAAGAAGATTTGTGGAGAGTTTAGGAACATGAAGAACATCTTTAAGATGTAAGGACTGCTGTAAGTTTATGTCACCAGAACCCGCAACTGGTGTATGTGAGCCATCAGCTACGGCTATTGTATGAGTTCCAATGGTGGGATGATAAGAAGTAAAGGAGTCAACACAACAAGCCATATGATCAGTAGCACCAGAATCAACAATCCAAGAATGTTTAAAATCATTACATGAAGAAAGGAAAGAATAAGTTTTGGAGCTCATACCAGTCATAGTCAAAGCACTAGTATCAGATGGCTTAATCAGAGAATCAAAGATGATTCAGAGTCGTTCCAACTCATCTGGACGAAATGCAGGTTGGGTCTCATTAGGTGCAGAAGTTATTTTAGTAAAATGTGGTTGACCACGCATCCTAGCCATCTTTTCTAAGACAGTTTGCTTTCCATGGAGGCGAAAGAATAGATCCTTGATATGACTTGTTCTTTTACAATAAGAACATCATCGATCATCTCTCTTATGTCTAGAAGATGCTCCATCAGAAAACTTTGTAAAGGAACTCCTTTGAGAAAAGGCCACACTGCACAAAAATGGTCAAAGGATTACACCAAAAAGCCAAAAATCACAAAAAAATACCAAACGACGTCCGATCTGAGAGGAGAGCACAGATCCAGAAAGAGGATGAGGAGAAGATCAAAAAACTTTGTAAAGGAACTCCTTTGAGAAGAGGCCACACTGCACAAAAATGGTCAAAGGATTACACCAAAAAGCCAAAAATCACAAAAAAATACCAAACGACGTCCGATCTGAGAGGAGAGCACAGATCCAGAAAGAGGATGAGGAGAAGATCAGAAAACTTTTTGGTCGGAGCTGGAAAAAGTGGCCAACGCGCCTCCACGCGCCGCCGGTGGAGGTGTCTGCGAGTGGGCCTCACTCGTCGGGAGTGTGGCGGCGCGTGAGAGCAAGTGCGGCGGCCGATGGAGCTGAAATTTCTGCGGCGAGGTCGTCCGACGGTCGCAAACCTGTCTGTGGCCGGTCGGAGTTGAAAGGTTGCCGGAAAAGTGTCCAAAACGCGATGAACAGTAGCGGCCTTGTGTTGTTTTGGGAAGATCCGGTCGTCAAACGATTATAACACGTCCGTAAGTTGATAGATCAGAGAAAAAGGATTTGAAAACTGGTCATCTTGGTCGAAAAGGTCCACCGGAAAATTTTCCGGTGGCGACTAATGGCGGCAAGAGGCTAAGAAAGAAGGTTTCTGTTTAACGGAGGTAATTGCGGAAGCAGAGCCTTCAGGATCGAAAGATCTGATACCAACTTGAAAGAAAAAGATATTTGAAATATTATTAAATTGTGTAAATAATCTGTACAAAGAGGTCTCTATTTATAGAGAATGAAAAACCCTAATACTTGATCTAATGGACTTGACCCAATACAACAAATAGTAATAATTAAATAACCGATATTTACAACAGTTCTAATGCATGGCTGCAAGATAAGGAAGTGTAGGTGGCGTGTGTTGCGCAAAGAAGATACGCTTCAAGAATTGCAAATGGTGTACGGCAACAAACTTTTTGAGAGACATTCCATTGGTATGAGCGAATGTGAGGAAATGGAAGCTACTGCTTCTGCTGAGCATAACATTGAAAAACCTGATGAGAACTTGCTGGTAAGTCACCTTCCAATACTCACATGCAATTAATTCAGATGGTTTTATGCCTTTTCTATGATTCTATTTGACTGGTCGAGTTAACTTGTACGGAAAAATGAAACCAATTTCGAAACAGAGAAAAGTTATATTGACAAATTTACTACATTGTATCTTATAAGTAAGATAATAAGGCTTTGTTTGGGAGTTTGGAGGGGAAGGGAAGGAAGGGGATCCAAGGGGAAGGAAGGGGAGGAAATTGGAGGGTATCTCCTTCCCTTGTTTGGGAGTAGAAAAAATGGAATGGGAGGGAAATGGAAGATTAATGAGATATTTTTATCATTTTACCATTTTTCTTAAAAATCAATACAATTATTATACATTACTAATTAAATTAAGTTTAAAATTTCTAAAAAAAAAAATTAATCATTTATTAAAAAATATTCTCCTCTAAAAATTATTTTCTCCTTCTAAAAATTATTTTCTCTCTATAAATTAAAATTTTCTAAAAAAAATTAATCATGTAATTTTTATTAAAAAATATTCTCCCTCTAAAAATATTTTCTCCTTCTAAAAATTATTTTCTATCTCTAAAAATTATTTTCTCTCTCTAAATTAGAAATTTCTAAAAAAAATTAATCATGTAATTTTTATTAAAAAATATTCTCCCTCTAAAAATTATTTTCTCCTTCTAAAATTTATTTTCCCTCTCTGAAATGGTAATACATAAATTATTTTTATACAAGTTAGAAGAGCAATTTTTTTTGGGTACGTTTAGAAGAGCTATTTTGATTGGTTGTTAAATGGTTTTCTACTCTTGGAGATTTTGAAATCGCAAGCATCATGGAAAAGTAAACTGTTGGAATTTGATTTCTCCAACAAGGTTTCTACACCGGATTCAGGATACCATCAATGGCTAGTAAAGATTGAATCCAAAAATATGTGCTTTTTGAAAACTAACAAAGAAACATTACAGTTTAAAGGCATAAAGTTGAGGATTGCAATCATTCAAGGAATGGAAACAAGTAGTCTATGATATTAGGAATAGTCTTCATTTCTCAGTCACAAAATGTATCGCAAAAAATAAAATATAGCTACCAAAAATTCATAGAAAAACAACATTCCAATATTATGAAAACAAAAAAAATGCAAATCCTAATTCTCCACTTAAAAAAGAGAAGTTCCTTTGCCCTTCTTATCGCCACCAATCTCAAAGTGCTTGCATCTCTGCAAAACAATGATAATTGCTTCAGCTAAGAACACAAAAACAAATAGTTTGATCAATTAATAATCAGAGACAAATTTCAGAAAAAGCTCCAGAGCAATATGAACCACAACAGAAAAAGCTCCATGGCTGTGTGTCTTATAAAAGAATACTCAATCTTCTCCACTTCAGAATCTACATACTCACAAACCAAATGAAAGCAAATTAACTATATGCTCTGATCATCAATATGAGCAATTTGATGTTTTATTTAACTAACTGGTTTTCAATGTTCAAGATTGGATTACTTTGTGAAAGGGTTGAGATTCAAAGCTGTAAACATCTCGCATCACTGCTTTTTAACCTTGGTTAAGAAGCATAATTGCTTTTTATCAACCATTGATTCTTTGTAATTAGAAGCAAGGAAAACAGGTAATTTTTTTCAATTCAAGGCATGCTTTTTGAACTGTAATTGGATATATATGTGAATATGTATGTTTATATTATCAAATAGTATAAACATGCGTGTGAATATGTATGTTTATATTATCAAATATTAGTTTATAACTACACTTAACCCACCTTCACTCTATTTTTCATTCACCTTTATATACATGCGTGTGAATATGTATGTTTATATTATCAAATAGTGCTAGTGTTTGACTGTTTCTGACTCTGCAGGAAACAAAGGTATATCTAGTTCTCTTTTTTGGACAAAAATGCGCAATAGACAATTCAAGCATTCAACAGTTCATGCAACCCGATCCAAAGAGTTATATGCTCGTGGAACAGTAGCCTGGCAACTCAGAAAATTGATTCGGCCCAATTCCTTAATTAGAGTAGTAATCAAACATCTGAATATGTTTCCCTATTTCTTCAAACGAAAAATGCTGTATATATAAAAGTTGTTTAACAAAATGAAGGCAATCTGAATATCGATTTTTATTTAAAATATTCTCTTTACTCTTTATTAATAAAAATGTAACATTTGAATACCTGGATTGGTAAAGGGCATCCCATCTAGTGATTCAGGGACATCCTACAACAGAAAAAAATAAATATCAAATAAATATAAATGATAAAATATAGACAAAAAATAATTTTCAATTTCAAAGTCCAACAAAGAATACATTTTTTACAACTTCAACAATTACCTCAAGGGACCAACAGGACCAAGCACCATCTCAAGTAGCAAGTCCTTGCGTTTGTGTGGAGGACAACCAATCATTGCTCTAATCCTCTCAGGATTATCAAGAAGATAAAGATATGCACGGGTGAACACTTGCCTCTCAATCTTCAAATCTTCTAAAAGTTTCCAAATTTTAGCTTCAGGAATTGGAAGCTTCTGCTGAACTTTCTCATAAATAACATTATTCTCTCTTAGAGCTTCATTACTCTCTCTTAGAGCTGCATTACCCTCTTTAAGAGCTCCAGCAATATCTTGAAGTGTCATTTTTATCCCTTCAACTTCTTCATCCTTTGACCTTTTAGCCCTTTTAGATTTAACCTCTTGACTGCGAGTATCTTGTACTTCAGGTGATGTAACTTCATTTTCATTGCCAACCTCTTGAGCACTCTCTACGGTCACATCAATGGTTTCTATGGACTCAAATTCACCAGGAAATGGCCTTTTGTTTCTAATGTCTTTGGCAGTTTCAGCAGTTGTCCAGTGGCTCTGTCTCCTCCACACACGATCATCAACTTGTCATAATTATGAATAGACTTTCCCATCCACTCTTTTGCTTCAGGCTTAGCCTATACAATAATAATTGTTGAACAAATATTTTTAAGCAAAAACAAGAAAGGGATGAAAACAAGGAAAGTTCATAATATACCTCAATTAGCTTTTGCCAAACTTCAGGCTCAGCGCACCATTGTTTTGTAATTGGGTCCCAAGCAAATCCACTCAAGCCATTCTTGAACAAGTCATAACACTTGGAAAAACGTCTTTTTACTAATTTCCAACGACTCTTAATCTTTTCTTTCTCAAATGAGCGTCCAAATTTTTGTTGCAACTCCTTTATGATGGTTTCATATGCTTTGGATGTAAAAGAGCCACTAACTTTATTTCCATCGTTCTGTTGATGCAAAAAAGCATCAACAAGAGCATCATCCATCTCTTGTGTCCATGTTTCTCGCTTAGTCTCCGACTCAGACATGATTCCTAAATAAAATTTGAGCAGTGTAGCAATTGAACATTAAGCATATGCAAAATCCAGCATTAAGTATAATCAATGTCTGACAATCACAAAATTGATAATAATAGAACAACATAAAATGGGTAACAGATCTATTCATGATAATACACCCCTAACTACAAAACATCAATTCATTAAGTCAAAAAATACATAATAATCCTAATCATGGTCTATAAGCTCTCCACATAGCATCAGCTATAGAATTTCTTAAAATTTCTCCTAAACGAGTATGTTCTTCATCCTCATCCTCGTCTATATGGATATCTCCATGTTGTTCAGATACACTTTGTTCAGAAATCTCTTCATCCACCTCAGCAACCAACTCTTCATCAGGGTCGACCATCATCAAATAATTGTGCAAAATGCAACATGCTATGATAATCCTATTTTGTGTCTTGATTTCATAAGTTGGTTCTGTGCCACTAGCAATAATAGGAAACCTTTTTTTCAAAACCTCAAAAGCCCTTTCAACAGCATTACGTAAGGACGAATGGCGATGGTTAAATAATTCTTGAGGTGTTCGAGGTAGGTTTCTTGAGGAAAATTCTTTCAAGTGATAGCGTGTTGATCTGTAAGGTGTGATCAGCCCCTTTCTCAACATGAATCCAGCATCAAGGAGATAATATTTACCTATTAAAAAAATATTGCTAAGATATATCTAATGAAACAAGAGGAAAATTATAGAAAAAAAATTTACTAATTACCTCTAGGTATTCTAAGATTATCTGTTCTGCGTAGTGCATCTTTTAGTATCCTTGAATCTGAAGCAGTGCCCTCCCATCCAGGCAGAACATAAGTAAATCTTAGGTCAAATGAACATGCAACCAACACATTTTGTGTTGGAAAATCTTTTCTACCACGATATTTAGAGGCTTCAATCAATGGAACTTTTACACGAACATGTGTACAATCAATTGCCCCGACACAATCCTGGCATTGTTATTATAACATCAATATATTTTTAACTATATATGTTTTTAAATCTAAATATGAAAACAATTTTTTACCTTAAAAAATGTGTTAAACCGATTGCTTCCAAAAATTTCTATAGGAATTTGTAAACCATCTGGTTGTTTAAGATATTTGTCTTCTAACTCCACTATTGATCGAAGCACACGATGAAAATGCCGACTAGTGGTCTCACCAGAGCGTCGAAACCATAATTGAACCTCTCGGTTTCTAACATTATGTGTTAGGATATAAAGGGTTTTGGCAACTTGTTCCTCTATACTTACCCGTTGGGTTGATTGGAGACCACCCTCTCGTTCTAACATTGCACACAAGTCCAAAAAGGCTATAGGCCCCATTCTTATTATCTTACGTCCTTCACTACTAGCAATTCGCTTCATTATTTTTTCTCGTGCTCTCTCTTTCTCCAAGATCATTGTACGATCAACTATCCTACTTTGAGGATGAATTCTAATCATGTAGTAATAAACTACAAGGCATATGACATGAACAATAGCCATTCGACGTCTTTCTCTCCATATAAACAACGCACGATTTATCTTTTCTCGAAGATTATCCATCTATACAGACAAACCATCTATATGTTAATATGAATATTATGAAAAAATGAAAAGTTAATATGAATAATAGTTGTACAAGTGAAAAGTTATACTGCAGTAGCCACAAACTAGATACAAAATTCAAAGAAATACAATATTATATTTACCCAAAAGTTATATAGGTACAGAATTATGGATTATTTATACGACAATTAAATTAACACTTTACCAAAAAAAAAAAACAGAAGCGTGTAAATATCAACAATCTATGTATTGGAGTATATGCAGTGGATTACAGAAGCTTCTAGTACTTTATCTGTCAAGTGAGGGACATATACTAGTATTTGTCCCAGAAATTTTGATGAGTGGTACTAGTATTTATCGAGAGGTCTAGATAGTAGAAACAATTACTATGGTGATGATATTGACCTTGTCAATTTACTGTTTGATATATTTATATACATATATAAAAGGAGTATATATATATATATATATATATATATATATATATATATATATATATAAGGAGGAAGAAATGATAAAAATAACATCTGCATTTTAATGTTTACGAGTTTTTTTAAATTTTTATTTTAGTCTTTTCTTTTTTAAACGTAATTACTAAGATTATTACTTATTAGGCAAATTTCTTTAGCAATATTTAACATTAACTATATTATAATTTGTCAAAAACCTACTCTTCTAACAATTTAAACTAATAAGGCGAACGTTTTACCTTAACAACAACTAAGGTAAAGGTTTCACCTTAACACTTAAAAATTCTAAGTTTTAAACTTTTAGGTGACTGCACAAAATGAGTTTTATACTATCACAAGGCTTCAAAGATTTAAAAATCAAATGCAGGACAACAATGAGTTTAAGAACTAAACAGGGAAGGGTCGTGGTTACAAGAATAATACATTGTTCCCCACACCTCATGTTCACGTAGGAGAATCTGAAACAAGTTTTAAATTGAAACCCAAGTTGGTTTAGCATCATCTGAAGAGAGAGAGAGAGGGTTGGTTATTGAGGGTGGTAAATGTGAAAATTGATCTTATTTTGTGAAATTTCTACGGTGCTGAGCATGCAAGTGTGGGCAGGGGTCGTGATGCTGACATGAGAAGGGAATAATAACTTATAAATATGTTATATGATCATTCAAGTTCAACATGCTTCTCGGAAGTCCAATTTGGTTCAGAACATATATCAAACATCACATGGGCATTTAATCAAACATAAACATACATAATTTCAAAACTAAATCCCGTTCATTTTTCACAAAATCTTAACGCAACCAAATAGCCCTTTTGGAATTCTGAGCTTCCTCATTCTGGTCACAACAGATCAGAAACAATAACTATCAAACAAAAATCATCATACAGAGGAAGAGCTTACTCTATAAAAAATACCCAAAAACAAAAAGGCACAAGGAGTGGTGGCTGAGAGAGAAGCACCAAACAAATACCCAAAACAAACCACTTTAAATCGCATAACAAGAATGAGCTCCAGAAATCAAACCTTTTTCTTCAGCGACGAACGTGTGTAGTGTTGGGTCAATCCACTTTGAAGGTGCTTCCCCAAATTGCTAATACTGAGCGATCAAATCAGGAAAAAATGAGCTCGACATTTATTTGTGCAGACAAATTTTTTAAAAAAATATGCATTAGAATAACACAAAATCAAAGAAGCAAAACCCTAATTAGTGTTTGGTTACCGAGAAAGAATAAAAAATAAAAAATAAATTTGAGGTTTGATGTCCACGAACCAGCGTGCACGAGAGAGATTGCTCTGTTTTGAATGAGGGTAATTAAGTAATTTAAAATGTTTTACCTCTTAAAACCCCCCAAGTTGGGGGAACTTCAATTTTAATAAAGATGAGGGTTTTGGAGGATTTATGAAAATCTTTAATTACCTCCCCCTTCTTTTTTTAAACTCCCAAACAGAGGAGATCGTATCACCAAAACCTCTCATTTCCTTCCCTTCCCCTCCAAATAACAACTCCCAAACAAAGCCTTAGAGTATCTTGCCGATAAGACATAGTATAGTTTATAAGAGTTTGTAAACAAAAATTTGTAAATATAATATTCCCTTCAAAATAAGAATAAAAGTGAAAATAATCTAAATTGAATAAAATAATGAAACTGTAATTGGAAATGAGAGAAAGTTACGGAAAATAGAGGGCAGAAAAGGAGAGTGAGAGAAAACATGCCTCTGAAGATTCTGATTTTTATTACCGAAAAGCTTCTTTAAGCTGTTATAGTCATCGGTAACTGAAGCACTAACATAATATGTATGATATGCATTCAACAGTAAAGTAGACATAGGCAAGTTTGGTATCCATAATACTCTAATATTCCTCCCCCCTCAAGCTTAAGGATGATGAAGCAAATGGAAGCGGTCCAAGACTTTGAATTGGTCACGTGAGTAACGTAATCTAATAGCAGAGAGAGAAACGATACAGAGATTGTCATAATCTAGGACTTCTAACTCTTGAAGTAGAGTCTCGGCCCAAAGATTGTTTCATTTTTTGGGCTATAATATAAAGCTAGAGGCATTGCAAAATTATTTTGAACATTCTATTTTTGTTCTTTTTCTGAAGGAAACCGTTGAATTTGCTTTATTTCGATATTAAAAATGAGATTTTCTTAAAATTTCAAAATAATAAGCACAGGGGAGGGTTGACTCATCTCTTCAGTATTTTTTATACAAAGATTGTTTCTCGAATTAAAATCCGACCCTCCGATTATAAACCAGCAATCTTACCGATGTTACATGTTCTTATTTTTTTCCGACTTAAATAAAAGTTTAATTATGAATCAAAATCATGGGTTCACGGTGATTGAAGTTAAGGACATATATATCTAACCTGTGCTACCATTGTGTCTTTTTTTTTTCTTTTTTTTTGGTGAGCGCTACCAATTGTGTCTTTGTTGCAGGGAAAAAGGTTTCACCATATCAGACAAGGACTAGGTTTAAGCGTGCTAGCTTTGATGTCAACGATGATAGGTGCTACACTATACCTTTCGCCTAAGCAAGGCTTTAAACTACACAGCCCAACAAATGAGGCCACGACTAAATTACTTGAATCACGTTGGGTTTCCCATGGAAGTGCAATTCAGGTCAATAAACCTCAGTTGCCACCCAAACATAACACAAATGCATGCCAGCGATTGTCCTTTTCAGCACATCAGCCACCAAGGATGCTGAGTTTCTATCGGAGTCAGTACTGTTCTTATTTCACTAGATAAGAAACTTTATGCTCCATGAGAGTCTCATTAATTTTAAGTAGTTTGGTTATGTTTCATTTATTTATTTAATTCTAATGGACGAAGTTCACTTTGGAAACTTTTTTATCAAAAGGTTTTGTTTTGGATCAGTCTAGCCTCAATATAAAGGCCCAGCTTTTGCACCCTCAATATGGGACAAAAGTTCTTTTTATATCTGATTTTTGTTTTCTACGCACTTGCCACCTCACACACTTGTGAGCTCGTTGTCTCACACCTTAATAGGGTCAGGAAATTTTCTTGCTTGTTATGGATTTGAGTCTTCTTATGTAAAAAAATAATCATGTGATAATATTATTTGACTATAATCACTCATTAATGATGAGATAAGAGAAAAAATATATGATTTGTAAATAACAGGTTGTGATCAAATAACATAATCACATGACCATTTTTTCACACTAGAGAATCTATTTTCGCTTGTTATATATACCTCCACTCCATTAACGAGTGATATTCTTCACCACATGTCCACATCGTTAATATTGTTGTTACTATGTTGATATTCCTTTTTTTTTTTTTGGATAATACTATTTTAGCATTTGCGTTATTCCTTCATTTAAATCAGTCTTATATCGAGATACATTGCAATAAAGGGAAACAGATCTAAACACCCATATCCCAAATAGATCAAGTTTATTAATGTTACAAAAAAAAAAAACCCTTCATTTAAATAAGTCTAATATCGAGATACATTACAATAGAAGGAAACAGATCTAAACACCCATATCCAATGTTGTTAAAATCGAGATTCTATGCAAGATCCGGAGGGGATATGAAAATCGTAAATCGTGGGATCGACACGGATCGTAAGATCCTATTACCTAAGATAAAAAATTATATTCGACTATATATATATATATATATATATATATATATATATATATATATATATATATATATATCTAGGGCTTAACATTTCTGCAGCTGTCGTAGAAAATGTTATCTACAGCTGACACAAAAAAGTGGACTCCACGGATTTAAAAAAAAAAAAAAAAACTCAGGATCTGGTGCCGTATCCTAGGATCCGGACGCGGATCCTTGCTTGCTGTAGGTACAGCAGCTGCAGAAATCATTTTGCCATATATTTATATCTATATCTAACATCAATTGTAAGACTCATAAACATAATATAAAAGTAACAATAACAATAGTTGTTAACTTGGAAAAACATAAAACAAAACCAAAACACCAAAAGTAAGAAAGAGTTTAACATCTCTTATTTATATAAAGTCATTCAAGTTAAATTCATCAACGACTATATCCTCTTCCACTCCTCCTCCAACAAGTTCATCAACACAATCGGGAATGTTCAAATCATTCAAGTTAATAGGTTCCTTTTCTTCAACTTCATTCAAGTCTTCTTCAATTAGACCATTCAAATCAAATTGATCTACTTCTACATCTTCCAAATCTTCTTCATTTTCCACAATCCAATCATCATCTGATTCAAGATCATCAAAATTATATTCAACAGGGTTTCTATGTTTCTTCTCGACCAATCTTGAGTTAGCCATCACAAAAATAAGATCATTCATTGTCTTCTGCTTCAGATGATTTCTTTTCTTTGTGTGGACCTAAACAAGCACAAAGCAATTAGTACAATATTTATATCATATATTACATGTTTGAAACTAAATACAATTCATACTTAGAATTATTCAATTAATCAAACTATATCATCTCAAATGTACTCCAATTTCACTCACACCCAGAGGAACTACATGTCAAGCTTAAGACACGAATAGAAAATTTTTGGAGTTCTAGAACTTCATCCCCATAAGATTCCCACCATGCTGCTAGACTTTTGGACTCAACTCCCTTCCTTGCTAATGGAGACCCTAACAAACCTCGTCGATACTTGAAGTTTTCATGTTGCTCATCAATCATACTTGCACCATCAAGATCCCCTCACCATCCTTTGTACACAATCATATAGTCCAAGTTTTAATTCAAGATCAACTTTAAATGAAGGAGTAATGAAGTTTAGGGTTAAGGAAATAGCTTGTAGCATGCAAAGGCATGTGGAGTTGGTTGTCCCATCTTGCATCAATGACATCCCATACAGGCTTTTAACTAAATAATGAAAATATAATCAGTTTTAAGACAAAAAATTGAAGTCTTCTTGAAACAAATTTTCAATTAAAATAAAACTTAAACGGGTTTGGTGTTTGTCATTTTAAATGACATAAGTTATGTCATTTTAGGAGAGAGATAGACACAAAAATGGAAATCATGGGAGAGAGAAAGTGGATGATTTTTTTTAATTTAAATTTTAAATAAAAAAATTTATTTTGTGTTTATCTCTCTCTTAAAATGACATAACTTTATGTCATTTAAAATGACAAACATTTTTCCCAACTTAAACACTTAAATATTTGGACACTATTAAAGGCTTCTTGAATTTTCTTTTTAGCTTGATCCATCTCCTCATAAATGAATCCCATGGCTTCCTTCTCATCTGAATCAACTAATCAAAGCACTTTCATAAAAGGAAGAGCGCCCTTCAAGCAAATGACAATATTTTTCCAAAACTCTTTGTCCATAATCACATCTTCAATAAGTTTTCCATTCCTTGACTTTGCAAATTGGCTACCCTTCCATTCATCAGAGTTAAACATTCTTATCAATGGAAGTTTGTTCTCATGGAGGCATCCTAGAGTCAAGTAAGATGTGGCAAAGCGAGTCATAGCAGGTCTTATCAAATCTTTGCCCCTGGTGAAGCTTTGCAATAAAGTAATGAGAAGAGTCCTTGAATAAATATAAGTTGTGATTTTTTTTGCCTTTGGAATTGTTTCTTGATGAACCAGTATTTTTTAAATCCTCCAGCATCAGATCAATGCAATACACTGCACAAGGTGTCCAATACACACTTTTCCTTTTCTTCATCAACAACTCTCCTGCAGCTTTATATTTGCAGCATTGTCAGCCACAACTTGGACAACATTTTCTACACCAACCTCCTCAACTACTTCATCAATCATCTTAAAAAAAAATTCAGTTATTTTGATGATATGTGATGGATCAATGGACTTAAGGAACACAGTTCTCATAGAGTTATTCACGCATAAATTTATGATTGTTCTCCCTTTTTATCTGTCCACCCATCGGTCATTATTGTGTATCCTGTTTTCTTCCGTTCAGCCTTGTGTTCTTCAATAGTTGTCATTGTCATATCATAATATTGCTTCAAATATTTTACTCTACACTCATGATATGATGGTGGCTAGAAACCTAATCCATGTCTTGAAATATATTCACACATCTTCTTGAATTCATCATAATTTAACACATTGAAAGGAATGACATTCCTATAAATAAAAGAAAATATGTCAAAACATGCCTATTCTCTCACACTTTTCTTAAGTATGGTGTTGATAGTTGTCTGAGTAGTTGTTATGCTCTTTTTGAAAATATTAGACCCACCACCACCTTCATCCCCTTTTCTTTTTTCAATTTCACAACCAGCCTCTTCTTCTTCTAATTGTGTGAGAGTACTAGTTTTTTTGATTAATTTCACCTGCAATCCGACTACAATATTCAACATTTCTTTCTTTACTTCTTCCAGCACCGCTCTACATTCTCCAATATCTTTTTGTGTTCCCGCCAAATGATGCTTCAATCGGTAAATACCTCATGTCACTATTTTCTCACAGTATTTGCATTTTATTTTTCTTACATCTCCTTCAATTGGAAAGCAATGTTTCCATCCAATATCTAATCTATTCCCAGGAGCATTTTTGTTTAATTGAGTTCTTAAACTAGAGGCGGGAGCAGCTTGAACATTGTTATTACCACTATCTTCACTTGAAGCCATATTTAATAAATCACAAAAATCAATATTTTATATACCAACTAATGACCCAAAACTTTAGAAGTCCCCAAGTTTCGATATAACAAAACAAAAACTGCAATGAGAAAATATTATAACATAATATTAATACTAAAGAACGTGGGTTATTCAATTGAAATATAATATTCAAAAATCAAAAAGCAACATACTTCTTAAAAATTGACAAATTGATTATTGTTTAGTAAAGTTCTTTAGAACAACATATAAAACAAAATAAGAAAAATGTTATATAATATTATATTCATATTAGAAAGCAATGGTCAATCATGCAATCGAATAGGAAACAACAATTTCCATGGAAACATAGATTATGATATTTTGACCAGCATACTTATAAAAAAGATACCACACCAAATAAAAGTTAAAAAGGTAAAAAATAAGGATTTTATTAGTGTTATGTAACATAATATAAGTGTTGTTTTCAACTCTCACATCAAAAAGAAGAGAGAAAGTAGAATGACGAGAGAGAAAGGAAAACATGTGGACCCCACATCTTTAATGTATGTGTAGAAAAATGAAGTTATATTATGTAAAATGATAAACATAAAATCCAAAAAATAAAAAGAATTCAGCAACCATTAGTCCATTACTATTAAAACAAAAGAATTCACCGACAAAAGACAAACAAGACTTGAGAATTTCCACCGACAAAGACAAAAGTCAAAAAGCAATGGTAATTTCCATCTACAAAAGACATACCAGTCGGTCACCACCATAAAAACAAAAGAACCCGAGCCAACCACCACTGTTTCAAGTTGCAGTAAACCAAATGGAGAAATTACCAGCGGAGAAGTCTCGGAAGATGCCGCAAAGCAGAAAAAAAGTTGAACGCAGTGGTAGATTGCAAAATTAGGGTTATGAAATTGTTTTTATTCGATTTTGGGTTATGGGTATTTCATATTTAGGCTTTTTTCTGAATAAAAAAGTGAAGCAAGATCGTCTGATGCGAACGATACTACGTGTTGCTCGTCGATACTGTCGTTCCTACTAAATTTGCGATTTATGTTACAAGCTGGATCATTTGGTTTTCAAATATCATATGATCGTGCGATTACAGGTTTTAAATCTCGATTTTAATAACAGTGCCTATATCCCAAATAGATCAAGTTTATTAAAATTAGAAGAAAAAAAATAGTTTGACAAAATTTGTCCAAACTAGCACAGTTAAACCAGTGACAAAATTATGTCACTAAACCAGTGACACTCGGGTTCGACCAGCCGAGTTTGTAAAAACCTGTAAACTAGCGGGTCAAAATCAACTCGGCCAACCAACAACAAATAATTCACGCATGACTAATTTTGACACCAGCCATTGCTTTCTTATGGTTTATAAAGCTTTGTTCTCTTTATATTAAGCCTGATGTGGGACTTCTTAACTTTATAATCTCAAATACAAGTAAGTTTGAATCCCAGGTTCACAACCAGCAAAGTGCAAACCATTACTCTTCAAAAAAAATTCTCGTAACAATATGAACCCAAAACAAGTAAATGACTTAAAGGGTAAAGCCCTAGAGGGAACAACTGGTTTCTCTCCCATTCAGTTGGGTTCTGATGAAGCATTTTCGTCAAGCTATACTCTTCTAATGGGGGATGTTGGCCTTTATGGGTCTCTTCCTTTGTCTCTTTTGAAGCGTTTTCAAGCATGAACCTGACATCAAGCTCTGAGTTTGAAAGTGTGCCACAACCTCCTGAATGTTTGCAAGTGAACCCAGTTTCGCCATTTCTGTCCAAAACTTTTGATATAGTTGATGATCCATCGCTAGATCCGATTATATCCTCGGGCTTCACCGGTGAGAGTTTCGTAGTGTGAGATCCTACCCAATTTGCATGACACATCTTGCCAAGGAATTTCAAGCGTAACAATTTCTCCAGTTTTGTTCGCCAGTTAAATACTTATGTGGGTATATTGCGGTAACACGACCTGTAAGGGCTGCTATGCACTTTATGAAAATGATGTTTGCTATGGTTTTTTTTTTTTGAAGAATTATTTTCTTATGTTTGATGTTTGTATTGCAACTGGTTTGATGAAGATCGATCGTGCATATTAGATTCAAGACATTGTTTTATCAATTAGGAATGTAAAAATCCTGAGGCATTTTGCTGATGTATCGTAAGTTCTATCTTGATGCGTAAGATATCGCTTTAACTAAGTTGTCTGAATATATGTAGCTTTGGAATGATTGGATGTTTATTTGTAGGTACACTGAGTAAGTAATTTGTGTTATTTGTGTTTTCTTATTTGTCATTTGTTAAAAGTGAACTTCCATGCTATGGTGTTTTTCTCTGTAATTCCCACTATCTTGAGGTATATATAATCTCTCAGGTGTTTTCTCTATATTCAATGTTAAAATTTATAACTTTTTTAATATAAATTATAAATTTGCATATACTTACTAGGTCATGCAGTTCAACCAGTGACTCAAGCATCTCGATCGAGTCAGTGACCAATTCGGGTTTTACAACATTGGTTAGACCACATGCTTTTTACTTAATAATTAGTTCACTTGCATAGGTAAAAAATAAAATAAAATCACAATTCAATTGTATAGATGAAAAAATAATCATGTTGCCACATTCAAATTTATTTATTATCAAAATAAGTTTTTTCCATCTGAAACTTGCCAATTTTTTAAAAAAGTAAAAATTATTGCTATGAAAAAAAATATATATTGAAAAGATCATTTCCTTCGAGAAATTGTTCCTTCAAACAGTCTTAATTTCCATTAAAATATAACAAGAAATGAACAGAACATCAGAAATCCATTGAAATTGATAACAGAGTTACAAGTATAATAACCAATAACTACTACCGTTTATCCATTCCTAAAGATAATTAACTTATTTCAAAAGACATGGCTGAAAATAGAGAAGAAGTTCTAGCAACTAGAATTTTCATTACAAATTACTAGAAATCAAGAAGAGGAATAATAAGACAGTAAACAAGAAAAGTATAGAAATTTCTATACTATTGGTGTAGAAAACTTGAACGAAGGTGCAAAAAAGGAGTGAAAGAAAGATGGAGAAGAAGATGATGCACGAGGAAGGAGAAGATGGTGAAAAGCTCCCTTCTGGACTCTTTCTCCGTTCCTTTTATAGCAACCAACACGAGTGGGTCTTCAGCAATTAAATCCACCATTTTATCCAGACTTTTGCTTTTCTTGTTTGATCGTGCGTCTGAACTTGTTCCAGCTAGCTTTTACTCTTTATCTATGCAACGATTTTTTCCCCTTTTATATGATTCTCCATTTTCTCTACTTTGTCATCATGATTATCAAAGTAGTGAACACTTTTTTGGAAAATACTTTGTCCACCTTAGAAAGGAAAAAAACAAAAGTTAGTGGAATTGACAAATGATAAAGTATAGCGGTAAACTCCCCATTTTTTTCCTTATTTTTTAAATGAATATGAAAAATAAAAAAAAAAAATATTGTAAAAAAAGAGAACAAAAAAGGGAATGAATCAGAATTGGTAGTGACATGTCTTGCTAGTCAAATTTATTCAACTCCCTAGTTGAAAACAAACAACAAAGGTCCAAAAACAAAATCAATTAAAGAAAACCAAGAGGTTAGGAGAGTGATTAAGGTAGGAAGGGCATAAGGAGAAAAAATAGACACCGAAGTGGAAGCTGCTACAAGACACTCTGCACAAGGGTCTAGCTAACAATGAATTTGGATAGTGCAAAGTTGAAAAAATATGTGACGGGATCAAGAATAAAAATTTAAACACAAAAGAGGAAAGATGACAAGAACCACACTAAAATGTCAGGCAATAGATACAAAGAGAAAAAAATAGGTAATTGACCAT
The DNA here is from genome assembly GCF_033153095.1 of Gastrolobium bilobum. Taxonomy (NCBI): domain Eukaryota; kingdom Viridiplantae; phylum Streptophyta; class Magnoliopsida; order Fabales; family Fabaceae; genus Gastrolobium; species Gastrolobium bilobum. The sequence goes on from NW_026897547.1 coordinate 331,417, forward strand.
AATCATGAGAAACAAAAATTAAAAAGAAAGAGAAAATAAGAATAATTCACTTTACAATAAAAAGTGAGATTAGAGTAAGTTTTACGGTAAAAAAAATGCAATTATACAAAACTACCAGAAACTTGGAGGATTTATTAGATAATGAGAATTTTAGTAAGATTATGAGATTTATGAGTTAATTACACATTTAAGTGCTAATTCATGGCTAGCTAACTTAGAAGATTAAATTATAAGAATAAATGGGTGCAAGAGTCATTATAAGAGAGAAAATGAAATAAAATCAAGATGGCCTTCTGCTTGCTTAAGCAAGCAGTCTAGCGAACAGACACGTGAATTGAGTAAACTTAAAAAAAAGATTGTCTTTCCTCACACCAACTCACTCACCTTCAGCCACCCCTCTCGAACCCGAAAATCACCATTGTTAGGGCTCCAAAACCTAGTTTTTGCCTTGATTGATGAAACACTTAGTGGTTGGATAGTAAAGTGTGTAGAATCACAAAAAAAAAGAATAACTTGCTGATTGCTTTCACATGAGAGCTATTGTGAGAAGAGATTTCACCATTCAAATTTGAGTGATTTTGTATTTTGGTGAGTTTATGTGTGTTTTGATCCGTAAAAGCTTGAGAAGACTATCTCCCATCATCCTATGATGATATATGGTGAGTTTTTACAACTTAGAACATATTTTGGTGATGATTTCATAATTTTGTGCTTTGATGGGTTTCTGTTGTGCAATTTCACAACCAATTATATATCAATCACACAAGTATGCAAGTGGATGTGTGAATTCAAGATCGTTCCCACGGAGATTGTGTAAAGCTACAACTATATTGTGAAGTGATAAGAGTAACTATAATGATTGAGATTTAACTAATGATTAAAGTAATAAATAAAGATTAAACTAAGGTAAGACTATTCATTAATACGGTAAAAGATAGGTTTCAAGTATTGAAAAGATAGATTGAGATAAATTTCCCCCATATTATAATTTCATCAAAATGCAGTAACAATGCTATAACAATCATTCATCAGTAATCAGAACACTCATGCATGCAAGGTCTCTCACCAGCAGTACATGTATACTGATCACCATATCTCTAGGCTTCATAGTTATGAATCCATCAAATAGAAGTTCTATGTGATTTTGTGGTGTGAATGATCTTTCATAAATTGGAGATTCGTTTGCTGCTTTGTTATTTGGCAAGTTGGTTTGAGTGACAGCTTATGCTTAGAAACATTTGATGAGGTTTGAGTAGCATCTTATGCATAGAAACAATTTGATGAAGAGCCCCTGTTGCAAACTCCTCCAAACAGTTTCAGCTTTGGTGGCAATTTTGTTTGAGTTTAATCTTTCCATGGAAAATATGACTAGAGGATGTTGACGCTGCTGCACGACTACAAGCTTACAATTTCTTGGAAGCATTGAACCCATTTGTTGCTTGATAATCACCAATTTAATGAGCCAAATGACCAAACTTTTTGAATTATTTTTCGTCGATTCCCAACTCTCTGCCTGCTATATGTTGTAATCGATTACGCTAATTGATTACATAACAGGGTCAACTATCAAAGCTTTCTTTGAATGTTTAATCGATTACGTTTGTGTTATAATCAATTAACCCTTCAGTCAATGATCAAACAGAGGCAGATTGGTGGAATAATTTTGATGAGGGATAAATTGGTTATTTTTTAATTAATGAGGAATACAATGATAAAAAACCATTATTCCTCTATTCCCTTTCATTTATTTTTTATTATCTATGTTTTCTTTTGGTTATTTCTTTCCGGTTACTTATTTTACTTTTGGTTTTTTTGAAGTTATCTTTTATTTTACAACAATTCAACAATTATTGGTACAGTGATATTCCGTCAAAATATTATGATTTAACCAGTTTAAAAGGATAATAAATTTGATTCCAAGTTTAAAAAACTTAATTAATAGATCCAAAAACATTGGACACCTATTGATATTTAAAAAAAAAATTACATTTTGTATAATACTACCAAGCCATGTTTTTTCAGTAATTTTAAAACAACACTTGTCGAAGACATTTGACTTTTTTCTTTTTCATAAATTACATTCATAATTTTGGGATTTTAAGAAATAAAATGAAGCTTTTTAAATCTCAAAATTAATAGTGCAGGTTTCAAAACTTCTTTTCATCTAATAAAGTCTTAAAATTATTAGTAGAAGTATTTTAAAAAGAAGGAAGAAGAAGAAGAAGCCGTCGGTAACACCCACTAAGAGTCACTCGAAGAGAAAAATTGTACTTAAAAGACTTATCCCTAATTGCTTAGAACCTATAAGAGACTTGTTTATAATAAAATAAATTAAAAATAGCATATTTTTATGCGAAAGGAATGAAAAATATTAAAATAATAAAAAACAGCAAAATTTAAGTTTCTATTATAATGTGAGATGTGATTTAATTTTTTAAAAATATATATTAAAAGTGATTGGGCTAGTTTGAATCTAGATGCTCCACAAGAAGTGAAGCTATACTTTTGTAATATAATTAGGGATTTTGTTATTTATACACTATAATACTTACATATTTTATATTTTTAATTTTAAGAAAATAAAAATTAAGTGTAGTAGAATGTATGATTTTATTATATTATCTAGAAAGTAAATGATAAAAAAAAAAAGTATGAACAACTTTATTGCATGGACTATATGTAATGCAGACGAGCATGTGAAAAGAGAAAATAATATGGAATCTATTATAGGTCCTACTACCCTTACTTTGTAAAACTATTTGTGTCTCATGTGTGATGTGTGTCAATTGGTTTGATTAATAATAAAAGAGGCTTTAAGGTAATTGACATTTCGTATTAATGGGAATTGACGTTTTGACGTTTTGCATTATGGCAACGTTTCGCATTAATGGTAATTGACGTTTTGACGTTTTACATTATGGCAACGTTTCGCATTTATAGTAATTGACGTTTTGACGTTTCGCATTAATGGGAAGTTACACGGAGTTAATTGAAATTCTGTAACTGGTGACATGGTTCAGTTATATAAAGTGAAAAGTGGTGAGTCTCTGACAATGATAATCTCTCAGAATTCTCTCCTTCATGGTCTGCCCATAAAAGTTGTATCAGATCCCTGTCATAGACGATACAAGGAAAGCAGAGGGTAAAGACTCTGAGAAACAATCTTCCATCATTAAAGTTCTTCATCAGAGTTCTTCCGCACTAATGGAGAAAGGTACGATCTTATGTGAAAATCATGAATTCTAAAGATCCTCTATCATGTTCTTAGAATGTTAATTGATGAACATGAATCATGAATCATGAATCATTGTTGAAAAGCTTACATGTGGTATCAGAGCTTGTGTTTAAGAGTTTGTGATTTTCCATATACAATTATGTATGATCTTCTAATTCATGAAAAGTTAGAGTTTTGAAAGGAAAACAAAGATTCACGATCATCATGCTTAAAGGTACTTCCCGATTATCCGTGAATGTGTGTTTTTTATTTTATTTTTTTTTATTTTTTTTATGAAATGTCATATTATGCAATTTTTAATGAAACCGAAATGCACAATGCATCATGATTAAGTCTTCATGGTTTTTGAATTCAATTCACTGTCTTTATTAATGTCAAATTCACGGTTATGGAGAAAGAAGTTAGAACTTCTATCTTTTATGGATTATTGAAAAACGACAAAGCTTTTTCAATTGATTTGAATGAAAGATAACTACCGTACGGTTTTCAAGAAATAAAATTGAAAGATAAAAGCCATTGATGTCCCTGTACGTTGAAAAGAATGGATTATTGAATGATACGCACAGTATGTATGAATTGTTATTTTTATTTTTAATGCCATTCGGTTTTCCATCTTGCACCGTAATATAACTGGTTATTTTTCGGTGGCGATTATGTTAAACTGTGAATAATTATGTAATTGGTTGGATTAAAATTGAATGTGAAAATTTAATCCTATCATTATTTATGAAATATTTTATTTTTGGAATTAAATTATAGTAGATTTGTTAGTCACCAAAGTGGCCAAATCTTGAAGAGTTATTTTAATTTCAAATATTATGAATTTTATTTCAATTACCATGAAATATTAAAGTTTTGGAAATTAAATTATGATAGATTTGTTAGTCACCAAAGTGGCCAAATCTTGAAGAGTTATTTTAATTTCAAATATTATGAATTTTATTTCAATTACCATGACTGTGATGCTATGAATAGTATGATATAATTATTATAGTTATGGTATATTGAAGTTCATTATTATAGAACAGTTGGGGATCAACCCAAAGGTTGATTATTTGTTTTATAAAATGAACATGGATGTTGGTATTGTTGGCATATTTCCTCACATTTGGACATCCAAAGATGACAAATAATTATGATAGGGGTATGCATCATTGCCAAATTATGTGAAATTTATATAGCATCATTATAGTTAATGTTGTATGTTAATGGATCCCCAAAGGTGAACATTAATATGCATTGAAGTTAGTATAGTTGAATCTATGCATTGAAGTTAGTATAGTTGAATCTGTGAAGTATGTCAGTATGTGACATGTATGGCTCAAAGCATTAAGTCAGCTCTTCCACAAACTGAAAGTACCATCGAAATGATGAAACTTGTGGAAGAGCGCTCCCAAACCGCTGATAAGTCTCTTGTTAGGACACTTATGAGTACACTGACCACCATGAAGTTTGATGGTTCGCGTACTATGCATGAGCATGTTATTGAAATGACAAGCATTGCGGCAAAATTAAAATCATTGAGCATGTTATTAAAATCATTCTGTCAATTATGTAAAGCATCAAGAAGCTGAAAAGTATAAAGGTAAGATGCATGAGAAGAAAGGAGGAGGAGGAGGACCCCTTAAAGTGAATGAGGCCTCTTCTTCTAAAATCCACAAGGCCAAACGAAAAGTTTGTCTTTATGGGCAATAGAGTGAAAGTTTCGGTGGAAGCTGTTGGGACGTATTGTTTAATTCTCGACAGTGGATATCATTTGGACTTATGTGAAACTTTGTATGTCCCTAGTATATCTAGGAATTGAGTTTCAATTTCCAAACTTGATGTTGCTGGATACTCTTTTAAATTTGGTAGTAGTAGTTTCAGTTTGTACAAGTACAATCATTTGATTGGTAATGGTACTTTATGTGATGGATTATATAAATTATGTCTTGATAATCTTTATGCTGAAACACTTATGACTCTGCATCATAATGTTGGTACTAAACGTGCCTTAATTAATGAGTGTTTCGCTTACTTGTGGCACAAACGTTTGGGACACATTTCCAAAGAAAGGATGAAAAGATTGGTAAATAATGAAATCCTTCCGGATTTAGACTTTACCGATTTAAATGTTTGTGTGGATTGTATTAAAGAAAAACAAACAAAACACACAAAGAAAGGAGCCACAAGGAGCACTCAGCTTCTTGAAATTACACACACTGATGTATGTGGTCCGTTTGATGTTAATGCCTTTAATAAAGAAAAATATTTTATCACTTTCATTGATGATTATTCACATTATGGTTATGTCTATTTGCTGCATGATAAGTCTCAAGCTGCAAATGCTTTGGAGATTTATATTGATGAAGTTGAAAGGCAATTAGACAGAAAGGTGAAGATTGTCAGGTCTGATAGGGGTGGTGAATATTATGGAAGGTATGATGAAAGTGGACAACATCCGAGCCCATTTGCTAAATTTTTGGAAAAGCGTGGTATTTGTGCTCAATACACAATGCCCGGTACACCGCAACAGAATGGTGTATCAGAAAGGCGTAATAGGACCTTACTGGATATGGTTAGGAGTATGTTAAGTAATTCTTCTTTACCTGTTTCATTGTGGACTTATGCTCTAAAAACTGCCATGTACGTATTGAATAGGGTTCCTAGTAAGTCAGTTCCAAAGACTCCTTTTGAATTTTGGACTGGAAGGAAACCTAGTATAAGACACCTGCATGTTTGGGGTTGTCAGGCAGAGATTAGATATTACAATCCGCAAGAAAAGAAACTAGATGCAAGGACAATCAGTGGTTATTTCATTGGTTATCCAGAAAAATCGAAAGGGTACAGATTTTACTGTCCTTATCATACTACAAGGATTATTGAATCTGGAAATGCAAGGTTCATTGAGAATGGTGAAGTTAGTGGGAGTGAAACACCACGTAAAGTGGATATTCATGAAGTGAGAGTACAAGTTACATTACCTTGTAGCTCTAGTAAAGTTATTGTTCCTTATGCTATTGAACCAATCAATAATAATGAAGGACAAGTTAATGATCCCACTACTTATGAAGAGATCATTGTTGATGAACCGAATGAACCCATAGTAGAAGAACCACAACAAATAGCATTAAGAAGATCTCAAAGAGAAAGGAGACCTGCTATTTCTAATGATTATGTGGTATATCTACAAGAATCTGAATTTGACATGGGTATTCAGGATGATCCAGTAACGTTTTCACAAGCCATGAATGGAGAAAATGGTGATAAATGGTTAGATGCCATGAAAGATGAGTTGAAATCTATGGAACAGAATAAGGTCTGGGATCTTGTTGAGTTACCAGAAGGGTGCAAGAGAGTTGGTTGTAAATGGGTCTTTAAGACCAAACGTGACTCTCATGGTAACTTGGAACGTTACAAGGCCAGACTAGTTGCAAAGGGATTCACTCAGAAAGATGGCATTGACTATAAAGAAACTTTTTCACCAGTTTCAAAGAAGGATTCGTTAAGAATTATTATGGCATTGGTGGCTCATTATGATCTAGAGTTACACCAAATGGATGTGAAAACCGCCTTTCTAAATGGAAATTTAGATGAAGATGTGTACATGGACCAACC